>NC_087093.1:17395264-17705264 GCF_963855985.1 Ostrinia nubilalis
CGGAGTTATTTGACATTAAATGGGACGCGCCCGCAACGGACGCACTTTTCATACTGACGCGCTCCCAGCTACTTAAGGTGCACCTTGTTATTAATTAGCGATTTTAACACATTCAAAATTAGTATACCAACATGTTTTTGCATAACAATATTAATTCGTACTTTAGTTTCCTTAATAAACCCTCAATATAGCCCTCTCGCTGTATTTTTGTGGCTTAAATACAATTTTAAATAAGGGCGGTAATAGAAACACTTTTCATAATTTTGTTCCTAATAACGACCCATGGCGTTGTTAGAATTTTGATAAAGTTTTTTGTTTTAGTATTTATATCTTTAATTACGCATTTAACCTCCATTTTGTTGTCTTGATCGATTCATAAGAATATTTCACATAATTAAATCAATTAACGCCATACGTTCATTGTCATAGTTTTGGCATAAAACTGCAATGAACATTAAGGAATATCTCTAATAATGTATGACAATAGATTTTATAAAAACCTGTTAAATTCTAATTAGTACCTATTTGATATAAAATAAACCTAATAAAAATGATACTTCACTGATTACGTCTTCTTTAAAGTAGATATTTTAGCTGGTTACTGTTTTTTTTTTACGGTCGCTAATAGAATAAAGTAATATTCATACTTAATTCTATTACCGCCTCATAACTATAACGCCACCTACGAAGACTTATAAGCCTGTATTTTGTATATAACTAACATTTATGACATGACACCAAACCAATCATGCATTATCACAACTACTATGTAACTTTTTCAGATCTTTTGAATAATAAAAAAAAATTAAAATAATTATACAGACAGTTTCCAATTGTCCATAGTTTAAATTAAAATACACAATTACACACAATTAAAATCAAAAAACATAGGTCAAAAACTAATTTAAAATTATAGTCAAATTAAAAATAACAATAAAATATTAAATGAAAATTATTTTTTATTAAAACTCAAATATAGTTTAAATAATGACCCCCACTACTCACTAGAATACCGGGTTCCGCGTAATCAAGTATAATAGAGGAATTTATTATTCTACTATTTTTGCTTGATTATTTATTTATTTTCGAGAAGCGTGCCTTTTCTCTTTTAATAATAAAAAAATAATAACTTGAAAAAAAAACAAATAACTAAAACTAAAAGCAAAACAAATTTAACTTGAAAAAATCAAGTGGGTATAGTAGGAATCGAACCCGTGCCTCTTGGAATATATCCAATTGAAGAGCAATATTCTTAGCGGTCGGTAATAGAAACAGAAAAAACGTTAATAGAAACACACCTCGTCTATAGGTCGGTAATAGAAACAACTGCTTTTTCAGATTAAATTGCTATTTATTAATTATTGTGTGATTGAATACTCATTGTTACTACTTGAATTCAAAGATTACTTCATCAATGTTATGAATAAATTAAAATGTCTTTTCTATTACCACGTCTTATATCTAATTTTCTAACGTTTATCCGAAGTCAGCTTAAACTGGCGGTAATAGGCGCATTTACGTTAGTAACATTTTGCCGTAAGATCAAAGCAACCGGTACTAAGATTGCCATAATCTCCTCGGAAAATGTCATAATGTTGCCAAATTAAGTGCCAATCCAAAAGTGGTCTAACCACTTACCATCAGTGTTGCCAATTAAGTTATTTGCAAATACCTAAGCTAGTTAAAACTAGGTATTCATCCATCAACATGGAATTGGTGCTTAGTTTGTATTAGTGCTAATTACTAGTCATCACCAGCGGTTTTATATGCGTAGTCGTATAAATTAAGCTCGTCGAATCAGACTCATAAATCATTATTGATAGATTGATACATATTTCTACCAAACAAACAAATGAAGTTACTTTAAGTGTAAATGAATCTACTTGAGTTTAAGTGATGTAGAGTCATAAAATATCAAAAATCATTATTACCAATTGAAAGTAACTCATAGAATATAATGAAATTCTAAATATGAACACTAGGTACATATTTCAACATAATGTAGCAAATCAAATTCCGTGCGCGTTACTTTTATAAATTAGAACACAATAAGAAAAAAGTGTATAATGTCTATTTAATCAAATTGTTGGTATTTTGTTCTACATTGTGCCGTTTACAAGGGTAGTTACACAATGTCTAGCCACAATTAACACGTTCATGTATTATACAATGCCCCAGAACTGACTTAATCAGATCGTATTATCGCACCCACTTTAATGCAGTCGGCTTTTTTCTGTCACGATAATGCCAATGGCCAATTATGTGGACTATCAGGGACAATTGGCCAATTGCTTTTGGACTCGATTGGGGCAATTCAAGGACGCGGTCGAGTTTCTTGCTCAATGATTGCTCGGAATTTTTCCAGCGACATTCTTTGCTCTGATTTTATGATGCTTTCATTAAAGCTCCATAGCAACAGCTTCGTAAACTGTCTTATAAGGTTTTCCATATTTTACGCTAAAAGTTAATAATGACTAAGCTGAAACTCTACATAGATGAATTATGTTATACATCGTTGAAGAACTATTGCGATGCTACATTACATTAGTAGCATAGACTTCACCATACGAAGATGCCTTACTTTAATTGTAAATTACTAAGGTCGGGTTGCATCACCTTACTCTAACTTTGACAAATGTCAAAAATCTGTCAAACTCCATCCAAAAAACACCGGTTAACGTTATAGATACGGTCAAAGTTACATGATACAACTCAGCTTTAATGTTTTAACTATTAAGCACTTATACATATAGAGCACGAAGCATATATCGTCAACTAACTTAGAACTTACTTTTCTTTTGAGGACAAGTGTATTCGATTTAAGTAAGGTTTTATGTTTGCTACTTAACAAGTCGTGTCATATTCAAGTATACATTCTTACAGATTTTTGTATCACACAATAGTTGAACCTTTTTGCAGGATTTTGAAGGCAGTTCCCACGAATGAACATGCGTATACGCAGCATTTATACGCAGATAAAAAATATTTACCACGTCGCCTATGTAATAAATCTGACACCTTACAATGTGTCTTTTATAAAGATACTGGGATTAACTAAGAATCCATTAAATGGGTACCCATTGGGAGAAAATTGCCACCAAATACTTTCTACTTTCTGA
This sequence comes from Ostrinia nubilalis, assembly GCF_963855985.1. Classification (NCBI taxonomy): domain Eukaryota; kingdom Metazoa; phylum Arthropoda; class Insecta; order Lepidoptera; family Crambidae; genus Ostrinia; species Ostrinia nubilalis. The sequence goes on from NC_087093.1 coordinate 17,398,384, forward strand.
AATAAGCCTTGATAGACAAAATGACACTTTATGATGTCGCAAAAATGGCATCAAAAGGGCTAATTCAAGGTCAGCATAATTAAGTTACTCTGTTGTATCATTGTGTACTCAGAGAAGTACATAGAGGTAGTAACACCTGTAGGCTTTTTCCATCGCATCCATTACAATTATTTTGAAATTAAACATTATTTTGAAACCTCACACTTGGAAGAAACTCTATAAAAGCTTAAATACAGTATACACAAAACATCCAAAACGTGTAAATTCAAGACAAAGGAAACGAAGATTGCTCTAAAAACAAACCATAATCATAGCAACCATAACACTTATTTGATCTCATTGATACGACCACAATGCTATTGCGTTGTTGCCGTCGATTTTTGCAAACCACTGACCTCATTGCCATAATAACAGGCTGGTGTTGCCAGATGCAAATAGCTGATACTGCGGAGGAGCTGTGGCCTGAATCCCACGAGAATACGCGTTAATTACCTCAAAAATATACCATTTTAATGTCAAGTGTGCTCCTAAAACACCGTAAAGATCAAGCCCATAGTTTAAGACAGTTATGCAGCTAAAAGTGTAAGTTATATTATGTAAGGCCTATCAAAATGTTTTCAACTACTATTTATATATCTTCTTATATGGTATGGGCTATAAGAAAAGAAGATTTAATTTTGTTAGTCTGAGTTGCACCACCTAACTTTGACCGTAACTTTAAAGGTAATCGGTGTTTTTTGTACGGAGTTTGACAATATTTTGACGTTGGTTAAAGTTAAAGTAAGATGTTGCTCAGCCTAATAAATGAGCTGAAAAATTGTCTATGTAATGGTTAATATCTCTAAAGCACAGATGCTTGTCTTTCAGTTAAATTGTGTCCTGAAAAAGCAAATACACAGAACCGAATCGAGATATTTCATGTCTTTAACCATTGAACAACGCAGAAATATACAAATGATGTAACAGTCAAACAATCATTGTCACTGGATCATTTTACCACAGCGGACCTTGAATCTGAATCAGTATTTAGTAGGCGCCAGGTAGCTTATTATTTCCTAATCACAGTCAGCAACAAATCACACTCTACAAAATTTATTCATCGCCGTAATTTTATTAACATACGTGTATGACTTCTAAAGTCTATGTTGAAAGACTCATACAAAAATAATCGTTGAAATGCATTACACTTTGATAAATGACCCTTTGGCACTTTAAATTCTTATTTTATGTCTATAATTTATTGAATAATCTACTATCAATTTATCCACACATAATGATATTTTCATCGCAATCATTTATATGTTATGCTAGCCGTTTTAGCCATCAATAAAATAAATAATGATATAATAACACATTTAAAAGTGCTAGCTAAACATGCGTGCGAAATAATGAGACCAGCCACGCAATCAGTCGTTGTAACTATCAAATAAATAAACTAAAAAAAACTTCCCGATCAATAATAACACAAAATAATGGTGTTACAAAATTGCAATTGCAATCATAACTAGAATTAACTAAAGTGATACGCGATTCATAATACATAGAAAGTAAAATCGGTTGTCAGTTACCGTTCCGTTCCATTTTCCACCTCACTTCTATTAACTTAAATAAATTATTTGCCATTGTATCTATTGATTTGTTTATGAATTTAAACCTTCGTATCGCCTTTTCAGATGGTTAAGACTTCACAGAGAGTATCTTATAACATATTTGTTATCTAATAGATCTGCTATACTGAAAAACCAGGCACATAATTAACTTATTGCAGATGATGGTAAAAAGTTATCTACAGCAACTACATTGCGTTACCAAGTAAAGTGGGATAGAGGCTTGATAGATTTGCTGGTAGGTCGTCAGTCTAGAAAATTATGGGGGTTTTAATTGAAAAGCTCTGAGCTTATGTAAGCTTGCGTAAATTAACTCAGCTATGTAGAGCTTGGTTGTAAAGAAAGTTTAAGTGTTACATATTTTAAGTTTAGAGAATTTAAGTAGTTAAAATAAGGAACGAGCATCTTAAAAACTTTTTCCCTCTTTCTTAGGCTGAGTGGCACCACCTTACTTTAACTTTGACAAACGTCAAGAATCTGTCAAATTCCATACAAAAAGCACCGGTTATAGTTATAGTAACCGTTAAAGTTAGGTGGTGCAACTCAGCCATAGTGTCGCAAGGTTGAGTCTTCCTTCTAAAACTATATTGCAAGAAAATGTAATGTTTTATAAATGTCTCCTTTAACAATATTACAGTCTCTTTTCTAAACATTAATATTTCATCTAATTGCCATCAATTTCTGGCTACAAACTCTCTTATGAATCACATCCGATCCATTTTCCCAACTTGAATATGATAATGCGCCGGCGCCATAAATCTCGATGCCTTTTGCAACCCACTCGTTTGCAGCCACTTTGAATGCAATTCCCACTTGCGAGCTATAAGTCGATGTTTATTTATACATAACTCGTATTTATGTTGTATGAAGTCTAAAATTTCGTTGAGTCAATCTTTGGAAGCTATTTTCACTGTTGACACCGTGTTTTGCCTCAGGTGCTAAAAATTACATTGTATTATCTAACTTCTTAAACGTATCGTGTTACCCTCCAGCCAGATGAATAAAATTGACAATACGTAAAGTTTAGCAACGTTTAGAATTGCAAAGATCGCAAGATATAGCATGCATTGGGAAATATCCATTAGCTGATTCAATCCTCAATTACTGTGGTTTAAAAACTCAAACTAAAATCTTGACAACAAAATAACACATCAAGTTATTTGAACCCAAATTGGCCGAGTAAACCACAACCTTTCCAGTAAGTGGGCTACTCAAACAGTAAGTGAATAGCTTGAGAATCAAAGTAATTTATCTAACTATGCATTTATTATCATAATTCGACGCAGTTCGAGGTTCGATTCCGAGCGAGTGGCCTTGCGAGCGCAATGTACAGTCAAAGGCAATCGCTGTCTGAGAATCTATATTTATTAAGATGTAGCTGGCTAGACTTTTTTTTAATATTAACTTAATAGACTCGTTAAAAACATTATTTGATTTCCTAATAATTAAAATGCTCATAGTAAAATTATTAAACGCATAAACTAAAACTATGTTATGCACATGTAACAATTTGAATTAGTCAGTATACGGTTTTCTTTTACACGTTAAGAAAGGAAGCAGTTATTAATATTTTATATGCTAACAACATTATATAAGGGGTGAATGTCTACCATGTTAACACAAAAGCGCCAAGTGCAGAGTAAACAATATTTTATATGACACTAATTTTTATTTCTTTAGTTTTAAAAAGTGAAAAATGTGTGAAACATTGCATATTTGTTTCACTAAATGGGTGACAGGACATTTGCAACGCCTTCTCTATGTGGGTGTAGCAATTGAAGTACCGTGGTGGTGGTTCGTAACTTATTAAGCCAAAACAGGCGTCTGTCATGGCTAAATTAAGATGTTTTATAGTACCACAGAAGCATGGAATCATCTTTCAAGATAAAATCGGTATAGACAGTGGTTTTTCTCTACTCCAACTGAAAGAACAGCGCAGTTATAAAATTTTAAACTTTCGCGATGACAACTAAAATAGAAAGACACGGGTCTTAACGCGACGTTTATTAATGAGTTACATTATGTACTATGTATACATTATGTATTATGTATTCTATTTTAGACGCAGTTAATGCTGCTGAAGTTTGTTTAAGCTTACTGTACTCAGTCTGCGAGTCCGGGTCCAAAAAATCAACAATACAAACCTCAACGCGCATTGTGCGGCCGTCAATAAAACACGGCGTTCACAGAGCATGTGATCAGCTGTTTAGATAACTCACAAAAAGACAGCATGATACACACAGTCCGTAAGAAAAGCCTTTGCGCAATTCTAACTGCTTTGAATGATTGCGAAACTGAACAGGTCTTGTGTTTTTATTAGCTGTGCGGTAATTGATTATTGTTTTTAAATGAATTGACTAGGCTTGTTTTAAAGTAAAGTATTCAGGGTTATGCTAAAACAAAAAGTCAGTTGTAATATTTTATTGTGTTGGTATTTGAATCTACACAGATAAATATAATTTTCTGATAGTAATATGTAATACTAAACAGTATTAATACGAGTACTTTGTATTGTTTATGGGTTACCTAAAAACCTATGTGTAGTTAGTCGTTTTATACTTATTAGAAGAGTTTTTTGGAAGGGGAAAGAAACGGGGTCATATGTCAAATACCTATGGTAGCAACATATAAAATATGAAAATAAGACACATACCTAAATAAATTCAAATAAAACCTAAACCGTCCCAAATTGTTCCAAAACAGCAATTTAAACTAATAATGCCAAGAAGATTTAATTTAACCAAACAGCCAATAAACCATCATCGACTATTCTAATTCAATAAAATCACATTTATAACACTAATAACTTTATATTCGCTGTCGAACAGACCATAAAGGCACTTAGCAGTCGGGTCGCGCCGCTAAGCCATACGAATGCGCTTACAAGCTCGTTGTTTTCACTTTCAATATCACTTTCAATGATTTCACTTTCGTTTACTACGAGCTATATGGTGTATCTTATCTGATATCGACTGAACAATCGGGAAATCTTATCGATTTAAAAGTAATTAAGATCTTTTATCTTTAAATACAAGCTTTGTGATTTTATGGACTCTACTCTACGTCTTCGCGTGTATGTTATTAATTAACTTATCAATTAACAAGTTTTTTGTGTTAAAAGATAAGAAAAAGGTTACCTTGACCCTTCTAGACAAGGTTCTTAGATTTTAGTTTTATTATAAAACCTATCCAGCGCAATCTAGAAAGATCTAAATGGATATTCTATCGCTGAGAACAATCTTATTGAAAACCTCCTTGACATAGAAGAATAAAGGAAAAGTTATAAAGTAAAAAAGTATTTTTGGATATAAATAAAAAAGTGTAATTTTTAGAAGTTATTATTGTTGTGAAGTTGTTACTTCATGAGATACAAGACTCGCTTTCAATATTTTCACTTTCGTTCGAGTGGAATTGTGAATCTAAATTAGGCAAACTTATCGCGGAACTAGTTAAAGAGTGCTGACGGATTTATTTTACGCCCAATTAAACATTTATACGCCTATTTTAGATTACACTCTTACCTACTTTATAAATGCAATCGGGAAGTAATTTCATAAATTAAAAAATTAATGTATGTATTTTATATTAAAAATAGCGAACTCGTTATTAATTATTGTAAAGAAAATTATTTTTCTTTTTTGTGTTCATCAATAAACTTAACAATATAAGCTTAGATCGTAGATATTATAATATTTTCAACCGACTTCAAAAAAGGAGGAGGTTATCAATTCGACCCGTATGTTTTTTTTTTTCTATGTTTGTTACGCGATAACTCCGCCAATTATGAACCGATTTGAACAAATCTTTTTTCGGCGTATAGGTAATACCTCAAGGGTGGTCCCATTTAAATTTAATAATAGAAAAAACAACCCCCAAGGGTGGAAAATTGGGGATGAACTTTTTTATACGCAATATCTCCGCCGATTAGAAATCAATTTGAACGATTATTTTTTTGTTGAATAGGTATTATCAAAAGGGTGGTTTCCTGCGAATTTGAAGAAAATATTTCACCCCCAAGGGTGGAAAATTGGGGTTGAATTTTTTTATACGCAATATTTTTAATTTTTAGTTTTTTTTTGTGTTCACGCATTTGAAGTCGGTTTTATTTTTTTAAAAAGTTAATTATTTATTCAAAGTTCTCAAGATAATTTTTGCAAACCTGCAATTAGCATTGTTTTAATGAATACTTGGTTATTATCAAGTAAAATCAATCTTAAACAATGCTCGAGCTTATTTTGCGTAACTTTGAGACTGATTCTCACATGTTTTATTGCTCATTGAAGACCTGTAAACGCCATTCAAGTCTTACTGCTTTTTTTCTTAAAATGTTAACGAGTTTAATCTGTGGTTGCTAAACCTTTCGAGCATGAACCCAGGTCTCCCAGGGGTTAACGACCCGGACGAACAATTGTCCTTTCTAAGCTCAGTACAGGCAAGACCTAGGCATTAACCGGATTGCCCAACTCTAGAAAACCTTAGTTACTAGCTTTGCATAGCTTACACTTACCTTGTAACATAAAACTTGCAATAAAATACAATTGCTCATATTTTTATCGCGGTAATTAAATTTTAAAAGCTATTGATTTGCAATGCCTTTTGTATTTTATACGCTGTACATTTAAAGCTTAAATCTAATAATATACAATTATACACTCATACTTAAACAATAGACATAGAAATGTGGTACAGAACCACCTCCGTACCGATTCACTTTGCACTTAACACTTTAAACATCCAGATACGTCCAGGTCGTTCTAATACCACAGGCCTATGACACTAATGACACTTACGTAAATTTTGGCGGACATTTTGGGGTTAAACTGTCACTGTCACTCGCGAGTATCGCATGCGCGTAGGTTCGCGCGGAGAATGGAGCGCGTGTGCCTGCGCTCCCTATATAACCTCCCCCCCAGTTGATATTATATTAATTACGATCGATATTTTCACTGGACAGCGCAATCTGGATCAGGCTTCCTATAAAGATAGTCGATCCTGAATGTCAAACCGTAGACAAATCATTTTAGGCCCGGATGATCAAAGTTGAAGATAAAGCTTCAAGCTCTCGGATCATTCTAACAAATTGCATACATATTTAACGACTGTTACGTTTTTTTCCTTTCATACTGACCATACTTTCGTTAGATTGCTTAGAATAACAATAAGTTGATCTTTTGAAGCTTTTTCGTACTCTAACTTTTCACGGACTAGATTTTACAAAACAATAAATAAACAAAATTTAAGAAAACTAGTAAGATTTTCTTAACCAACAAAAATTTTATACGAACGTAAAGCTCTTAACTTTACAACGTTACTAAATACAAACTTACTTTACGAGTATTCGATCATTTCTTAATTTAACCAGATTTCACCAAGTGTTACATACATGACATATAGCTCAATGCATACATGTAATGAGATTGTAAATCAAATCAAAAAGAGGTTAAATATCTTCTATCTTCCTTAAACTTTACTAACAGTTTTACTAACAGTTATTGTTTTTGTTAATAGCCTATGGGAACTTCACACAATAACACATGCTACTACGGTGCTAATGCACATTAGAAGATTTATTAATAAACAGCATAATCGGATGTGAACATGCAAAAAAATTGATAATGAAGCTTTTCACTTCCGGGACATTTTATATTTATTACCTACTGTAATTTTCCACACAAGAACTTTGTTTTGTTTTTAGATTCGACACCAACATTATTGTCATAAATCATTAAACTGTCTATAAAAGATATATCTCAGTAAAACCTACTAAATCTATGTAAGACCACTTATGTACCTGGAATTACGCAAATAAAGAAATTTGATTTGATTTGATAACAGCCAAACAATAAAAACGTGCCTAGTCAACTTCAATCATCGAAATAAATGTATCAAACACATTTTCCTCAGTGTACAATACAACTATTAAAAAAAGAAAACAATATAAAAACCCGCAAATATGATGTTCATTGTTTTAAATCGATGTATCATTTCCTTACACTCATTATCAAATAAATTAGGTTTTGTTTGTTTAAAAATTACTTGTATATTTTTCCAAAAAAACAAATACAGCTCAAACTGTCAGTCAATTTTGTATACATAATTAATAATTTATGAGTGTAATTCCCTCACGCTTAAAATCCAATTCTTTCTAGAGCATTTCATATTCACGCTATTACGCGTTCTTGAAAATAATGAATTTTAATTAGTTTACCTCATTATCAGTAACTAGACCGAGCTAGTCACTGTTACGATGGGTTGGATAACCACAATTACACGCCGTGTGGCTGTCATACTAGTTCAGGAATATATTCGTCCTTATGCAAACAGAAACAGTTTTCCTGTACTAATAAATTAATAGTAAACGCAGCTTCGGAGTTTTGCGCTTCTCAACACGTACGACTCACTAAGAAACTTTTCTCTAAAGAATCAAATGAGAAAACGTGAAAATCTGCTGGTCATATTTTTCGTATTTGTTAATACTTCTACTGTGGAGTGATGTCTGTTTTAAATTACGATTAGAATTTAGCTTTTTCTCAATATATTGTCCCTAGAGGATACTTACGTCTTAATAAGCTTGTCTCTCTTTGAAAGCTCGGAATGACATTTTGAAAATACATAGTTGGACTTGGAAGGTAGTTGATGATCTAAAGCAAAATTTTAAGGCCGTTGCTGAGCACCGAAAGCTAATGATAACTCGTAGAGTTACCTAAGTTTTCAGTGTGATTGTAAATAATTTATGCACTTATGTCAAACTCAACGTTTCGGATTAGCCATAGGTTTTTTTTTAAGTCAATAGCAACACCCGGATTCCGGAATAAAGTCACTACCGGACCTACATGCGTCTGCGCACATTCGCAAAATTCAAAGATTCCAACGAATCGAACCGATTAATCGCATGAGAACTGTTTTAGTGCAATTATCAACAATTTATCAAAGTCCGTTATGCTGTAGTTACATTCCAAGTTATGTAGTTCCCAATTTATGATCAAAACAAGTGTATATTTTACGTAAGTTTGCAATTGGACTACATCTCTGTAATAGACAGTCGTTATAGATACGAAATTCATCAGAAACTATAAGTTCTCTTAATTTTTTTCCTCCTTTCAGCTTTATGTTTCACTATCTTAAATGTCCCGTAATTTCATTAGGATTTTTATACTGCTAGAGTTTGTCCAAAATAGATTCAGCCTTGCTCGAAATAAATAACTTATCAAAAAGAATGCTCGTACATTTTATATCTTAATAGTACTAATTTGGATAACATTGACATAACATCTTATCGATTCTTAACAACCCAAAATCTGCTTCAGATTCAAGTCTCGAACATTCCTCGAATCAACGTAGTCTGATGTAAAACAATGCGATTAACATGCGCGGGCGCCGCGTGTCGCAACGCGCCAAAGAAGCACTAGCTAATGATGTGTGTTAACTGTTTTGTACTTTTTTTAACAGTCACGCCTATTGTTTGGAGCTTGTTTATATTGGTCTACATTTTAGGATTACGCTAAAGTGGGTCTTGTTTATAAATGCCGTAGAGTCTTCGATCGCGTGAACGGTACATTAAAGACACTTGTTTGGAATACATAACATAATTTATTTCATCAACATTTGAAGGAATAATTAATATTAGAAGTTTAATTTCCTCGCCTACAAAATCTCCACGTTCAAGAAAAATATCGTAGCTAAATTAATCATTATCAATTTATCAGCCATTGATTCTGGCACACATACTACCACTATTGGAATCTTACCTTGACTACTAGTCTTGAAAAAAGTGGCTACAAGTGTATTATTGACTCGCCGGACTAAAGCGCGCTACAATAACATCTTATTTATCTCAACTTTACCCAACAATTGAATTCTGATGCCTTACAGCGACCCACCTCATATTTAAAGTTTCCAAAAATCAGTTAATTTAATCGTTAACCTCTTAACCTTCCGCAGTGTCAACGAAATAGATCGCCGGTTACTTTTCGGTTCACTTTCACTGCGTCGGGTCAAGGTCGCTGTAGCCGCCAATCGGAGCGAAGCATTTCACTTAATGGGCTTAAATCTTTCTACAATAACTTGAGGGAAAATTCAAGATTTGAAAATTACCTTTGGACTGATGGAAAACAATAAACGTGAAGGAAGTGAGTCACTTGGTAAGAAAATGTAAATTAAAGTTTCAAATCCTGCTATCTAATCCGGCGAAATTCTGTTGACTGTTGACAATGGCAACAACAAAAAAATAATTATTCACTTTGGTGGAGTTGTTTGAAAGTTATGCGGGTACATAGATACTTATTACGGTGATTATCGCATGTGAAATCCTTCAAAATAATTCGTACACATTAAAAACTAATTTTTTAACCAAAAAAAAGTTTACCGAGTGATACTGCGGAAGCAAATACATACTAAAAAAGTTGCATCATGATGAGGATAATACTAACAAAGCAAAATCTGTTTTTTATTCCAAAATCGAAACGCATTTAAATCGCTATTAACACGGTGCTAAAATGATAATAATAATTAACGAAACGTGGCCTAAGCCTTGATATACGTCTGTAGCTAGATTACATTTATAGATTTATAGAATTATACAGAAGGTCCGCTTGATATACAGGGTGGAATTTTGTAATGCCACCTGGAGGGAAAGTACTCTTAATACTGTAGATAGAATTTTTACTGAAAGAAAACATTCCTTTATTTTTGAAAAGAAAGATAACTGCATTCAAAGATTTTCAATTTTTTTTTTCAAAATTCACTATTACCATACAATTTTCTGTACATAATTAAAATAATTTAAGATTTCATGGCTTTCCTTTCATTTGATTTATCAAGTTTGTTAGAGAGATTTCATCCTTATACTTAACCCTAACGATCGATGTAATAAAAATACAGGGTGTAATTTTTAACAGATTTTAGTTAGTTCGATTCCCGGGTGTGGCAAGCAAATTTTTGGAAAACTTTCAATGCAGTTCTATTTCTTTTCAAAAATAAAGGAATGTTTTCTTTGAGATTTTTTTTTCTATCTACAATATTAAGAGTACTTTCCCTCCAGGTGGCATTACAAAATTCCACCCTGTATTTTATATAATTTATAGAAAATAATAGGACCACTCTCTTCTCGAGGATGACGAAAGATGCGACTAAGGACGAAATGCAAACATCAGGCCACCACAACCCGTTTGGAAATTAGAGATAATAGAAATAAGTTAAAGAATTAGTTGTATCTCTCCTGCAGCCCAACTTAGCAATACATTTTAGTTCAGAAAGCAAGTTTACAATTGAACTTAATAAAATTAATATAAAGCTTATTCTGGACCTCATTGTATGCCTTTTCAGTCAAACTAAAATATTACATACAATAGTTAAGATAGAGTCGACGAACATATTCCAAAATCAAGCCTCAATGTGGGCCTACTCCTATCACCTTTTATTACAATTAAACTATTATATCCTATTCTTATTCTTGATCTTATTCTTTCCAATGACGGATGACGTGTCTGACAACCGGACCCGGCGCGACCTTGCGCTCACACTTGACCGTTGCCATAAGTAGAGTACGAGTAATTGCTCAACAAATTACATAAATGGGTAATTTTCTTTTCTATAACAACAAATACTTGTCTTGTAAAGTTATAATGCGTTTCCGGTGCAAGCTTTTGGAGTGGACTTCTAAACAAGGCAGAAATTATTAGTCAATTGTTGTAAGTGTTAAACTTTTATGCAAGGTCAAAGAAACAATATAAAGTAAATCACCAACGGGTTAATTAGGCTCTCTTTTGTGAGTGGTTCCGTTTTATTTTAGACAGTACGAAATACATAGTACCTACTAGTATGAACTGACTATAATTTTCATAATTATTATGGTTGTGCTTATACTACTTAATACTTATTGGTAATACATTTAATTTTGCAGGATTGCGAGATGTTATTCGTAAGCTGTAAGTTAGGATAGGTTTTATCTGGAGCTTCAACACGGACCATAGACATATATGAACGCTCTCATGTAACAGAGAAATATTATATCAATATTCCTATTTGTAAAGATGTCCTACAGTAGGCTACAGTAGGTAAAACCACTGTAAAATAATACCTTCCCGGATGAATTCCGATAGAAAGGCTATTTGCATAAGCCCTTCGAATGGGCTCCTTTCAGCGGCCTTGTACAAAAAGTATCACTACAAATGAACTTAGACAAAAAAACTCGAATTAGATTTCGTCTCCACGCTTCAGCGAGCTTCCCACGGCCCGCGGGTCGTGCGCTGAACTAGTCGTGACAGATCTCGCTGGAAAAAATATGGTATCTCGGGCTAAATAATATAGCTATAAGTGTTTATGTAAATTAAAATAAATACGCACCATAGAGCACGCTTTAAGACAAATTAATTAACTTAGGCGGAGTAGTGCCAACTTACTTTAACAATAACTTTAACAATTTAACCGGTATTTTTTGTATGGATTTTGACAGATTTTTGATATTTGTTAATGTTAAAGTAAGAGGGTGCAACTCAGCCTAAGCATGAAATATTTCGCAGGTTACTGAAAGTTATACTTTTCTTCTAGGTACTTCTGCGACCTAAACATTAACTTGGTTTTTTCATAAGTTAAAGTAATCGTATTTATGACCAGAGACGTAATTTTTGGTCAAATTCAAATTATTTATTGCATGTCACATGGGTAAGGGTTGGTCATATTATATTATACAATTTATCGAACGCACATTACAACAGTAATTCTAAATATTTATACCCATTACACAATAACAATTTTTAACATCTCAATGGTACTCTCTCTATGTGAATTTGTCCAAAGATTTACCATTATAAGTATTTATCTCTCACAAAGACCTTCCTACAATAAAGAAATAAGTAAAGTATTAGATCAAATTATAGTGAACTATTGGATTACGTCGAAGGTGATATTTCAGGCCAAATCGGCGCCTTTGTTGGATATTACGTGTCAAGCTGTCAATCTTGTTACACGCACTCTATCACAATAATAACGAAACCTTTTAAGGTTTATGACCTTCAGTTCTACATCTTCCTGTACTGTAGATAACTTTTCTTAGAAAACCTTCCAAAGCTTTTGGAGCAGGTTGAGCTTACGTAGCCCACGGAATTGATGAAATTAGTAGTGGAACTACCTAATTAATAACGCGAGCAATGCGTATTTTATTTGAGAACATTTTTGAAGGTGAAGGAGGCAAGTGAATGCAATGCTATAAAGTAAACTTTTAGGCCAGTGAGTAAATTGATTTATTGAATTAATCATTAAAACTTGTATCACTTATTTATGACACAATTTTTAGTTAATTGGCGCCCACTGCGCTAGCATATTATCCAGACGTGTCGTGCTCGGGTATGTAAATTGTACCCACTATAAGTTTACTTAATAAAAGATGTTTAACCAAATAATACTTTCTATTCGAATGATTGCTTTTTCACGATTTTCTGCTGGAATAAAATAAGCTATGGTATAAGTAAATGATAGGATATAGCCATTTGTGATTATGTGTGTAACTCAAGATTTAATCATTTGTCATAACTTATCATTGAGCATTTCGCAGGTTTTTCAGTAACAACCTTTTGTAAATCTTGGTTTTTCCTTAACCCCATTCAACTGTTCCAATATCAGTTGGCGCCGAAACCAGCCACGTGACAGATGTCAAACGAGCATGTAGGCAAACACATTTTGTTATTCAGCCTGAGAACTCTTACGATACGCCCCAAGACCGCAACGAATAACGCAGCCGCGGGCGGCATCGAAAGTGAAATGTAACAACTATATCTTTACACCCACGCCAATACAATTTAGACCTTGTTTCTTACACTTTGCGGTTTATTTTGAAGGCAAACTCAAAGACACTGGACAAGCCAGTGTTGTCACACTTTTGGGCTGTTCCAGATGTGTCAAGGACTACTGTTTTGCAAAAATACTTTCTTCCATCGCATCCTTACCTGCTTTACATATTGAGACATGACTCGTACTTATTTGGCTTACTTACGTTAAACTGAGTAGGTCTTATTGAAGGCCGCTTAAAAGACACATATTTAATAGATGCATGACTGGGAAGTGATCTTACTAATATTATAAATGCGAAAGTTTGGATGTCTGGATGTTTGTTGCTCTTTCACACAAAAACTACTGAACGGATTTTGATGTAACTTTACAGTATTATTGTTTATAACCCTGAATAACATATGGGCTATAATTTATGACGATGTGTGACAAACTAAATTTCACGCGGGTGAAGCCGCGGGCAAAAGCTAGTATAAAATATAATGGCAGTCCCAATATAGTGTTTTGAGTTTGTTCCGGCGTTTCTTCTCAGCACTTGCCATATGTTTGGCCCAAAAGATAAGGGCAGTTGTAAGGTGCCCCATAAGGGCTACCTTTTTTATTTACTATATTTTACGTTCATAAGTGCCACCAGTGGTCTAAATTGAATAAAATATTTTTGATTTGATTTTTATATAAGTACATACTCTACATACAATAAGTACATGATGTCGAAACCGAAGGCAATTATACTAGAACTTCATTGATCTAGTTCAACCAGCCAACACAATAATTAATTAACTATGGGAAAATAGAGAGCAACTAGATGATTGAGTACGTCTAGCGATCCAAATCAGACAAATAAATAATAGTTGAACATTTATGTATGGCTGGGGAAATCGGTCCTGCATATGCTTTTCATTGTTTAGTTGGTGCGTTACAACCTTGTCGTCATCGAGCCACATTAAAGGCTTTGATTACACCCTTAATCAGTGTTCCCTAAGAGTTCAGTCAAACCAACGCGATCACAAACGATCAGCCAGCGTGCAGCGATGGCGATCAATGCATTTACTTGTAAGTCTTATCGCCATCGCTGCACGCCGGCTGATCGCGTGTGATCGCGTTGGTTTGGCTGAACCTTTAATACATAGCATAGACTTACAAAAAGAAAAAAAGCCTTCTTTGCTACATATCGTTGTTCCGTGATTGCGGCTAACGGTTATGGGCGAGAAGCAAAAATTATACAAATACACAGAATACCAGCGTTATACTCTAGGTCTTGACCTAGGGCATAGCACATGCTGAGTGGCTACCATTGTAATGGTTGGCAACACTGCGGCGGCCATATTTAATCTCATTGGAGAAAAAGCGAAGGACAGACGTTGTTGTACAAGTTGTGAAGTAAATAAGAAGAATAAAACCCCAAGTGTTAATAATAACTTCAGCATTTTATTTCAACATCAAATCTACATATAATACATGGCGCAGTCGGCTTCAAGAACCATTAAGAAGTTATGAAAACTGACGAAAATCACGATACGAAAAACCACTCCAAACACGTGCAAGAAACATTGCAAGAAACCGAAGAAATGGGCACTCCTCTCGAATTCAAAATGCCTCAACCACTTCAGATGGACTCTGTAGGTGACGTGCTTACGAGGTGGAGAAATTTTAAGCAACAATTAGCAGTATTCCTATTGGCATCCGGTTTGGAAAAAGTCACAGAAAAAAGAAAGTCCGCCAT
The DNA here is from genome assembly GCF_963855985.1 of Ostrinia nubilalis. Lineage (NCBI taxonomy): Eukaryota > Metazoa > Arthropoda > Insecta > Lepidoptera > Crambidae > Ostrinia > Ostrinia nubilalis. The sequence goes on from NC_087093.1 coordinate 17,413,498, forward strand.
TTTACTGAACTGCATAGGCGAGGAGGGACAAAACATCTACTTCAATATATTAAAGAAATCAGAAGATACACCTAAATATGAAGATTTGCTAAGAGAATTTGATACTTACTTTGAACCAAAGCAGAACGTGATCATAAGCACCTTCAACTTTAACAGCAGAAATCAGGAAGACGGGGAATCCTTTGACAGTTTCTACTCTGAAATAAGGAAATTGGTAAAGAACTGTCACTATGAAGACCAAGAAAACAGAATGCTAAGGGACAGAATTGTCATGGGTATCCGAGACAGGAACCTGCAAAGAAAACTCCTAGAAACTAATAACTTAACCCTGGAATCAGCACTAGACCAATGCAGAGCTGCGGAACTATCACGGGAACATATCAAGATCATTCAGAAGCAAGAAGAGTCACTCAAGGTCGATGCAGTTGTCCCACAAAACCCTAAAGTTAAGTACAATAGGTACATTTCACAAAATAATTACAACAAAACTTTTTATCATTGCAAAAAATGTAACAGGGAACATGGCCCACGGCAATGCCCCGCTTATGGTAAAACTTGTTCACTATGTAATAAACTTAATCACTTCGCTCAAGGTTGCAAAAACAAAAAAGTTAATTCAATTGAGACAGCCAGTACTGATGATAACTATGTTCATAACTTATGACTAGTTAAAGCATGTCACTCCATCGGAGGTAAAAAGTTAATTGGTGGAAATGAGTGGCAAGTAATACTAAGAACAGAAAATAAAAAAGTTACTTATAAATGTGATACCGGGGCTCAAGTAAATGTGATCTCATTAAAACACTTGCAACAAATTGTCAATGATGAGAACCCTAAGTGGTCTGAGACAAACATTTTATTAGAAGCATTTGGGGGTTACAAAATTAAACCAGTAGGTAAAATAATATTAACAATATATTTGAATGATGAGTTGGGTAAAATACCCACTGAATTTCTAATAATAAAAGAAAATGTTTGTCCAATACTCGGTCTTAATTCACTACTGAAATTAAACTTGTTAAATTCAAATAATATCAATCTATCACAAACAAGTAATAACTGCATAAACAGCGTAAATGCTCAAAGCAAAGATATAATTATTAATCAATATCCCGAACTTTTTCAGGGCATAGGACAATTTGACACACCGCTGGAACTGCACACTCAACCAGATGCACAAATTGTAGTGAAACCACCGCGACGAGTTCCACAGGCACTAATGGATCGCCTAGCTCAAAAACTAAAAAGTTTAGAAGAAAATCAGATTATTGAGAGAGTTGAACATCCAAAATCATTTGTAAGTAATCTTGTCATAGTTGAGAAAAGTGATGGTAATTTGAGAATTTGTCTAGACCCTCAAGACTTAAATAAAGTTTTAATAAGAGAATTTCACCTCATTCCAACTTTGGATGAAATAGTAAACAAATTAAGTAATAAATCAATTTTTTCAGTACTAGATTTATCGGATGGGTTCTATAATATTAAACTAACAGAAAAATCAACAGACTTGTGTTCATTTAGTACTCCCTTTGGCTGTTACAAATTTCTCAGATTACCATTTGGTTTGTCAGTAGCATCTGAAATTTTCCAAAAATACACTGAAAGAACCTTTGGTGACATACCTGGTGTTGTAATATACTGCGATGATTTGTTAATATGTGCTGAAAACGAAATTGAACATGATAAAATATTAAAATGTGTACTAGAAAGAGCAAAAGAAAGCAATGTTAAATTTAATAAAAGAAAATTTCAGTATAAGCTGAGTGAAGTAAAGTATTTTGGTCACATTTTTTCTAAAGAGGGAATGAAAATTGATCCGGACAGAATTAAAGCCATTATGAACATTAAAACTCCAATAAACAAAAAAGAACTTCAAATATTTTTAGGAATGATTAATTACTTAAGAAACTTTGTTAATAAACTAGCTGACTTGACAACACCATTAAATACCCTCTTGAAAAAAGATGTGACATGGTTATGGACGGAGTTGCATGAAAAATCTTTTAATAACATTAAAAAGTGTATCAGTACAGCACCAGTATTGCAAAATTTTAATTCTTTATTACCAATTACAATTCAATGTGATGCAAGTAAGGATGGATTGGGTTGCTGTTTAATGCAGAATGGGAAACCTGTATGTTATGCTTCAAGAAGTCTCACTAGTGCAGAAAGAAATTTTTCCCAAATAGAAAAAGAGTTACTAAGTATTGTCTGGGCAACAAAGAAATTTCATTACTTTATTTATGGTAAAAAGTGCACTATACTTAATGATCACAAACCTTTAGAGAGCATATTAAAGAAAGGTATCCATGCAATTCCGTCAGCTAGATTGCAACGAATGAAACTAAAATTGTTAAAATATAATATTGAATTTAAATATCTAAAAGGTCGTTTAATGCATATAGCAGATCTATTGTCTCGTTCTTATTTAGAGGAAACTGAGGATGATCAATCTTACATGTATGAGGTAATACACTGTATAGGTCTTGCAAACTATTTACAGTGCTCTGATGAACAAAAACAAGAATTGTTGATAGAAACATCTAAAGACGTAGAATTGTCAAAATTATTAGAATTCACCCAGAATGGCTGGCCAGATAAAAACATACCAGATAACTTAAAACATTACTATAAATTCAGAGACATTATAACAATTGATCAACAACTCTTGTTCATGAATGATAGATTATTGGTTCCAACTTCTCTTAGATTAAAACTCCTACATAAAATGCATGAAGGTCACCTAGGAATGACAAAAATGAAACAACTGGCTAGAACTTTGTATTATTGGCCCAATATTGATTCACACATAGAAGCATTGGTTAGGAAATGTATTATCTGTCAAACTTACCAGAATAACAACACTAAAGAACCTTTACTATCACATGAGGTACCTAAATTACCATTCTCAAAGATAGGTATTGACATTATGGACTTTAAAAAGAAGAGTTATTTGATAATCTATGACTATACCACGAAATGGCTAGATATAAAATTAATTAATAATAAATCTGCAAATACTATAATAAATGTATTGATAGATGTATTTGCTTGCTTTGGCATACCATCTGAAATTGTAGCAGATCACATTCCATTTGATTCCTTACAGTGTAAACAGTTTGCTAGTGAATGGGGTTTTAAATTCACATACTCTAGCCCAAGATATCCTCAATCAAATGGTATGGCTGAGCGTGGAGTACAGATAGCTAAAAAAATGTTAAAAAAGTGTAATGAAGATAAAACAGATTTTAGGATTTCCTTATTACAATATAGATCATCACCAGTATCAGGCACGCACTTCACACCTTCACAGTTGATGATGAACAGGAACTTAAAAACAAAGTTACCATCCACTTATAAGTACTTAATACCAAAGTTGAATGATAATGTAGAGACTGAAATGGCTAAGACTAACAATAGAAATATAAGAAACTATAATAGAAATGTAAAGGAAAAACCTAGCTTTAAGTTAAACCAAAAGATATGGTTTAAGAAAGATCCACAAAGTGACCAATGGTTACAAGGTATAGTGATATGTAACAATAATTATAGATCTTATGTAATCAAGGATTGTAATGGATGTATTTATACTAGAACCTCATATCATATTCGCTCTCAATAATCTGATGGTACTGTTTTATGTATGAGTGTGCAGTTACAGAAATTATTCAGTTACTACAATGATAGGAACTTTTATGTATAAAGAAATATAAGTACATAGTGACAATATAATTAAGTAAACTTAAGTCTTAGTTTGTTTGTAAAACATACACAATGTTACATAGTATTCCATAAATAGTTAAAATTCTGATAAGTAGTATATATTAAAGTATATAAATGTTTAAGTTTGTAGTTGCTTAATATGTAACTATCTTTTTTTTTTATAATTTTTTTTTGGAAAAGGGATATGATGTAATGGTTGGCAACACTGCGGCGGCCATATTTAATCTCATTGGAGAAAAAGCGAAGGACAGACGTTGTTGTACAAGTTGTGAAGTAAATAAGAAGAATAAAACCCCAAGTGTTAATAATAACTTCAGCATTTTATTTCAACATCAAATCTACATATAATACAACCATTTTGGTTCAAATTTAACTAGGTACTTAGTAATTATATTGTTGTAAGTAGTCTAAGGATGTTTGGACTAAATAAAAATATTTTTCTTTCTTTCTTTCTTTCTTTCTAAATAAGACGTGCAAGCAAATCCACGCAACACGACCATAACTAATAGTGGGAGCGTGGACAAGACTTGCACCGGACTGTAATGGTACAGCACTTCAAGCTTACACTGCAGCATCTAATGTCGTTGAAATAGAGGCTATTTTTCAATAAAAAATATAGTCCGATGTGCTCTTAACTACAAAATGTCTGCAATACTTTCCTGTCTGCAATTGCAACAGAAACAAATTCGTGTCGCACAGAGCCGCATTCAGAGTGAATGTGTGACCAAAAACGCATTAGAAATCTGCAACGATTTGTCAGAAAAAGTGAAATTTAAAATGAATTCGCTCTTTACGATGACCAGCTGAAATATGGTGCTTTCATTACCTTACACGAGTAATAAATCTCATCTCATCATCGCATGTAGGTACTTGCTCTTAAGTTCTCTGATATACATTTTCGACGATGACCGTTGGGGCAAAAAAGTTCTCGAGTGGCGACCGCGGGCTGGAAGATGTAGCGTGGGCAGGCCTCCTACTAAGTGGACCGACGATCTGGTAAAGATGCGGGCAGCGCAGGACCGTTCATTGTGGAAAACCTTGGGGGAGGCCTTTGTCCAGCAGTGGACGTCTTTTGGCTGAAACCATCGAAATAAAACAAAAAAAATAGGGAAAAAGGATTTTATACGAAATCCATACAAAAGACATCAACGCGTTAGAGGAACATCGAATCCAAAACACTTTTGGGAGAAGACTTTTGTTGTTTACATTTATGTCAATTTTATTTCAAAGACAAAGACAAAGACAAAGACATTTATTTGCAAAGAATAGGTTGATACAGATAGTGTTGTAAATACAAAGTGCTCTATTCTGCTAAAATACATTAACATGCAAATTTTTGTCCAGAAATTCCTGAACACTGTAAAAGCAGGAAGTGGTTAGCCATTCCCTAAGCTTCCTGGTCATTACTTTTGCAGGACCTATTTTAAATCTTTCAGGAATTTTGTTATAAACCTTAATGCACATAGAATAACAATTTTTATGACAAAGTGCGATTTTTGGGCAGAAGTCAAATACTAGTCTATTTGCTGACCTTGTGTTTCTCGGGTATACCTCAGCAGCAGTTTTAAACAATTTTGGATGTTGTGTTACAAATTTGTAAATTTCAAGTATGTACATCCCGGGAACAGTGAGTATGCCTAGTTTCACAAATAATGGTTTACATGTTTCAAAGGGCCCTTTACAACATAGAGCTCGTATGCATTTTTTCTGAGCTATGAAAACCCTTTGTATATCGGTACCATTTCCCAAAGTATGAGCCCATAGCTTATAACAGAAGCAACATATCCGTAGTAGGCACTTAACGATACACTCAGAGAAGTAATTCTAGTCAATCTTCGAAGGACGTAAACAAATCTATTAATTTTTTTACACACATTGTCAATATGGCATGAATAGTTTAAGTTTTTGTCCAATAAGATACCTAAAAATGTCAAATTATTTACGTGGTCCAAGGTTATTTCATTATTATAATTTATGTCCATTTTAATTTCTTTACGTCCTTTTACATTGAATTGTATATATTTCGTTTTAGCTAAATTAGCAGTCAGATTATTAAGGTTTAGCCATTTCATTATGTCATTTATAGTATTGTTAATGTCATATTCATAGAGATTTAATTTGTCAGCGTTACATTTGATTATTACGGAAAGATCATCTGCAAATAAAATACACCTATGTTTGGTAGCAGATGGTAAGTCGTTTATATAAAGTAAGAAAAGTAGCGGTCCCAAGACGCTGCCTTGGGGTACACCAAATCTGTTAGGTTTGTAAGTAGATCGGCATGTGCTATTTTCGTGATTTGATTTGGTTATTTCAACACACTGGTGTCTGTTCTCCAGATATGTTTTAAACCACTGTAGCGCGTTTCCACGTACTCCATATACTTCTAACTTATCCAGCAATATGTCATGAACTACCCGGTCAAAGGCTTTAGACATGTCAAAAAAAAGCGCAGTAGCACATTGTTTTGAATTTAGGCCAAGGACAACTTCATGGACCAGGTTGAAGCAAGCTAGAGTAGTGGATTTTCCTTTTTGGAAACCATTTTGTTCTGGATTGATAATGTTGAACCTTAGACAAAATTTCATTAGCCTAGCTTGCATAGCCTTTTCAAATATTTTTGATAGCACAGGTATCAACGTTATAGGGCGATAGTTACCAATTTCAGACGTGTCCCCTTTTTTGTATATGGGCTTAACTATAGAAAACCTCAATTTTTCAGGAAACTGTCCTGTCTCAAAAGATAAGTTAATGAGATATCTTAATACAGGAGCTAATTCATGGCTACAGTATTTTAAAATTTTTGTAGGAATTTCATCATACCCACATGCATTAGAATTTTTAAGAGACTGGATTAAATTTATCGTCTCTTTTACATTTAAAGGTTCCAAGAAGAGGGAGTTAGGAGTAGATTTTAAATTAGTTAATACTTTTCTTTTTCTTTCGTTGTCATAAATAAATTTGTCACCACATATGTCAGTATAATAGTCGTTAAAAGCTTGAGCTATTTTGTTTGTATTTGTTATTATATTACCATTTAAGTCAATCTTTGAAATACCTAGCTTCAGTTCGCGGTTTTTTGTTTCATTGTTAATGAGAATCCATGAGGCCTTGCATTTATTCTGACTATTTAGTAAAAATTTATTACTACAATTTTTTTGTGCCGTTGAAATACATTTTTTGAGTATTTTACAATATTTTACATAGTTTTCTTTTTTAGTTTTGTCAGTATTTCTATAAGAGGCAAAGCGAAGCAATCTTTTCCTTTTAGTAGATATTTTTAAGCCTCTTGTGATCCATTTTTGTTTTTGAGGTTTATTATTAATTTTTAACTTTACCTTTGGAAAACACAAATTATAAAGCAAACACAAAGTTTCATGAAATATATTAAATGCTTCGTCCATATTTTTCTCTTGGCATACCTCGGAAAATGTCAATGATTTCAGGTAGTTACAAAATTTGTTTTGGTTTTCATTACAGAAATCTCTTTTATATACAATCCGGTGTTGCACTAATGGCACTTTTTGAACGGGTATACTGAGCATTTGTGCAGTGTCATGGTCAGATAGTTGTAGTGGCAATACTCTTCCGACACCATGTTTTATATTACTAAGTATGTGATCTATACAATTTTCGCCTCTGGTAGGTTCGTTTATGTGGAGAGTAAGGTCAAAATTTTTGGCAATATCCATTAAGTAACGAGATTCTTTAGTACATATTAGGGTATTTATATTAAAGTCACCAGTGATAATGATTTTTTTGTTGTTATGTCTCCTAAATATGTCGGTAATTACTGCTTCTAGCTTAGCCAAGAAAGTATTTGCATATTTGTTATGTGAGGAGTATACGCAAAGTATGATTAAGTTATGAGCGAGTACTTCTACCCCACAACATTCAAATATATTTGGTACGACGTATTTACCGAAGCAGGTTAACTCTTTGTAGAGTAGTCCCCGCCTCAGCAGTATACATGTACCTCCTCGTTTTGTTTCTCTACAGTAGGTAGCGGCTAATTCGTAACATTTTAGTGTTAAATTTCTTTCCTCGCCCCTCTTTACAAATGTTTCCGAAAAACAGAGTGCATCCGGTTTAGTTTTATTGTCTTCTAATTCTGACATAGTTATTTGTATTAAATCTTTTTTAGATAAAAAGCTTGCTATATTTTGGTGGAATACAATAAAGGGTTCATTTTTTATGGATTTTTGGTCTTTTTGGTTGTTATGAGTCACGAAAAAAGTTATTTCCTAGGTCAGTCTTATGTGTTACAGATGCAAGATTTTTAGGTTTAAAGAAGTCTAGTATTAATGTTTGTTTGGTCAATTTAGTTGGTGAGTCATGCGTTGTAGGTTTAGTTTCCCTTGTCGTTCGTCTATTACACATTGAAGTCATTCTTGTAGCACGTATTTGGCGCCTGATAAAATCATAATTTAGGTATTTTCGATCATAATCAATAGAGTCCATTAGTATATTTAAGTAATAGCATGTGTCATGAATATAGCTCTGATAGTGATTTTTGTTCTTAAAAAAGTAACAATTTGAAAACCTTTTACATAACAAAGTAAGCTCTCTATTCAACAATGTACTATTGACATGCCTGCAATTCATTACATTCATTACAATAATAGTCTGATTTTGCAACGATTTCAACAATGTATATAATTCTAATATGGTAATCATTGGATCGCGGTCATTTTCCCCAACACACAATACAAGTTTATCCAATTTATCAATTCCTAGGTTTTGGCAGGTTTTTAATACTTCTACCGTGGGAGCGTCAGGTTTTATAAATGCTGATATTTGGTATTTGTCGCATTTATACTTATTTCTTGTTTTCGTTAGAGCTGCTGCAAGTCCGGTGCATTGTTGGGTTCCAATAATAATTATTCTTTGAGCTGAATGTTTTTCGTCGGTGTCATCGTCGCTATGGCTTAATTTATTACCATATCTAGAAGATGAAGTCTCGGCGCATTTATTATTATCCAGATATAGCTTGGTTCTAAGTTCATCGACTTGTATTTGTAGTGCAGCTATTTCCCCCTCGGCCATCAGCAATTGTTGTTGCAGTTTTTCAATTTTTTCTTGAAGAGCTGATGTGTATTCAGTAGTTACATTTCTAGTGGCGGTGTCAGTCATGTATCTAGGAGAGAATGATGACGTTGAACGTCTTATTCTGTTTTTCCTCGTCGGTGTTACTGTTGACAGGAGGTCAGATTTATTCGGTGTTGAGGTTTGGCACATTTTCATCAGAACTTCGATTTCCTTACTCAGTTTGCCTATCTGTTTCTTTAATTCGTTGTTCTCTATAATAGTACTTTCCAACTCGTTTTGTGTCGTCATAAGACTTGTTGTGAGGTCATTTATTTGTTCTCTAAGGTCTTCCGTGTCCAAAGGAATGAAGTCCACACTCTTTGAGAATCTTTCCGTTACAGTATCATCGGAAGAATATTCATCCCCGAAGTCTAGAGTGTCATTTGTATAGGAGTCTTTTGGGCTTTGCTGTGATGATTCCAGTGTTAGGTTAGAATCCTTTGATGTGGTCGGTAATTGTTTCCTCAATGTTACATTTGAGACTTCTTTGACATTACTCGTAGTGTTAGTGGGTTTTATTGGCTTAGGGTTCAGTTTGCACACACGACACTTAACTTTTGCTCTCTTTTCTGGTACCATTAGTCTATACAGCTTTTCAGACAGGCCAATGCAATCAAAATCATATCGTTTGTTGCATTGTGAGCATAATATAGTTTCATTTTTTTCCCTTTTCAGCTTACACTTACTGCACACAACTGGATTTTTGCAATAAGATTTGTCGTCTTTTCTTCCCTTAGACTCCATCATTAATTAAAAAAAAATAAAAAGTGAAAAAAAAATCAAAGTGTCAAAAATACAGCACTGGCAAAAAGCAAAAAGTAACTTTCTAGTCTCTCTGGCGGTGGGATTTGAACTTGGGTTCACTGCGTATTGAACCACACTTTATCCAATTGCGCTATCTGTCGATGATATGGAGTGGCGAATTTGTCTATTATGTATCAACTGGAGCTTATACGTGTTTTAGAAAGTCCGTTGACTGTCGTTGGTTCATGAGTCACACACAACACGTCTATTTGTTGCACTTTGTTTATTCACCTTCACTTCGTAGAAAAAATACGTTCACTGTATTAGCGTTTTTGATAATTTAACTTCACTGGATTGTTTATTGGAGAGTTTTTTGTAACAGTTAGTTGGTAAATATGTTTAACTTCGCGTATTATATACTGGTTAGGCTTAAAGTCGCAAGTGACACGAATTTGGAAATATTTACTACGGAGCTTTGCGCAACACAGCCGCTCGGTGCGGGGCGCGCGCGGGGAGTCCTGTCATTTATTAATGCTTTCTCTTTATTATTTATTTTAAAAATCTATAGGCAGAAAAGATTTATTATAATCCCTTTCCTCCAGTCCGGCCCTGAGACTGACCGCAGCCGCATTGTTTCAGTCGGAAACAATCGCGAGAGTAACCAAACGATGCGCGTGCGCCGCCCACTCGCGATATTTGTAGGGAAATGTTAAGATTTACTGACAACACATATCATTTATTACTATATCTTTCAATTTTTTTTCGATATAATATGATTTTTCTAATATTTTCGTTATGTATTTACTGACAACACATATCATTTATTACTATATCTTTCAATTTTTTTCGATATAATATGATTTTTCTAATATTTTCGTTATGTAGTATTACTAACTTCGAAAATATTTTTATCCATTAAAAATGTTTCTGAGTCACTACCTACCTAATGCGACTACCTATTTTGTTCTTTAGTAATCAAATTTTACAGGATTACAGTTTTATAAGCAGTCGTTAAAATTCACTTCGCATTTCTAAATAACAGACTATTACGAATGCCATTAAAACCTCAAATTAAACAACATAGAATGTGACCTCCCTCAATAACCCCCAATCACAATCTATAGCCATAAAATATTAAAAAGGTAAAAAATGGCAACGTCAATCACTCCCGGCAACATGTGAAATCAACAGAAAAATAGTTTTTAAATCAAATCTAAAGTAAACTGTACTATTTCCACCATGGGCAAATAACACAAGAAATATGCGAACGGACAACCATGTCAGATCTGGTGCAGACGGTGAGGAAGCGGCTGCTGACTCTTCCACAGCATGAAGAACCCAAAAGGCGAAGGTAAGTCCGTTTTTGCTTATATTTTGAATTTGAACTGGATTATGTGGCCTTCTGATTGACTAATTTGAGTCATCCATCACTTGAATTTGCCTAAAATATCCTTTGCAACGTTTCTGGCAGTAGCAAATGAAAAAAGCGCGAGATTGTTATAAGGCACTTTTTCAGCAAGGCTTACTGTTTATGTTCAGTTTTGAAGTACCTATCATACCTACTATGAAATGATATTTTTTTCAACACACATGCTCATAAACGGGTGCTTAATCCGACTCACAGATAAACATACTCTTGAAAGTATGTTTATCGAATTTGTGTTTGGGTTTGTACCCAAATTATACTAAACCGGTGACAGCATTGTAAGGCAGTTCACCGTGAATGTATACACACCATACGGGCTAATGCTGTTAATACAAAGCCTACATGTAAATAAATAAATCATTATTGTCGGCCGTTTGGTGTAGTGGTTCGAAACGAACTACTATTCCGGAGGTAGCGGGTTCGATTCCCGCACAGTAGGTACAAACATTTGTGTGCATGAACATATTTGTTTGTATTGGACTGGGTGTTTTCTATGTATAAAAAAAGTATTTAAGTATGTTTATATCCGTTGTCTAGTACCCATAGTACAAGCTTTGCTTAGTTTGGGACTAGAAGCGCAGTGTAAAATGTCCAAGGATATTTAAGGATATTTCATTATCTTCAGATTCGACGTAATCAGACGCGTGCTGCACATGAAGAGCAGCAAAGAGAACGAGCTAAGCCCATACGAGCTGCAGCTGTGCGCCATCGTGGCGTGGACGGGCGTGCTGGTGCTGACGGCGATCGTGCTGCGCTCGCTGTATCTGCTGTACCTCAAGCCGGAGGGCACGTAAGCGTGATAAGTGAGTGCTGCAGCCATTTCCAAGGTTTTATATTCAGCCTTTCAGGTCGTCGGTCCACCTTGTGGGTGGACGTCTCACGCTGCGTTTTCCGGTACGTAACCTCCACTCCAGAACCTTGCTGCCCCATCGGCCGTCAGTTCTGCGTAGGTACTATGTGCCCTGCGCATTGCCACTTCAACTTGCTAATCCGTCGGGCTATGTCAGTGACTTTAGTTCGTTTACGTATCTCCTCATTTCTGATTTGATCTCGTAAAGAAACACCGAGCATAGCCCTTTCCATAGCACGCAGATAAAGATAGCACGAAGGTGCTGGATGCAGGCCGCTACCAACCGTGCGATGTGGATGTCATTGGAGGAGGCCTATGTTCAGCAGTGGACGTCCTGTGGCTGAAATGATGATAATGATGATTCGGCCTTGAACATGAAGAGCAGCAAAGAGAACGAGCTAAGCCCATACGAGCTGCAGCTGTGTGCCATCGTGGCGTGGACGGGCGTGCTGGTGCTGACGGCGATCGTGCTGCGCTCGCTGTATCTGCTGTACCTCAAGCCGGAGGGCACGTGAGCGTGATAAGTGAGTGCTACTGCCATTTTCAAGATTCTATTCGGCCCTTGGACTATAGGCTTTACTCAGTCAGTGTCTGAGGTATAAGAGCGGCCAAACATTAACCTGCTGTACCTCAAGCCGGAGGGCACGTAAGCCTGATAAGTGAGTGCTGCAGCCGTTTCCACGGCTCTATTCGGCCTTTCAGGTCATCGGTCCACCTTGCGGGTGGACGTCCCACGCTGCGTTTTCCGGTACGTAACCTCCACTCCAGAACCTTGCTGCCCCATCGGCCGTCAGTTCTGCGTAGGTACTATGTGCCCTGCCCATTGCCACTTCAGCTTGCTAATCCGTCGGGCTATGTCAGTGACTTTAGTTCGTTTACGTATCTCCTCATTTCTGATTTGATCTCGTAAAGAAACACCGAGCATAGCCCTTTCCATAGCACGCAGATAAAGATAGCAGGAAGGCGCTGGATGCAGGCCGCTACCAACCGTGCGATGTGGATGTCATCGGGGGAGGCCTATGTTCAGCAGTGGACGTCCTATGGCTGAAATGACGATAATGATGATTCGGCCTTGAACATGAAGAGCAGCAAAGAGAACGAGCTAAGCCCATACGAGCTGCAGCTGTGCGCCATCGTGGCGTGGACGGGCGTGCTGGTGCTGACGGCGATCGTGCTGCGCTCGCTGTATCTGCTGTACCTCAAGCCGGAGGGCACGTGAGCGTGATAAGTGAGTTAGTTTTAAAATTTCTTTATTGACATAAATACGTAACAAACAAGTGAATAACAAAGATAAAGTACATTGTTACAACTATAACATTCGCTAAACGTTAATCTTACCAGGCTACTAGCGCCTCCAAAGATTTTACACACCAATGTTCATACTGATAAAACGTATTGTAAGTGCTAAATTAATCAATAATCTAGATGCAACATTTTTGTGATAAGTGAGTGCTGCAGCCTTAGTGTTTTAGGTAAAATCTAAGACGGTTTTTAGGCGTCAACTTCAAAATTTTCTAGGGCCATCCCCGACGTTTATCTGCTTATCAGATTCGTCTCGGCGAGCCCTATCCATAGACACCCCGTTTGTAGGGATCCGACGTCAAAAAGTTTAAAAACATTTCCAAGGTTCTATTCGGCATTTGGTGACGGTAGAGTAGAATACATTTGTCACCAACCCCTACTCTTCCCGCGCGTGTCGTAAGAGGCGACTTAGGGACAACACATCAAACAAAGAACGGGCAGCTTTTAAACTGCGATCTCGAACCCGCCTGTCAAGCGTGGGGATTATGGCAAAACCCTCCACTATAGTGGAGGAGGGTCATAGTCCAGAAGTGGTCTGTAAAGGGCTGTTGATGATGATGATGATTCGGCACTTGGACTAGTTCTAGCGCTTAATTCAGCCAGTGCCTGACGTATAGGAGCGGCCACGGGAGGGGTAATATTAACCTGCTGCACCTCAAGCCGGAGGGCACGTGAGCGTGATAAGTGAGTGCTGCTGCCATTGCCAAGGCTCTATTCGGCCTTTGGACTAGTTAGAAAGAAAGAAAAAATATTTATTTGGTATCAAAGATATTACAATACAGATCAACAGAAAGAGTTAAGATAAGAATAACTGCGCCACTGTCGAATTCTGTGGAAAAGTTCGTCCGCCCGACGCTCTCCGTCTTGGAGGAAACCGGGCCTTAAGCCAGGCTACTTTTTACATAAATCTTTACAACTTTATCATCAATCCCCCAAGCGGCACATCTATTATTGTGCTTCGATTTGCGGGGCGACCAGTTAACTTATCTGTTAGGAGCCCCTCTCAATTTAATTTTCATCTAACTTTACAGTATATCTGTATTTTCTATCTTCATGATTACATTTTCATTTTCAGGTCTCAAAGGCATTCTATTATGCCCCACTTCCAAACACAAGCCCATAAATGTTTAACTTTCGTCGGAAGCCGACCCGATTCTACCGCATCAAGAGATCCATTTACATGAAAACCGCCGGCCGCCGAAACATAGAGGCCGCTAGCGTGCAGTTATACCAGCTGGTGTTACTCACTGGAGTACTGTTTGTACTGCTACTAGTACTAAGGACTTTGTACTTGAAGTATGCCAACGACAGCGAGGGCTTACCCTCTGTCTACGGGCTCTGGTGCCGGCAGAGAGAGCGGGACGTCGACGTGTATTGAGTATTAAAAGGCTTGGAAAAGGTTTTGTATTTGAGTCATTTTATTTTATAGTTCTGTGTACAATACGCTTTACAATATAAGAAACAAACAGTATATTGTGACTTATTTATTGCATTATTGCTGCTAGAACCAAAGACGTAACTACCTGAAATGTACATGCGTAAAATGATTTCCTCTTTTATAAATTAACGTAGTTTGAGATTTCAGTCTGATATATACCACTTAGAACTTATAAAAACTTGCAATTACATCTTTGTTTAATGTCAATATTCATACAAAATATTTACCAGGAAATATAAAAAGCACTCGAAGCTAATTAAGTAACAATACATTATTTTCTACAATCGACGATCTGATCGAACCGGGCCTTGAACTTTAGGCTGATATCTCACGTCCTGTGAAACAAATTATGTAATCGATCAATTAATCGATTTAGTTTCCGCAATATCAACATTATGTATTTTCCGGACACACCTACTCTAATCTTCACACGAAACTTTAAACTATGACTCAGTTTTACAGCACTTACACGTAATTGAAAGGGTTAAAAGTGAAGGTTAGGGGCCATCCATAAAGTACGTCACACGAATTTCATGATTTTTTGACCCCTCCCCCGTCCTTGTCACAGGTGGTCACATTTCTGCGACCCCCCCCCCCCCCCCCCCTCCCTATTGTGACGTCACATGTTTTGCAAATTCACATCGAAAAATTATTAAATTAACGAAAAAATAGCAACAAATAGAAACAATAAAATCACGCGCGAGGTACGTACGGTGCGTTTGGCGGCATTATAGGCCAGTAGAATTAGATTTTAAATTTGAAATAATTTCTACAAAAGATTTTATTGATTTAATGGCTTCATTGGTTGCCCAATAAGACTCTCCTAGGTTTTCGACTTCGACGGAGTTGTGCTTAAGTGGTGGGGGTATTTTTTAGTTTAATTTATATTTCAAATTACGCGATTAGTACCTCTAGAATATATTAGATTTTGAAATGTGACGTCACGAAACTTAGGACCCCTCCCACCCCTTGTCACACCATGTCACACTTTGTCGACCCCCTCCCCCCCTCTTTACGTGTGACGTACTTTATGGATGACCCCTTATATTAAATCGGTAATTAGTTAGTGATAATAATAAAGTCCAAATTTTACCGTTGCCAGAATATTAGACAGCACGTTTTTGTTGCAAAAAAAAACACATAAAAAAACATCCTGAGCACATTGTGGCGTAATCTTTATCGGGACTATTCCCACCTCTAGTTTCCATTACTTCAACTCCTGTGTATCCAGGATCTACAGCTTGACCTCCAAAACAATAAAAACCCAACAAGTGAAGATGATGTATGATGATGAAAGAAGAGATTATGATCTCTATCTATTTAAAACTAGCTGACCCGGCGAACTCTGTTCCGCCTTAAAGGCAATAAATAAGCCATCGCAATTTTTCCTTATTTGTTCACCGTTTAGACCTACCCTGGACTACGACAAACATTTTAAAACCAAAATCAGCTCAATCGGCCCAGCCGTTCTCGAGTTTTAATCAGACTAACGAACAACAATTCATTTTTATTTATATAGATAGATATAGGACAGAACATAGGACTATTGTTAAGGGACACTATTAACAAACCCTTTTAAATTACTCATAATATCTGTCCTTTCCTTCCGCGAGAAGACATTCGCTCCCACATTTGACCCCTGATCGTTATTCTAGACAAAACGCATTGTTTCATCAAACCCAAATCAATTGCCATCACACACCACAATGGTCCATAACACGAATGGTCAGCCTTTCATCGCATTGTGGTCCGTAAGGCCGCGGGTCAAGGCGCCTCGTATCTGATCTGCAGAGGCCACTTCCCTGTGACGAGGACCGCCCCCTGTCGGATAGTCTAATGCATTCTATAATCATCTAACATAAACACTGGTTTGTGGGAATCGCAAGGCGGATGTCTTGAAAATAAAAATACATCGTCTCTGAAGATTCAGGAGATGCCACGCGCAATCACCTACCAAAGTTTAAAAACATGAAAAGTTTCTTCACCATTGAAGAGGACAACGACAACGATAACAACGATAAGTGAAACCTTTTCAACGAAAAGGTGAACAACGGAAAGGAAAGGACAATGTTCGTTCTCCATACATTGTTCGCCTAAGAACCAACAATTTTGACATATTACTACCCGAAAGCGAAATAATACGATTCTGTGTGTAAGAACAATGATTCCTGATGGACACTTGCCATAAAATTAATGATTAAGAATATTAAATCACAGCGATTTTATAATATGTCGTTTATGACAACATGGCGTCTAATGTATTGTGTGAATGTATGAACACCGATTCGCGAAAAATGTTTTGTATTGTCGTCACGCCGAGTCGCAGCCAAATAGTATAAAATAATAGAACAAGTTTTAGAAATACAACTCGGCATTCCACTTTTATAATATGCCCACATATTGCACGTAAATAAACAACATGAATCGTAGGTTGTTTCCACCCTTGTCATCTGATACATGAAATAAACTCCTATTGTATTATAGATATCGAAGCCGAATCGTATATAATAATAGAATGGGTTTTGGAGATCACTCGGGGTTCCACTTTTATAAAATACCTACATATTACATAAAAATATCACGAATCATGAGTTTTCTTTTCACCATTTACATCTGACACGAGATAACAAACTCCTATCTCCATGACTACCATCGTAGTCTATGCCAAAGACTACAATATTTTAAGCAAGAAGTTTCAAACCTTAGCGGCTACGGTAACCCCTGGGCCACATACATCATGATAACATTCGGTCGACACCGGAACGAAGTCTTGCGATTATGCAAAAAAGCATCGTATTCTAGTGCGGCTATATCACGTTCAACCGGGGTTTTAATTCGACTAAAGTCCTGACTAAAGACAGGAAGAAAATACGCCGCATTGTATGAGCACTTCGTGTTCGTTAAAGCGGCTTCAGATCTAGAGCCCACATAGTTTTCTTTCCAATAATATCCGCAAGTAGCGCTGCATGATCTTTACAACAAAAACGGCAATACTTATTAAGGTGCCATAATTATATGATTACTTTGGCACGGTATTATACACGTTCGAAGATTTGTCATTTTCATTCATTTCTTCATCATCATCATCATTTCAGCCACAGGACGTCCACTACTGAACATAGGCCTCCCCCAATGACTTCCACATCGCACGGTTGGTAGCGGCCTGCATCCAGCGCCTTCCCGCTACCTTTATCAGGTCGTCAGTCCACCTTGTGGTGGGTTGACATTGCAGAATATGACTTTTGATAGGTTCATCATAGAATTCGGCTGGGATATCCTCACGGAGGAAGTTCGTAAAAGGGCGGAACAAGATCTTATAATAATGCAAGGCCGAAGCTGTTACGCGCGTGCTCCTACGTGTAATCCGGCGAGTATGCAATAAATAGTAATGTCTGGTAAATAGTGGTAATACGTATCGTTCGTTCGTTCGTTTCAGCCGAAAAGACGTCCACTGTTGGACAAAGGCCTCCCCCAAGGATTTCCACGAAGACCGATCCTGCACCGCTCGCATACAGGCACCTCCCGCGACCTTCACCAGATCGTCGGTCCACCTAGTGGGAGGCCTGCCCACGCTACGTCTTTCGGCTCGTGGTCGCCACTCAAGAACTTTCCTGCCCCAGCGGCCATCAGCTCTACGAGCTATGTGCCCCGCCCCGTCTATGTCTGTATGCGCTACGATTACAGGGTATCATTTTGCATAGTCGCAAGACTTCACTCCGCTGCTGTCAAATCAATGTCGCATAATGTTATCGCAATGTGTGTGGCCCTTGGCCAAATCACAGAAGCCTATGCGAAGAAAGAGCACTTGAATGAAAATAAAAATCAGGGTTACCATTTTATAAGATCTCCTCACTATTGAGGGTAACAAAGTAACATTAATAATCTAGCCATTAATTACATTTATCTAAATATATAAAAGGAGAAACTGACTGACTGACTGACAGATCAACGCACAGCCTAAACGGCTAAACGTAGGCACTTGAAATTTGGAAGGGACGTAGTTTAGGTACCGTAGAGGTGCACTAAGAAAGGAATTCCCGAAATTCCCACGGGAACGGGAATTAGCGGAAAAATCCTTTTGTATGAAAAATCTAAACCGCTTAAGTTAGATGCTTGAAATTTGGTGTGCAGGTACCTTAGTAAATTTAAAGCTTAGGTACAACAGGATATCGTAAAATTCCCACGGGAACGGGAGTTAGCGGGAAAAAACATATGTATGAAAACATCTAAACTGCGTAAGATAGACGCTTGAAATTTGGCATGCAGGTACCTTAGTAAACTTAAAGCTTAGTTACAACAGGATATTGCAAAATTCCTACGGGAACGGGAGTTAACCGCTGAAGATAGATGAAGGGGGTAAAACGGGATCCACGCGTACGAAGTCGCGGGCGGCCGCTAGCTATCATCTATCTATCTACATAAATAAAAATGAATTGATGTTCGTTAGTCTGATTATAACTCGAGAACGACTGGGCCGATTGAGCTGATTTTGGTTTTAAAATGTTTGTCGTAGTCCAGGTCTAAACGATGAGTAAATACGCGCGCGATATTGTTTTTCTGTGACAGACAAAATTCCACGCGGGCGAAGCCGCGGGCGGAAAGCTATTACCTATACGAGAAAGTAAAGCAACATGCGGTTTTATTTTAATTTGTAAAATATTTGTAACAGTTTGTTCCAAGTTTAGTTTTACAACAGTATTGCTGTTTCAGCTGTCACTGTGAAGCTTTGGGAAAATAAATAAATAGAAAAAATATTAACATAAATATTTATTTAAGTTTTTATGTTCATTATCATAATATGCCAATTTAAGTTACACTGTGTGACAGTCTTTGACACTAAACAAACTCTTCAGCTTAATAATACCTACCTACAGGGCGTTTTTATAGTTACTCTTGCTGATGAAACAAGAAGGGTTGATTCTACTACTGAAATACAACTAGTTTTCTTACAGGACCAATATCAAATTCTCAAAAAAATTCACATCCTCGTGATGGTGAGAATTTCTATGGAGAGGTTTTTTTTATATTCGGTCTCTTGGGATAAGTTATTCCATTTGAGCAGTAGAATTAATCCTTTTTATTCGATCACATATAAAAACAAAACAAGTGTTTAGGAAAACTTCTTCTTTGGTATGGTATCACTACGGAGTTATAATGTCGGCAACTCTGTATCACTGACTTGTAACTTTCAAACAGCATGAATAATAAGGGCACCACATTGGTTTTCTTTCTGAAAAAAGGCTTTCAGTTTTAGTACTAACCCTTTAGCACTATTTCATTGAAATAAAAATACAATAAACGCACAGAAGACTGAAATTGAGTCAACTGACGTGACATTTATAATTTGTTGACATTATGACAGTTTGACAAGACTAGGGATTGAAAAAGTTTTAATTGAAAAAGTAAAATGACAATTTATTAAAACGATTCACAAGGATATAATCGATTAAAAATATTTATAAAATGTTCTGATACTTGCCTGTAGCGATTATCCAATCCTGGTTTCTACTGAAAAACTACCTCGTGGCAAGATTTTAATAAAATAATAAAATCTTTATCTTCTCTTTCACAATCTATAAAAGTTCATTTGGTCTATTATTATACATGTGCTATGAATGAGGGTTTTCGCGATTGAAAAATCCGCGAGATGGCAATACGTAGACGCGAGGTCCAAATGCTGCATGATTGGTGGATATCTGTCAATGTCATGTCAAAAATAACCAATCATGCAGCATTTGGACCTCACGTCTACGTATTGCCATCTGGCGGATTTTTCAATCGCGAAAACCCTCATTGGCATAGATTATGAGAGACTGGCAACTATACTAGGTTGATATCAGGTGATCCGTCTGCTCGTTTGCCTCCTGTCACATAAAAAATATATATATATATATGTTTCTCACACTTCAACTGGCATTGGATTCAACATCGGATTCTGACACTTTTACAGTTATGATACCATGAATATCAGTTTATGGTCCTAATTATTTTTATTTTATTTACGACCTTCGACCAGTTGGACACTTTAGATATCTTCTTGTAATAGTGTCAATATCTTTTTAGCTTTTAACGCAAATCTAGTCTTCAAAGCAGTTTAATCGATTTATTTTATTTTCAAAATCGATATTTTATTGTCTATGATGGCCGCAGGAACATCACTATACATGGACTCCCAGCAATAAAGTACGGTAATGCCTCGTACAGATTTTATCGGCAAAAATTATGGAACTTGATAGGTTTTAGACCATGCCACGCACCAAAACGTCCGGAAGTTGTAATAGTATTATAGAATAAACGTTAAAAGACTTATTTATTTAATTTTTCAATGCTTAAGTGTCCATTAGAATGAAAGGGTGCTTAATGTATTTAAAAAAATAGAAAATAATTATGATGGGTTAATGTTTTTGGGCGGTTTTTTAGGCGGTTTCTGACAATGTCCTTTCATGTCACCATGTTGGGGACAATGGGAATACAGGCAAATGAAATCAAAATAACTTTATAAGTCTTCCGGAATCCCAAAATGATAAAGGTTGTAGAAGTAAGTAAATAAAATAAGTAAACCTCTTTATTACAAAATGTAACTAAAAATGATCAAATCCTTTTAATGTTCAGATTTGTCAGAATATTTTAGTATCTTGTACTAGGTTCTATAAATTGTACTGGCATTTAGATATGATCTCTATATTTTTTCTTGGAAATATGATTCGAATCAAAATGCTTCACTTAATAACCAGAATATAGTTCACAGTAGTTTGCAACTAAACCACAAAATACCAACTCCCATGGTGACCTTGTCTGTCTGTTCGTATTCCCATCCTTTTCCCCCTTTCACCCCCTTGAAAAAACCTCCGAAAACTCATAGCTAACAGGTACTAAATAATAATTTATTGCTTTACCACATTAGCGCATCCATATTAGATGTTACAATAAGTACTACAACTTACAGTTGCTTGTTACAGTTAAACAATATGTACCTACTAACACTCCTAGCTAATTTAGTTACAACTGCCAACTAATACACTTTATTGAAGAAACTCGAGCAGGAGCACTACTGACTTCTTCTTTTAAATAAGTTTACGACGAATATGTACATGAACTACCTAAGCAGTTTGTAAAGTTGTGATACACATTCAGCCAAAGAAATAAATTAACATAACCGAGTTAAATATAACAAAAGTGTTACAAATACGACAGCAAACCTTTTTATTACCCCAGACGTTACACTTAAGCCACATTCCGCGCCTGCGCAACTAATTACATATATCATGATCCCTTAAGGGGGGTTGACGTAAGAAAGAAAGTGGCGTCCTTAACCGGAGCTAAGCAGCGCAACACGCATGCGCGGAATGGTAAGGTCGTGCCTAGCCTTTAACTATGGACGTGAAAAAATAATCACACTCCCATGGACGTCGGGTCTCACAGACCCCTATCTAACATTCTTCTTATTTTCATATCTGAATCAATTTGAATTTATTAAAGAGTTGATATATATCTTAAAACTATTAATAAAGGATTTAGTAGTAAATGTAATCAAATTTTAACCATCATTTAATTATTTTTTTGCAAATTTAAAAAACTTAGACATTTTTCAGAGTAAATTGACTTGCCATCACATATAGGCTCCTTGATTACAGTCGATCATTAATAAATGAAAGTAATATTTTTTCTTTGCTAATTAATAACCATGTAACATAAAAACATGAACAGAATTTCTGAAGGACATAAAATAAAATTTTTGACAAGGGTTAAAGTTACTAAACTTATACACAGTGGCCTAGAACACTAAAGACAAATTATTTCCACAGGCATGTGTTATCTTTCTTTGAGAACTTAAGTAGGCAAAATGTACATCATTCAGAATCGGAATCTGCAGCAATGGTGAATTCTAAGACATCTAAACTCAAAAGCAGAATCGTATACAATTAATACCTTACTCCTGAAATGTTCTTTAGATAGTTGGGCTAATAACATAGCTGATGTACTCAGATACTTTCTGCCACTATGTATTCTTAAACTACAATAATTTACTTAAGATTATAATAATAAAATATAAAAAAATTATAGTTGACAAGTCACATCCATACAAGACGTTTGTATGGAAATTATAGTCATCGGGTCTCCCAGACCCGGACAAAATTTTAAATGATTATTACTCACGTAGTAAGTGCCAGAAGACGCGATTTTATGCCTCCTCGGTCCAAACACAGTTAAAACTGAAGCTACTGAGATGGTCGAGAGCAACACGTGGCGGGAAGGTGTTTAAACCGAGAAATCGGAAAGGGGGGTGGGCCTCTGAGACCCGATGTCCATAGTTAAAGGCTAGGAATGCAATGGGCGGTACTTGACTAATGTGGGTCGCGTGACCGTTAATTGGTTAATCTTAAGTTTGGGGTTGCCAGCAAAAATAGTTAGCCGCTAGGTTTTTCTCGGATAAGGTTAACTGCTGAAGTTTTTATTCAGCGAAAAGTACATTAGAAACGGATCAATAGAAGGTTCCAGAAATGAGCAAACATTTTCAAATTCAAATAAGGGCTGCCCGTTACTGCGCCTCCATCAATGTAAAAGCAAAACCTGTAACTGCCCAGTAAATGTCTTATTGCCCTTATGATTTTATTGCGAAAACCCATAATATGAAGTTTTTTTAATCTTAGTCACACAAAAGGATTTTTAATACTACAAGATTAGTCAACATCAGATAGCTTTAAGTTTGTCAACGCTGAAACATTTTACGCAATGGACATGGCGCACAATTTTTGTTGAAGATGCCAAAAAAAACTACAAAAAATTAGAATGAATAATGTATTTTTACTTTTTTGATATCTTTAAAAATGACTGAAATATTCAAGCTCAAACTGCGATCTTCCGCTAGGAGCGATTTTCCGCGCGGATTTTGAAAATGTGACGTAGTAACATGAAAAGATGCATGTAAGATATTATCTGTGTACAATGGTTAGAATGGTTAGTAGGGGAGCCGAAGCGGGGATTTCGGGACTTACTAAAGAGTGGCAGACTAACATACAAGGAAATACTTTGTACCTGGTTGATTACCTCTAAGTATGAATTTTTGATATAAAACGGCATTAGTTCTTATGCCTCTCACCCAAAAAATACCTCAATTAAGCCCAAATTTGAGACCGCAGCCAAACTTTGAGTGACGATGGAAACTAGTCTAGATGGAGGACACATGAAATTGAACTTCTGCTTCTTCATTGATAAAGACTTATCATTTACCATACCTTATCATTTTGTATTCCATTTTCAAGTCACTTTTTTTTCGCTTACTGTTTAAACAAAACGTGGGATTTTTTTAAATCTCAGGTCTTTTGAACGCACATCTGAACGATGTCTGGTTTTAATTTCTTCAATTACTCCGTGACCATGGCGCTTGTAACAGTGCCGAAATATTGGAAACTCAAAACTAAGGTACATGGTAGCAATCCCGTCAGTAATAATAATAGGAAAATGTCTTGAAAAATAAGTAAATCGTATATTACTTTATGTAACTAATTTTATTATGTATCATACTTATAACTAATCACTTCATTCAGAACTAGAAAACGATTCCAAGGATTCCACTTTTCTTCAATTATAGATGATCAAGATAATAGAGTTATTTATTATAAATTGCTCTTCCACCATTTCAATTATTCTATCTTACATCTTACTTGATGAAATCTTTTTCAATTTTATTTACATGGTCATAACATTTTCACCATTCCTCTGCACCAATTTGTGAGGTACACCTGAAACCCCCGATAAAGCAGCTATTAAAAGAATAATATTTTAAAAAACCCTCCTTCTGACGCAGTTAGGTAATAAACTAAATGTATCCAATTTCACTCCAACTTACTGTCAACTCAACGACGTGCTTTAAAATCAAAGATTGACTTTGAATTATGCCTTATATTAAATATATATACAATACACATTGAAAACAATATGACTTGCTTGAGCTTTTTCGACTTTTTCACAAAAATAACAAATAGGCATGAAGAGATTACAAAATTTCTGCAGCGACTGACAGTTCACTTGATTTACTTTGACAGGTGACAATAAAGCCATAGACATTTGCCATATGAAAGACACACTTTTCAAATATTTTTGTTTGCCATGAGATTCTGGTACACATAAACCTATCATTTAATGAAAATATAAACTAAATTTTTTCAGCACAACGAAAATCTGCTTTGGCGCGTAGCAATGCAACGTGACAACTGCAGTTCGGACTTCTTTATGCGTCCACTACACATACAATAAAATTCGAACTATCGCACATTTTTTCTTTTTAATTCTAATTCAGTAAAAAATGTTTTTGAAACCTTCATTCAAAAGTTATTATCATATTATGACAGAACTTATGACCACACTATGTACATTGAATAAAATATTTTTCTTTTTATCATCAAGCTTAGCAGTCTAATAAGTTACTATGACACTCGAGTTAATCCACATTCAGCACCATAGCCTCCCCTTCTACAAGGCCCTCTACAAATGTCAAAACGTCACTTAACCCTTTTAGCACCAGTTCTTTTGTTTTTGAGAAGATGTACCCAAATTTTTATATCAATTTAATTATAGTCCAGTCGTTTGGTACAAATTAACGTGGTTACCTGGAAAGTGTTCCGGGAGTTTTGAAAATTGGTGATTAAAATAGATTTCGCTATGCTCTCTGTTAGTCTGTTAGTTAAGTGTGATTGCCGCGCTCGTTGCGAAATTGGAAAAATGCTGCCTTAGAGAACATTTTTGATAGTTACATTCTTTCCTATTTCGTCGTTACAGCCAAATGACGTTCACTGCTGGACAAAGGCGAGAGGCCTTTGGGTTTTCCATAGGTTTTTCATAATGAACAGTCCTGCGCTTCCCGCATTCAGGTTATTCCCGCGACCTTTACTAGATCGTCGGTCCACCTAGTAGGAGGCCTGCCCACGCTACGTCATCCAGCCCGTGGTCGCCACTCAAGAAATTTTCTGCCCCAATGGCCATCGTCTCTACGAGCTATGTGTCCCGCCCACTGCCACATGATTTTAGCAATTCTGCGTGCTATGTCGGTCACTTTGGTTCTCCTGCGGATCTCCTCATTTCTGATTCGATCACGCAGGGAAACCCCGATCATAGCCCGCTCCATTACCCTTTGGGTGACCTTGAGCCTTCTTATGAGGCCCATAGTAAGCGACCACGTTTCAGAACCTTAAACTTTCCTATTTATTTCAAGACTAGCTTTTGCCTGCGGCTTCACCCGCGTGAAATTTAGTGTCACAGATCGGCATAAATTATAGCCTATATGTTAATCTGGGTTACAAACAATAATATTGTACAGTTTCAACAAAATCCGTTGAGTACTTTTTGCGTGAAAGAGTAACAAACCTGAGACACAGGAATCTTCCTAGTTCAGGTATCAACCCACCAACATTCTTACTTTTTGTTTTTCCTGATTGTTTGTTATCATAATATTATCTGTTATGTTGGTGAGAAATAAACATTACTTTACTTTATTTTAAACTTCCAGACATCCAAACTTTCGCATTTATAATATTAGTAGGATACAATTATGTAATGTAGAACAAACAAGACAAAAAAAAATGTATACTTCAGCAACGCGAATTTTTTTATACTTCAGCATATTTAGGACACCCGGCAGCGTGTCCTGCCATGATCAAAGAAAAAAGAACTCGCAATTTAGCAGGTACATTAATTTGACTGTTTCACAACTCTAAATCTATTTAACTTACATTACATGAAATTTATCACATTTATCAAAGCTTCTTAGCTTGTCTATGTCCCAAAAATTATAAAATGAAAAAAGTAGTTGTCAAAAACCTTTTTTAAGGCGGATTTTTTTCAATAAGGCGGGCGCGCGCGCGGCTATAAACGAGGTCACAAAATTCGGAAAGAACATAGCGAAATCTATTTATTCACCAATTTTCAAAAATTCCGGAAAACTTTCCAAGTAAAATTAACAAATAACTGGACTATTTACTCGTTATTGAGCACAAAGACACAAACTTGGTTATTTTTCCAGAAAATTTATATTTAAGTGCATAAATGTAAAAATGGTTTCATAGTGCACAAAATTGGCAATAGGTGGCATAAATCTTTAAGCACTGGATTAATATTCACTTGCATGGATCCAGAAACCGGTTTTTTGACTGATTTATGTTACTACTAACCTAGTTTTTAAGTATAAGATTGTTACTAACACAATGTATGGATCATAATGGTCTGATAATAAACGTATTATTATTATTATTATTATTATAATAATGGTTACTTTTTAGCGCCTAGTTTGAAATGTGATTGAACGATGACAACTAACAACAGTTGTCAGTTAGGTAAAATTTTATTTTAGTTGGAAAAAGACAAAAAGTGGTAAATGGGTTAACGTGCAGGGGCTGCAAAATCATGTTGTGACGTCACGCGCGAATATTGGAAATTTTTGAAAATTTTAAAAAGTCCGTAAACTTCTCGAGGCTCTATCTTCGGTAATACTGGATGGATTGAGGTGAAATAAAAACTAGTGTAATGTGTGTGATCTAAACTTTAAATTAAGTCATAATTTAACTTAATATTACAACTTATGCGTGTTGTCCATTGTCTTATTAAACGCAAGTCAATCGAAACGGAATCATAATGCTTAGTATGTTTTGAAGCGGATAATATCAAGCTCCTATGACCATAGGTCAAGGCGTGTACAGATATTAATAAGTTCTTTTGTGCGCGCGCGCAATTCGTCATGTTTTGACAACGGCTGCTGCGCGCTTTGTTCGCTAAGGTTAATGTAGATAAACTATAAAACTAGTTTCGATTCGATTAGCGATTTCACGCCAATAGTCTTCATTAGGCATTGGCTTTGGATTTTGGCAGACTAGTGATATGCCCTTGACTTGGCGTTTTTTAGAGTTATGAACTTTTGGAAAGTTTGAGTTGTTAATTAATTCTCAAACCTGATTATGACTTGAAAAATAAACATAGCTGTGTTACTAATTAATAATAATTAATAAGTTACCTAGTAAATTATGAAAAAACACTGGAATTCTAATATAATGTAGCTACATTTGTGTAGGCAGGCCTTAGCAGCATACAAGACATCACTATTTCATCACTCTACTTTCAAAATATTTTGATCGATATCTAAATTACTTATCATAAAAGGACATTGCCATCTTTAATTTTATCTGTATTTGTTTACGATGGCAAGATACCTACTCGACTAGGTAGGTACTAAGGAAAAACTTATCTAGTTATCTTTATTAGCTTACGAGCAAAGTATGGAATCATCACCCTTGTGTTTTGTTCAGTGTCAAAGCCATCTTAGAACTGAATACCTACATACCTACTTATTGTCCAATCTTGGTATCCATTTTAAATATTACCCTTTAAAATGGTCATTTATATCGTTCGGAACAAATAGGGTGACTCCATACTTTTACTCGCAAAAATGCAATAATAATTAGTGTTAAAACAGTACTTAGTAGTGTAACATACAAAAAAGCTTTTTAATTGCCAATGAGCTAAAAATAAGCGGCAATGTTTTTGCAAGATATTGAAAAACTTGTAGCAGCGAAAGTATCTGGACATAGGAATACATTTGCTTGCTGAAATTATGCAACTATAAACCTTGTTTCTTAAGTAGGTACTCCGGAAAATATATTTTTTTATGGAGTAGAAGCTCGTAAACTACTTGGTAATTCCGGAAGCATTCTATTTTAGAGCAAGACTGCTGCCATAAATGCACAATGAAACGAGAACGATATTAGTTAGGTATTATATTGTACCCATAAAGATTCATCATTCATAAATCAAAATATGTATCACATTAGTTGAACGTCTGAACCGAACCTGGGAAACAAACCCAGAACCTACAACCACCGATGCAACGCTGACACCACAATGCTTTTACTTTTACTGCCATCTATCGAGTTCACGTAGAACTTATTTGTAATCTCGAGAAAAATATTTATTTTATCGCATAAAATTATCAAAGTAAACCAAACGAAATTTATTTCTATAAATAATAAAACCATAATTCAGACTTTTATTTTCAATTTATTAAATTTTACAAAAGGTATTTTATGTGTAAAACTAAAAATCAATGCTGTATAATCTTAAATTCTTTTGACAAATTTTGTTTCTACTAATTGCCATAATATAGTGTCATTTTTCCCTTTTTCAAGTTTATTCTCCCTTGTGTAAAAAAAAATTAATTTGTAATGAAGTAGAGTTAGGTATTTCAATTTTACGAAATATCTCAAAATTGACACTCATAAATTTATATGATAAGACACTATTGTCACTCTGTCGCTCGAACCTTACACAATTATTTTTTTACCATAAAGCTCAGAATTTATGTATGGTGTTTTTGGAAGCATTTTGTGGTGTTTGGCTTAAAGTGGCAACATTGAAATTAAATGTCATTAAACACGTCAATGTTGCTGAAATGCTTGTTTGATGAAAACATGCGATTTATTCTATAAATAAATTGAAAAGGCTTCGTTAAACTGACGAAAACTACGACAATATTCATGTCGGTCACTAAAGTAATCTAATAAAAGTGTGATTTTGGGACTTGTGCTAGTAAGTAACCGTTTTGTGTTGGTTGCTTTGGCTCGTGTTATTTTCGTCTTCTTAGCCTCATTTTAGTAACTATTTATTGTTGTTGTGATGTGTTAGCCCGGGTAATATCACCAGTAATTTAATGCATATGCATTAGTTTGTGTTAATTAAGTGGAAGTTGAGAAAAAATGAATTTTCAGGATCATAGTTTTGTAACGATGTCTATGCCACATAGCAGCTCTAGTACGACGAGTTCGAGCACGAAACGCAAAGAAATATACAAGTAAGCGTTCTTATCATGTACTTCTTTCGTTATTTTTTAAATTCTCTATCTTTATTAAATACCACAACTTTCATACATTTTGTGGTATTTTTCTAAGTAATGGTAATAAATGCAATGTTTATTTCCTTCACTTCCAGATATCAAGCACCATGGCCGTTGTATTCGATGAACTGGTCCGTGCGTCCTGACAAACGATTCAGACTGGCCCTTGGCAGCTTTGTAGAAGAATATAACAATAAGGTAACATATTACTGAAATACTGATTAAGCCTTAAGTCTGCAATTATTGTTATTTTCCCGAAGGGATGTTTAAAAGCACTTTTTAAAGTCAATTTGCAGAAAATTACTTTTATGACGTTACAGTTACATATTGAATTGTTTGATTAGGTACAAATAATATCACTGGATGAAGAGACAAGTGAATTCAGTGCCAAAAGCACGTTTGACCACCCCTACCCCACCACGAAGATCATGTGGATTCCGGACAGTAAAGGGGTGTACCCAGATCTACTAGCTACCAGCGGTACGTGTTTTGCATTATCTTTGATTTTTGACAATTGCATTAAAGACTAAAGTATACAAAATAATAATAATAATAAATAATAATAATAAGCCTTTTTATTCTGAACTTGGTTACATAATAGTTACAAAATATGTTAAATAATAAGATCTGTGTTAAAAAATATCCCGAAGCTCAGTTTGCCCCTTGGCATAGGCCTCCTCCAACGATTTCCATTGGGACCTGTCACGTGCTACCCTTCTCCAATAGTGTCCAACTGTGAGTTTTAGGTCGTCTTCCCATCTTGTTTGTTGGCGACCTCTACTTCTCTTTCCATCTCCAAGTATACAAAAATACTGTGCAAAACATTTGCCAACTATTCAAATTGATCAACACCATTCTAAAAAATAACACAAATAAGAACAATGGTATCATTGTGTAGCCATAGTTTTATAACAAGCTCAGAAATAAAGGTCAAGTTCAGAAGTTTTAAAGTAGAAACAATGGCAATTGAAGTTGTAATAAGTGTGATTTTATTACTAACTGTAAATTAATGATAGTCTATTTGTTTTTAATACTCTTAAACTGTACAATAAAGTGTTATGTTCATGAAAGACCATCTTCCTTACAAGCAATAAATAAAAGGTATTTAATTCAGGCATATCCCATAAAAGTGTTAGTAACAAAGGTCTTAGAAACTATGTTAGTAAATCACACAACAATGCCCTTTTACCTGCATTATTGAGCAGAAGCATGTTGTCAAAGTTAAAATAAAATTGTAGCCTGTTTTACTACTTTCCATCTCAATTCTGCCTCCATCCATTCCCAGGCGACTACCTCCGCATATGGCGCGCTGGAGAACCGTACACCCTTTTCGAGTGCGTTCTAAACAACAACAAGAATTCTGACTTCTGCGCACCGCTCACCTCGTTTGACTGGAACGAGGTAGACCCCAACCTCATCGGCACCAGCTCCATTGACACCACTTGCACTATCTGGGGGCTGGAGACGGGGCAGGTGTTGGGACGAGTCAACGAGGTCTCCGGACATGTTAAGACGCAGCTCATCGCACATGACAAGGTAATGTAATGATAGGTGGGGTGGTAAGAGCTTGATTTTATGACAATTACAAGCAAATTAATGTACTTTGACCTCTTATTTTACGATATCCATCTATTTTTGTATTGACTTATCTACATCTACACTAATATTATAAAGAGGAAAACTTTGTTTGGTTGTAATGAATAGGCTCAAAAACTACTGGACCGTTTTTAAAAATTCTTTCACCATTCTAAAGCTACATTATCCATGAGTAACATAGGCTAAATTTTATTTTGGAAAAAATAGGGTTCCGTAAAATATGTAGATAACGTAGTCCACGCGCGCGGAGCCGCGTGCGGAAAGCTAGTCAGCTATAATAATCTAAAACAGCCTATATTAAATGTAATATTTTCTTAAAACCAGTTTCATCTTAGTTTACCAAAACGGGACTATTCCCACCTCTCGTTCCCACCGCTGCAATTCCTGTGTAGCCAGGATCTACAGGTTGACTGCCAAATTCACCAAAGTCAGTGTGCAAAGTTTTTTTCCAGTAAATATGAACACTACAATGGCAATATTTTTCGAATGTTTCTGTCTTTGAAGGATGATTGACCAAAGAAGAATTTTAATTGAGTATTTCGATGTTCATCTACTAATTAATATATACGAAACCAATTAATTATTGCATAGCAATGGACGACTCATTTATTAATTAAAGCATTTATTGTGTATTGGTCTTCGTAATGCTTAATAAATTACACATAATAATAAGTTTTGCTTCTGTCGATATTTTTTATTGTTAAAAATACTTTTAGAAAATAAGTATGTCTTCTAATCGCGTTTTAATTAATTATTTTTATTTCGTCATCGCCAATTTATTCACCTCTTTGTTATTATTACTGTTTACTAACAACAGTTTGTTTGTTGACGATATAATGTCATAACGTCAGTTAAGTTATTTACTCGGGGGGTTGTGCGATTGGTATCATATAGCTCATTCGTACTAACATCTTCGAATCGGTAACCCAATCAATGATGGGGGGCACCAGACCTGACCATTCTGGGGTGTCATAGCCCCCAGCTGTATATTAATTGCCCCGGGTGCCAAGCCCTGCTACGCCGCCACTGGGGCGAGGGCCCTTATTATGTCGGCTGGCCTATTGTATACCTTATTGACGTCTCACTGGTGCTGGTGTGTAGGAGGTGTACGACATCGCGTTCAGCCGCGCGGGCGGCGGGCGCGACATGTTCGCTTCATGTACAGATACACCTAGCGCCATCTATTGACTATTTACACGAAGGGAACGTCCAATGGGGGTTTCCAGTTGGCGCCCCTGGCGTGTTAAGTTCTATACTATTGTATACCCCACCCACTGGTGGCCGTACGCCTTTTTTTTTGTTCCCTTCTATACAGGGTAATTGGAATTGAACCTGCCATAACAAAATCGCTATTCGTCCTGTATAATTCCGTATCCGTCTTGTATAATATCGGCTGGTGCCTGCAGATGTACGACATCGCCTTCAGATTTTTGGACGGCGGGCGGGAAAAGTTCAAATCATTGCTCCATGTGTACACAGGATAACTGGAATTAAAACCGCCATAACAAAAAGCCGTCATATAGAGGGAGGTTATAGGAACCAGTTTTGGAACGTAAGGTTTATAATTAGTAAAATGAAATGATCTTATGGCAACTTCAGTGAGTGTCTTAGGCCTCAGCCTCGAGTTTAGCGGGCAGCGGGGCTGGAGCGGCGGCGGCGCGGCAGCGGCAGGATCTTATGCGTGAAATCAAATAGACCGGTTCTCGAAAACAGCGGCACGGCAGCGGCGCCGGAGCGGGCAACGAGCGGGCAGCGCACTCCTTCTTTTGCCCATAATAAATCGAGCGTTAGGAATAAATTTGAATCGAAATAAAATTGTCGCCGTTGTTCAGACATTTCGTTTGCGAATAAAAACAAATATCTCGACAACACAACCCCGAACACAACACTTCGCCGCTAAAGCGCCGCGCGAGCTGCCCGCTTGTTTCGAGAACGGGTCTGCGTTGCCCGCCCCGCTCCAGCGCCGCCGCCGCTCCCGCCCCGCTGCCCACTAAATTCGAGGCTGAGGCCTTATGGTAGGTTTATTTCTTATCGTCCTCTATAATATCATTATTAACGTCGGCTGCCTGGTGCCCGCAGGAGGTGTACGACATCGCGTTCAGCCGCGCGGGCGGCGGGCGGGACATGTTCGCGTCGGTGGGCGCGGACGGCTCCGTGCGCATGTTCGACCTGCGCCACCTCGAGCACTCCACCATCATCTACGAGGTACGTACGTATAAGCTCCACCAGGTTTTCTATAGGTCGCCAAAGAAGTTCCCTGGGCCCCGAAATCGACGGGGTAGCAGAACTTAGGCTGCTTTTAGTGTCACGCGGACTGTCAGTGCGGATCGCTCCGCCCAGCCGATCTGTATGAACTGCTAGGGAGCGCGTCGAGCGGAGCGGTTCCTCCGGACCGCATTACTCTAAAACGCTCCCTAGAAGTTCATACAGATTGGCCGTGCGGAGCGGGTCCGCACCGGACGGTCCGCGTGACACTAAAACCAGCCTTAAATCTTTGAATTCCTTGCAATTACAATTGTTTCATTTTGCACATTTCTGGTGTGTTTTTAGCTTCTTTGTTTTAATTTGCTGGAACATCGTGAATACTCGTGATCCTGCTCTAAGTAGTAGATTAAAGATAGCTTTGGTATACATACACACTACACAGTTATACCACGTTATGTTCTCATTTTTTTAATCATCAGCTTCTAACAGTCCATTGCTAGTTACAGGTCTCTTTCATCAAACACAACTAGTGTAACCTAATTATCAAGAATTCAATCTTTTCTACCGTGAGAACCTAAAAGTGTTTTACCTATTCCCTAACTTGTTTTTACTTTTTATTATAAACTGTAAAACCCTGGTTTTCCTAATAAACAAATCTGCTACAGGATCCGCAGCACACGCCGCTGCTCCGTCTGGCGTGGAACAAGCAGGACCCGAACTACCTGGCCACCGTTGCCATGGACGCGTGCGAAGTCATCATACTCGACGTGCGCGTGCCCTGCACGCCCGTCGCGCGCCTCAACAACCACCGCGCCTGCGTCAACGGCATCGCCTGGGCGCCCCACAGGTAAGACGCGTCTGATAATGAATTCAGGGCGCCCCTGATATTGAAGTCAAGGCGCCCCTGATAATAAGTCAGGCGCCAGGCTTTAGAAATTCTTTATAAACTATCTAGCGCTGTTTTAATTGTTTGGTAAGTTGATACAAATTCATTATTTCCAAAAATGAAGCAAGAAGTTTTAGTTCTATATCATTGCAAAAAATCTATTTATTGGTGTATTACAATCGATTATATTGGAGTTATTAAGCTAAAACTTCTTGCTCCATTTTGGAAATAATTAATTTCTGTCAAGTAACCAAACTACTGCAACAGCGTTTTATCGCTTATAAAGAATGTCGAAGTCGTACTAAAGTAAGGTGTACGGATGCAGTATGGTTAAGTTCAACATATCGAGTGTTATTTAATGCCACAATCTCGAAATCTTATGCTTAGTACGTATACATCGATGATATTTTGTATGTAAATAATTCTAAACAAAACTCTTTTTTTCTCTTAACTCCAGGGATAGATTTCAGTGCGCTCCGGTTTATAAATTAGTATTGGCCTGAGGAACAAAATGCACCATGGTTTCATTCTGGGCAGCACTTGGTCCAACTTCCATACATGGATTGGCACTGTCCTTTGGTAACACAAATCATTTACTAAAACGGCAACCCCTCCCGCAGTTCATGTCACATCTGCACCGCGGGCGACGACCACCAGGCGCTGATCTGGGACATCCAGCAAATGCCGCGCGCCATTGAAGACCCCATCCTGGCTTACACCGCCGCTGAGGGCGAAGTCAACCAGATACAGTGGGGCGCCACGCAGCCTGACTGGATCGCGATATGCTACAACCGCCACACTGAGATACTGCGCGTGTAGAATGGATAAGTGATTACACTTGATGTGGCAAACATTGAGAATATTGGCTCCAAGTTGTAGCCTTAGGGAGAAGCCACACAGTGAACATGGCAAACATTTTGCCGCGTCACTGTACACATGTGGAATACGGCGCCGCAATACGGCACCGTCTCGCTCAATCGAAGTGCGGTGGGCCTGCGATGCGGCGCCGGAACGCACCGTCTGGCATATCATTGATTTTATATGCAGGACGCCGCAGCGACACCGCTCCGGCGCCGCGCCGCGCCGCGACCGCACCGCATCGTGTGACTTCTCCCTTACATCCTATACGCCAACGTGTAGATCTTGACCTTATTATGTCCAACCGATCTATACATCATTGGTGTATTGGATTCAAGACTAAATTGGAGCCAATATATCCAATGCATAGCGCTGGTAAGACGCGACGCTTGCACCAACAGCAAAAATTAGTAACAAGCTGTTCAGAATAAAAAATTGACATCTGTTAAGAAAGTCTGGGCGCCTATTTCGAATTTCTCATAAATTATTCGTATATTACTTCGTCAACTACTTATATCTCTTACTCACTCTCACTCTCTGAAACCTATCAATTTTCAACAAATCTATTCTATCAATTTTCAACAAATCTATTTAAATAATTGTTTACATAATTTTTTTTTGCTGTTGGTCCAACTATAGATAAAATTATTTACCACCTAGTAATGGTAACACTTGTAATGTTAGACGACAAATATCGCCGTTTGTGAGCGCGTTTTAAATGAAAAAAATAAATGGAAAGATTCTATGTAGATAATAATGACAAAAGATCAAAAAAAATAATTCACATCAAAAATACTTCATAATGTTAACTTGCTTTTACTCGAACTTCATTAAATCAACATATTTGTGCGGATTTTGAATGAAAAAATGCGCTGTTTGATGGAACTTAGTTCAAGGGATAAGTTCCAGGATTGTGTGTCGTCTCAAAATGTATTTATAAGTGAAAATGATTTGCAATAATGTGTGATAAAGCAGGCCCTAACGGCTGCTACGTGCTAAGTAAAGAATTGACAAAAGTGGGACAGAGAAACTATTCATTCTTTGTTTCGGGCTTACGACTAGGCTAATTTTTAGTCAATAATTTATTTTAGCACTTATTCATTAAGGACGTAGCACACTTGTCAACACGGAAAGGGATCGTAACCGTATCAACTCGAAGCGGTCAGTATTATTTATTATGAAACTCCATGCTGCACATTTAACCGCACCGTTACATAACGCCTCGTCTCGCAGTTGACAGCTCGTGAAAGGAAATACGGCGTTGATCCCTTTCCGAGTTGATAAGTCTGCTATGACCTATTCTATATTAAATCACCTTCATAAATA
This sequence comes from Ostrinia nubilalis, assembly GCF_963855985.1. Taxonomy (NCBI): domain Eukaryota; kingdom Metazoa; phylum Arthropoda; class Insecta; order Lepidoptera; family Crambidae; genus Ostrinia; species Ostrinia nubilalis. The sequence continues at coordinate 17,449,815 of NC_087093.1, forward strand.
ATAGCGTGTAGTATCAGTATTAGAAGTAAGAACATAGAAACTATTTTAATACAACTAAAATCATTTTCGTATTATGTGACCATGTTTCTCTGTCCCTTAGAAGATGAACCAGCAAGATCTGTTGTGAGCGACGTATGGTATATTTTAATAGGATGTATATTTTGTATAATAGGTCTCAAAATTATTGTGTGAAGAGGTTTAGCTACATCTGACAGCATCGACCTGTATACAGGGAGATACCAAATAGTAACGAGGCAAGATTCCATGTTTATAAAGAATATACAGTATTTTTTGTATATGACCACATTTAGGTTGATGCTGCCAAATGAAATGGTACTTATATGGCAACATTGTTGTGGCGTGTAGAAAGTATTGCTGTCCTTTTCGTAATAGGGGATAAGAAGAAAACAGCATTACTTTTAGTGGCTATTTTGATTAGTATCCTGACATGATTTGGTAGGGCATCTTATTATGTCCAATCTCCATCTAATACCACGGTCACCCTGTTTTTAATGTAAGGAATATTTTTTCAAATTAGTTGCTAACTTGTAACTGATAAAGATTAAGTAATAAAAGAAACCAGGGTTAGTTGCCTTATAAGTACCTACTAAGCTTGCCTTTATCGAATTGCATTTATATGGATAGGTAAATCCTATTTTAAATTAATATGTGACCCCAAAAGACTTTTGTTTGTAGGATTGTTGTGTCATGTCGATATAGACATGATTTTGTATGATTATGTTCCTTGACCATGTATGTAACAACCATTCAAATGCTGGTATCGAAATTTTGTTTAAATAATTACAAATAAGAACTAGATTAATTATTAATTTATACACATTAGTAGAATTAGGTTTCATATTATTGATAAAATAAATTATGAAACAGATTATAACACTTTTATTGATCTTAAAAATATAAAACATGTATAAAATAAGTTAGTGGAAAACGTTATGTTTTTACTTAGAAAATTATGGCTTTATCCAGACTTTTGTCCTAAAGCAAATTCTTCATATACTTTCAGTAACGAAGCCGGAGTTCTAGGTTTATAGTCCCGCAAGACATGTTCAAAGTGTTCCATGGTGACCGCCGGGCAATCGAGGTCCTTCTCCAACGCCCGCAGCGCCGCCTCGTGGCACAGAGACTCCAACTCGGCGCCCGAGAAACCATCAGTCCTCACGGCCAGCTCGTGAGGGTTAATATCATCACTGGTACCCATATTCTCCATTTTCAGCTCCAGAATCTGCAGCCTGGTCTCAAAATCTGGTAACGGGACGTATATCAGTCGATCCAAACGCCCCGGTCTTAGCAGAGCCCTGTCGATTTTATCGGGACGGTTGGTTGCAGCTAAAATGATCACAGAATTGAGAGGCACTACGCCGTCTAACTCCGTCAACAGTTGAGCCAAAACTCTCTCGTGCACGCCCGCCTCTCCCGAACTCCTCTCCCCTCCTATTGCGTCCATTTCATCGAAGAAGATTACAGAGGGCGCCACCTGCCGCGCTTTTGTAAATAGGTCCCTCACGGCTTTCTCAGACTCGCCGACCCACTTGGAGAACAGCTCTGGACCTTTGATGGACAAAAAGTTAAAACCACTTTCAGTGGCCAGTGCTTTTGCTATTAAAGTTTTTGAACATCCTGGCGGGCCGTACAGCAAGATGCCTCTCGGTGGCTGTATGCCGAGGCGGCGGAAGCTCTCCGCGTGCTTCAAAGGCCACTCCACAGCCTGGCGTAGCTTTAGCTTCAAGTTATCCTGCCCCCCAATGTCCCTCCATCTCACATTGGGAACTTCAATCAGTAGCTCCCTCATAGCACTTGGCCTGACTATTGTCAAAGCTGCTATCAAATCTTCATGTTCTATCACATTGCTACCCCTCTTTATGCATTTCATTGAAGCCTGTGTACACAGGTTCACTAAATCTGCAGCAACATACCCATGGGCCAAGTCTGATATTGAATCTATTTGTTGATTAGACACTTTGTTTGGTAGACTCCCAAGCAAGGTGTACAAAATCTGTTTTCTTCTTACTCTATCAGGTATAGGCACTTCTATCTCCTTATCTAACCTCCCAAACCTTCTTAGCATGGGGTCTATTGCATCTGGTTTCCTTGTGGTTGCCAATATGAATACTCTATTGTTTTCTGAATGAAGACTGTCCAAGAGGGACACAAATGCAGAAGTCACTCTTCTCTCTTGCTCAGTACTCCCAGAAGATCTTTTAGGGCAGATTGTTTCAATCTCATCTACCAGTATAATGCTTGGTTCATTTTCAATGGCTTTTGAGAAAAGAGTTTTAATTGATGACTCTGTTTCCCCAAAGTATTTGCTGAATACAGCAGGGCCATTGATCTCAGTAAAACTACAATTACTGTTTTCTATCAAATACTTGCAAATTGCTGTTTTTCCTATACCAGAGTGGCCATGAATCAGTAAACCTCTTGTGGGTTGAAAAGCAGCGGCCAATTCAGGGTCAAAGGAAATTTTAATGAGAGTTTTTACTTCATCCAATATGTCATCAACTCCACCTAAACAAATAGGTTTCTTCTTTACTTTTTGTGTGACATCTTTGTCCATATTCCATGCAGTTTTGTCACTTAACGCAAACCATGTTTTGTTTGTCTTTTCATTGTGTTCCTCTGATTTCACATTTACTACTTGTATTTCCAACTTTTTGCCAAAGTAGTAGTAAACTAAAACGCTGCCCACACACACAAAATCATTTTGAAACTGCTGTTTTAAGATATCAGAAATATCATGGTCTATTTTGTGGTTCTTGACTTTGACTGCTAAGTAAGATGCTTTTGGTATGTCTCCTTGTACAACTGATACTGTAATCTTTTTGTTGTCACTGTTCCAAGCTCCGGTCAAGTCTGTAAATAAATATTTCAAATTCATTAGGCACACAAATAAAATAGTTTTATTAGTTTTTCAAAATATAAGAATAGGATAATCTTTATTGCCAAAACTGTTGAAAACCAAGTTAAAACATTTGCTTGCTTAGTGACTACTTTTACCACTGAAGAACTGCTGCGATAAGGTATTGAATTGGAATGTCGAATAAACTAAATTAAAGATCTAGCTAGATTATCAGGTAGGTAGTTCAGATTAATTGTATTTTAAATGCTAATAACCAACTTACCAGCTACAGGTAATATGACGGCTGCCGGCGCTGACGTCTTCGAAGGCCACATGCGTTTGACGAGGGTCGGCGCTCCATCCCTGCTGAGTTCCAGTGGCCCACCTATTACTGCCCCCACTAAAGTACCGGCCGAGGGGTGAATCAAAACTGCGTCTCTGGGGACACCCTCGGGCGGTGCAGCGCCCCGCACTAGCCACGAGTGTAGCTTCCCATTCTCCACGTACGGACACTTCAGCTGATTCTTTTCACAGTTCAGCTCAATATGAACATTTTTGTCGTTTGAGGTTATACTGCAGCCACATCGCTCGCAATCCACCCATAACGTCTTCTTTGCTTGCTTTGGAGGCATATTTGATTTAAATACTTTTTCAGTACTCTTAATTATAAATTGGCTGGAAAAATGTATTTTTAGAAAGCTCACAAAATATTTTAGAGGTTATGTAAAATTTTGATAACAAAACGCAAAATGTCAAGAAAAAACTACTTAAGGTTCCGTTTTGTTCAGACTGATATTGAATTTTTACCTGTAAATTAATTTGATTTTTCAGAATATCTCACAAAGCATTCGTTATTTCTTTCGGAACAAATCATTTTGTAATTAATTAACAATCAATCAGCATTCAATTTTGCTTCGGTTGGGAATGAATAGGGACTCTGCGAAAAATATGAATGAAATATATTCTGCGGAAATTGGAAATACTATGACAACACCACAGATTATCATCCATGAAGCTACAGATAAAAATGGAGGCCACACTCCGAATACCTACTTGAAGCACAAACTAAGTATCACTATCTCGCTCTCTGTGGGCAGACTGGCTCTTTCTAAATAAACAAAAAATATAAAATTGCTCAAATTCAATGAAACCAATGTAAAATCTTTATTTCTTGACATAGGTATCATTAAAAATGATAAGTGTAATTACTGGTAAAACGTTTTAGGAAGAAATTACTGTAAAAAATGTGAAAAATGTTTACAATGATCCAATGTCGGAAATCACGAAATAAACACTTACGCGTGGAATCTTATGTCACTTCCAGGACACCACGTACTACCGCAACCACGCACTACAAAATTTTGCACCAATTCTTGTGATAAAACAATGATTATTTCCTGTAAACAATCTCAAACGAAATTAACTGCTTAATAAACAAAATAGTAAACAACCGCCATGATGGGCCGGATTGGGCCGATGTTGCCACATGGTACCGATTACCCAGGAATTGGGATTGTAGGTAATTCCCTGATTCGCCAACACATTAAGCCTAAATGGCCGACAAATTTTGTGATTTTTTATTTAACTAGGAAATCTTAGTTTCAAATATTAATTATTTATTTGTTTAACTTCTGATTTGGTTAGTGAATTGGCTATTTCGAAGAATTTACAAGGAGATTTAAATCAGAAGATAGCAATACTACAGTTCACACTAAAAAGAGAGGTAGGGCCGCAGAGAGCGAGATAGATATAAGTAGGTATTTGACTCAAGTTTTTGTTCCAACTCTGCCCTCCATTTTTATCTTTAGCTTCATGTTATCATCCACACAAAAAATGACAGCATCTGTCACTTAAAGCTGGGTGATGGTGTTGATTTTTGATTGTGCGTGCGATAATTTTTTGGAAAATTAAAATTCATCAGCGCTACACACAAATGTCGTTTACGTCCGCTAATTGAACTCGAATAAAACGCCGCTCAGCGGCATATTGCAATCTTTGTAATATATCGTTATTGTACATAGAAACAGTAGATTGTAAGTAGGATGACTCTCGCGGAGTTTTTTAGTTGTTCCCTGCTTGCCTTCGGAGCTCCACTGGCGATGTTCGCGATGACAATAGCGAACGACCCTGTCCGGATCATCATCATGATAGCAGCGGCATTTGGTTGGCTCCTATCGTTTCTCTTGTCGTCGTTGGTATGGTATGCTGTAGTGCCTTTACGGTCATATTTGGCATTTGGAATGGTTTTTGCAGTCATATTCCAGGTAAGATAATTTATTTTTACTGTATTTATATAATTATATCGTCATCGTCATATTAAACAATAAATTACAACCGTATAAAACACTTTGATAATTTATTACTTTCATAAAAAGTCTACTTGCAACAAAAACAAAAAAAAAACAAGGCTTATAAAACCCTCTTATCATGTTTCAGGAAGCATTCCGTTACGGCATGTATCTCTTATTGAGGAAAACAGAAGCAGGTTTGAAAGAGATCTCAGAGAACCATGAAATTGGCAGCAATAAGCTGGAGATGGCATATGTATCTGGACTTGGATTCGGAGTCATGAGTGGAGCTTTCGCCTTAGTGAACGTCCTTGCAGACTCAGTAAGTTCTATTGTTATTGTTGTATTTGCATACCTAAAACCAAAAACGCAATTTTTTGGGTCTTGAAGGTGCCATGAAAAAGATTAACCTGGCAATATCTAAAGGTAAAGAATTTAATTAATTTTGATAAATCATGTTCACAGGTTGGACCAGGCACGTTAGGCCTTAAAACAGGCACCGAGTACTTCTTTGTCACGAGTGCAGCCATGACCCTCTGCATGATCCTCCTCAACACATTCTGGAGTGTCATATTCTTCAGTGGCCTCGATGAAAGTAACTACATGAAAATTGGATGGGTGATCCTCTCACATTTCTTAGTTTCCTCAATAAGTTTGTTGAACAGTAAAGAATTGTATGCCGTTACAATATTGCCCTCATACATCGTATTAATCATCACGGCAATCATAGCATATAAATGTGCGGGAGGGACCAGCAAAAGCTTTATTGACAGTTTTACAGTGCGGTCATAGGGCAGCTGTTGTAAATACTTGTTGACCACTGCATTAGTTTAATGTGACATGACACTCATTTGTACAATTTGTTGATCGGATTGGTAAAGTGTAAATAATTTGAACTAGTAGATAGTTGAGATTATGCCTGTTCTAACGTCAACATAGATAATTTAGAAGTGTTGTTAATACGGATTGTGAAGGATGGGCAGTGTGTATAAGGTATTGCAACATCCCGCCTTTATTAGAGCAATGGATCATATCTACACAGAAAAAGAATGGTCTCACACAAAGACTATCCCCCTTACTAATAAAAAGTTACACAGTTGTTGAACACTGTTTTAAAATGACATTTCCATACTAAACGTCACTTTAAAACACTGTTCAACGAGTGTAAGTTTTATTAGTAAGAGGGTATATATTTTAGGAAAATTAATGATCATTATTCATTGATTGATGAAAATGTGCTGTGGAACAATTAAATTCTACTAATTTTCTTTCCTTCACAAATATCTATTCTTGAGAGTAGAGAAAGAAAGCAAATATTGAAAACACATTTATTTTGCTTATTAATTGTTCATTATGTACAAAAATAAAACACTAATTTCTAATTATCATTATTTATTATGCCTTAGTTTATAAATCATAAAATAAGTAAAGAGATCATTCCCTTAGTTTGTAATTTATTCTAGTTCTTGTAAATTGGACGGAACTGAATTTATTATTGTCAACAGACAAATAACAATGCTATTTCTGGATAATTAATAAGACAATTAATTATTAAAAAGATTTTTTATAAAATAAAGAATTAGAAACACAAACTTCATTTTTCTTTAAAAAATATATAAGGTGTTATTTTTTGTACTGATCATACTTTACCAACGCATCTAATAAAATCATACAAATACAACCCAAGTGTTTTTAAAAAAAAATTCAGGCTAGTTTTCGAGTAAAACGACAAAGAATGTTTCGAAAAAAATAAAAAATAAATCATCCTTTGAGCGCGGTGAGTATTCGTTTGTACGCAGTACGCACTATCGTAGTAGCCGGCCGAGGGCAACGACCACTGCCACGTGCCGCGCCGCGTGAGTCGGCCATATTGATATCGCTGCCAGTCGCTCCGCGCCCACAGCCCGCGCCGAGCCGCCGATCGGCATGCGGGAGCGCAACAACATAAATAATCGTCCCAGTCCGTCCAATGCGCCCAAACGTATTGCAGTGTATGTGTGATTTATTACAATGCCGCGCTTGATCAATAACAAAACGCAGGTGAAATTATGTTTCGGGCACACTAACTGGCCGACGAGAAACATTGACGAGTCGAAAACCTTCATACCTTGCTTGTTTGGAGCCGCGCAGCGCTTCAGGGAGCGCAGCCGTATCCTGACTTGACGAGATTCCGTGCGCTTCGAGGACGAAGTTCTGGATTTCAATTTCAATCACCGGCACAGTGCTGGCGGTACCCAGATGCGAGCGCCGCAGACGGTGGCTTTTGCGTAAAAATACGGAATGCCTTATCAAGGAGTTGTTGCCAGAGGGCCACGACCGCGACCTAGTTCTATCGATGGTTATTGCGGAAGTCTACCTAGGTACATACCTACAGTGTGATTTGGACAGATGAGTGCTTGTTTACGCGAAAGGGACTTTTTCCGTAAAAAAGTTAGTGCGCGAATTGTGAATACAACATCCGACGTGGTGTCTAGTGAACAGCAAGCAAGTGTGCAGCCCGAAAGCATTACCTCAATTCGATCGTGGCTAGATTAGACAGTGCAAGACAGTGTTTACGTGAACATTCAACAAAGGCTTGACGTTCAAAATGTATTGTGATTAGTGTAATAATAACCTAGGAACTTTAAAAAACAACATTCAAAATAGGTAAATGTGTGAATAAGTAAAATCAATGAATCTAAAGTGTGATGGCAAATCATAATTTAGGAATTAAAACCAGGAAAATTGATCAGTGAGTTTTATTTACAACACCTATTCATATTCAATATTAGGGTGCATTTCCACTGAAGCGAAGCGAAGTAGTAATAGGTATGTACCTATCAATTTTTTATTACGTCTCTAAATAAATTGCGTAGGCATTACGAAACCGTAGATATTGAATTCCAATTTCTATCCTATTTTAAATTTCTAGTTTAACGCGGATGATTCGCCTCGGTTCGTTGGAAAAGTCCCCCGCTATTACACTAATGAAAATACACTTATTTACCTACTTATGTAGCTAGATTTTGTTTCTCCCAGCGCGTAGTACCTATTACATGACGTAACATCGTACATACTCACGAGTGATAATTTTTGGTAACGTAGGTTTAGTGTAATCTAACCTTTATGTGTGTGAACGTTGAATGAATGCGCGCGGCCATTGTTCGTACTCGTATGAATGAAATGAGTAAAGAAAGAGAGAGAGGCAGTGAGTGAAGACAGGATGGTTGTAAAAATAATATCTTTTTTTTGTTAGGAAAAGTAAAAACAAAAACTAGCCTGAATTTTTTTTTAAAAACACTTGGGTTGTATTTGTATGATTTTATTAGATGCGTTGGTAAAGTATGATCAGTACAAAAAATAACACCTTATATTAGAAGTTCTATGTTCATTTCAAATTAATTTTATAATTAATCCAAAGTTTAATTTGAGGTGCATTTTTTTAAATTATAATGGCAGGACCTATTGATTGATAACACACTCTTTGGTCACCAGTAGAAAAAAAAAATGGCCACCATGAATTTTCACTTCTACCTCCATTTCTAACATTTTCTGTGTCTTCATTTCATAATTCTATAAATTGAATAAATAAATCTAAATAACACTTAATTAATGTTGCAAGCTGTGAATTGTTTTACAAATCATAATGTTTATCCTAAAAGTGTTCAAGAGTGGTTAATTACAAAACTACAGGTTGAATTTCCTCAGCCAGTTGAGTGAGCAGTGAATCCACAGTCCACACTGAGTCTGCAGAATCCATATCCACTTGAGGTATGTAAGATTTTAGTATCTCTATTGCTGAATCCACACTGTCTACAGATGCACTCAGGCCTCCACCTACTTCTGCTAAAGTGTTCACTGTATCGGTGTCTTTGCGGTCAGTCCTGAAAATTGATGACATTGTGATAGTATAGGGCAGTGTTCTGTAAACGGTGTACAGTGGCACACTGGTGTACGGTGGGCATTAGATGGTGTGCCTCGGAAAAATATAATAGTAAGTAAGTAAGGGTAACACTAGTAAAGGTGTACCTCCAAAAAATCTAGATTTCCTAGTTGGTAACCCCAACCTTCCTAGCCCCTTGAACACAAAAAAATTGCGGAACACTGGCATTTCAATTTAAAAAAATAGGATATTAAATTATACTGTTTAATAAAATTGCTCATAACTCTGGTACCCACTGTTAGTAGGTATGTCAACAAAAAAACTGGTAACCTTTCTAGTTGAAAATCATGATGAAGTTAATTTTTAATTACTTACGCAGGCGGCATTGATATTTCCTTTTCTAGAATGTCCTGTAAATCGTCTAAATCTGGTATTGTGGGGATATCATCGCTGGAGTCTGGTGATTTTTTTGGAATTATGTACTCTCTGTAATATCAACAAACTGATTTCACAATCACTTTTAAGCGAGGTAGACTGGTAATAAAACTTGCAGAAGTTGACTTCCGCAAGCTGTGTTTACTGTGTAAATAGCTAGATTTACACTGGTGACAGCTAGCGGAAGTCAACTTCTGCAAGTTTTATTGCTAGTCTAAACCTCGCTTTACACAAAAGGGTTTAATTACTCAAATAGAACAACTTTTCTTCATACTTGTTACGTACTTTGCTTCTATGTGGGTGCCCTCGGCCCAGACGCCAACCTTTTTGGGTTCTGGTACATTAGAATTAAAGGAATCATTCATTTTTCAGTAAGATTTATTCAGTGGTAGGTGGTAGGTACGTGCGGTACGTGCTTAGATTAAGCGGTACGTGTTGCTTTGCGTCACTACCAAAAGATATTCCGTATTTCCGATCAAGTTTTGTTTGTTTACAAAAAGTGACGTTGCCGAGGTTACTTGCCATTGGAGGCGTTTGGCCAAAAATAGAATTGTTAGCACTAATAATATTCGTTTAGCGGCATAACGTGCTTTCACTGCTAGAAAAATGTATGGTAAAACATCACAGAAACGTGTCTTCGCTGAAAACATGGTAAGGTTTTCGGCGATCGCCATTTTGCTTGCAATTTTTAACAAATTCTATTTTCTGCCAAACGCCTCCATAGTGATGTGGTAATGCTAAGAATGAGCGATTGAGAATGATAGTATTCGATTGTAGAAGTTTCATGTGATTGTTCCATGGAGTATCAATCAAAAGTGGACGTTATTTTGCGTGCGAAAAAGTCTGATTTTGTATGGTAATTACATTCATTTATTCGAATGAACTAGCGGTTCCGGTGTTTTCGATTGTCTTCGAATATCAATCAAAATTGGACTTTATTTTGTGTGCGAAAGACAAATTTTTATGGCAACATATTCATTAAAATAAATTTGCTGTTTCATTCGATTGTGCGAATTAGCGATCGATTGTTAATGTTTGTAGTATCAAACCATTCGTTCGTTGGAATTCGAATGACAGTTAAAATACCGTGGCTCTAAAGTAGTCGGAACTAATACCAATCGATTATAACGTTTTGTTATTGGTTTAACATCCGATTTTAAATTAGAAGCATGCCGTATTTGTTTGACTTACCAGCTTAATGCCAGGGAAATTAAACAGAAATCGGTGGTGTAAAATCGTTTTACTGTCGGTCGACTGACTTTAAATAGTGATTTTTAAAGCTTTTAGGTTCGATAATAAGAACAAAGTTTTATTCTCACAAGTTCTCAGGATTCTAGAATGAGATTTTTATCTTCACTATTAACATGCGATATTCGATTACTTTAAAATTGTTTTCGAAAATCGTATAAAGAAAATTATATCGCCCATCACTATTCTTGATTGACGCAATTTGACACACCACAGATGAAAAATTTGCTGACTGATAAAACTAGTGATGTCGAACATAACATCGACAAATCGCGGTGGGTCATAATAATTCATGGACTATATTCTAAATTTATCTAGAAGTCTGATATTTTTTTTTGTAAAAGGATTATTAGCAATTTGTATTGTATTTGTATTATGGAATTATAGAATTGTTTTTTTGGTTGACATTTTGGGTTCTACCCCAACTTCTACGATTTTTATTATATTTTCATTCGTAATATAGAGGCTTCTGTGGCGAGTATTAAATGATCCTGATGGCGAAATATACGATACCTAGACGGTTACTTCTTTATAGTAGCTCACTGATTTTTTTGCTCATCGACTTGATCAACAACTTAATTGTCCGATGAATCATACGACTCATGAAGAACTTTAGGAATAAATTCAAGAATACATTTTGGTTATGAATTAAAAAAACAGCATTTTAAAATAGCATTTTGTTTATTTTTTCATAGATTAAAAAACTGACAACACATTTGATAACCGACATACATTTCATGCGTTATTGCACCATTAACATTCGTAAACATACTCTTAAAATATAACATTTTTACGTATTTTTCTGTGTAATTAGATGTTTTCCGTTTTCGTGATCATTATGTTCATGAGTGAACAAGTATATGCAATGGGTTTCATTGAATCATTTGAAAACTAAAGAAAATTGTAGTATTTGGTACCAAAAGATCATTAAAAAAATAAAATCTAAATTACCTTAATTTATTATGCACAAAATCTCTATCATAATACACTATACGGCAATCTCTTGCGGACCGCAACTCTAGGTAATGCATTCATTAGTAATAATTGACCTCGAACGCACCAGGTAATCCACCTAACAAAAAAAATTGTGTAGGTAAAGTGGTAAGGATTAACCAAGGATAGTTTGTGACAGGATGATATCCTGGCGAAATCACCAGAAAATCGAGCGAAGCTAATAAAGACTGTTAGCCAGCTCGACACTATAATATCACATTCGAGGTCTAATTAAAAACCAGAAACTTTATCTTGGTACAACATAACATTACGTTCAAAATACTAAGTAAATCGTAAAATAATCAGATCGGCAGTCGGTGTTTTGCGCCAATTGTACTTGCAGACAAAGATTAACACGTTAAAATATATACCCAAAAAATAACTTGTAAATAGGTAATACTATAAAATTATTGTACGTCCTATCTTTTAATTTTAAAAACAATTTGATGATAGTCTAACGGAATTTATTCAAAATACTGTAGCACCAACACTTAATTTCCTAATTTAGCACTTTCAAATTTGATTTGATAGTTTACAGTTCAGTACCTCTAGCATGAACAACTTTCGTCTTCGAATCGTTTGCGTATTCGACAAATTAAACGATAACGTGACAATTTTGATTCTCGAAATAAGTTTCGTGCAACTTCTCATACTAAGTTCACTTTACGACACGTTCACAAGGGCGCTGTTGTAGTTTTCGTACTGATGATATATGCAAGTATATTTTATACCAAAATAGCTTTCACACATCATTTCCTTAAAATATAAATATTTTTCCTTGGTTTTATATGTTAACATCTTAGAATGTCTAAATAAACATTAAATGCATAATAAATATTTTTGACTATAGATACCCATTTCTTTGTCTTTGAAAATGTATAACGAACATGTTTTTGTCTTAGGCTTTGCGCGAACTGGTGATTTTTTGTCACCGTGACAGTAGGGTGAACTTCCAGTCATTGGCCACCTAAGGGCATATCTCTGAGTTATTGGACAGATCTTTACTGAATTAAAAATATCATTTCTATTACAACAACTAAGACCGATAGAGATAAAAAAGGGTTCAAGGAGTGTTTTGTCCAATTACTGGATGTTTACCCTATATCTTTCTCTATTACACTTTTACAAAGAGAAAAATACACAACGTAGTACTTATTCATATCTATGAAGACGTGCTGTCACGGTGACAAAAGTCACCCTTGCGCGCGCGCCTTTAGTGTGAGTTTGCTTCGAAAATGTCTGATGAGCACGAGATTTTATAAATTCAAAATCTTATTTTAGACCCCTATAGGTGATAGTTGAAAAAAAACTTTCCACCGTTAGGCTCTGTGCTCGAAGGTCTACTAAAGATTGGGGGTACTTGCACTTCTTAGTACAAGTTATACTCCCCGAGAAATACTCCAAGTAGTCGTTTCTAAAGCAATTAGAAACGGTACTGGATGCCACACGGCAAATCAACAGACTGGGAAATTCATATTTCGTCATCTTTAGATGTGGAAGGGAATATGTGGTTTATATATTTACGTACGTGCAAAACTTAGTTCAGGTAATCTTATGAGATATTTCTAGTGTCTTAACTGTAGTTACTGTTATGTTAGTATAAGTAGAAATATGATCTAAACGAACACATATCTAGATAGGCTATATCCAGTTAGCGTTTCGATATCCTTTTATTAATTGAGCAAATACATTTTTGTACATATTCCCAATTATAGTTTGATACTGAAATATCCTGTTTTCGTGATTGTAGTTGTTAGTATGTTTAAAGATGCAGCTATGGAAGAGAAACATAAATATAGCACACAAAATTACGAGGGCTTTGTGTTCTTGGTAACCAATATGTTATATAAACTTTACAACTTAATCTAATTTTACATCAACCGTAAAATATCAGCATTATAGAAATCTAGCATTTTCAATATTTATTCCACCAGTTTAATTCGCTAGATATCCCATTTATTCTTATGATACTATTTTAATGTAACAAGCAAATATATACATGTCTCTAAACATAAATCTGGTTTTATATATTTGCTTGTTACATTAAAATAGTATCATAAGAATAAATGGGATATCTAGCGAATTAAACTGGTGGAATAAATATTGAAAATGCTAGATTTCTATACTGTAATGTTCCAAATCTGGGCCAACCATGTTCACGGAACATTACAGTGACAAAGACCGGGAAATATCTCATGACATGAGAATGGCATGACACTCAACAAAAAATACTTTGACATAGTAAATTTGTTCAAATACGATGATAGAATAAAGACACAATAATATTGTGATAGGTTTACATGCCATTTTCCCAGTTTTCCGGTACATTATCTGGTTTGTCAAGTCTATCCTTTGGAGATGGTCAAAATACAAAAGATTGAAGTATTTAATTCAAACATTCATTTAATAAATTGTGTAATTGGTAACCACAATTATTTTTTATTCAATAGAACTTGTTTCTGTTTAACTATTTCCAATGGATAGACTTTTTTTAAGTCGACGTGTCAAATAAGTTACGCCTTGGGTTTATACCTCTACCCACTAAAGTGCTACCTCTTTTTAACAACTACGCATTAAATAAATTCGTACAAACACAATAAAGAGAAGCAAGCTGCTTTTCAAGCAGAACAAAATCTTGATATCGCAATCAAAAAATTATAAACATATTGAATACAATAATCTTCCATTTCAAAAATATGGAAATGTATAAAAAGTATTTTTTCATTTCATTATGATATCAGAATGATTTATTTTCATTCAGGTATATTTTACATTGCAATATCAAGCTTTAGTATTAAAAAAGTATTAATAAAAGGCTTTGAAATTGCCATTTAAAAGATAACTATCAGAGTCCCACTCTAGTAGTAATAACCAGTATTCCACAAATCAGTAACGTTAGCGTTACACGCCAACGAAACGATAACGGTACGTCGAATTCGCTTCTTTGGAGATCACTTATTTACAATATCAAACGGCATACTTACACATTTAGACTACAAATAATTTAATTCGAAATAAACACACTCGGATTAAATTAACCAAAACAATTTTAACTTAATGATTTTATTATACAAGCGAAATAAAATATTACATTAAATGTTGGTTTTAGAATCTGAACGAACAATTAGCGAAATGTCTCTTTTTTTTTAGTTTTCTGGTTTTAGTCTTAAATGCAGTAAGTGATAAACTCGCCTAACTAAACCCAACATCGATATCGATGAACATTATCAAATAAACATCTCTAGTCTCCTTTCTTCGAAGCTGGAGTAGTTTGCCTCCGATGTGGTATTTACCGCATTTGGGAAGGAACGAGATGACTCTTCACAACAGATAATCTGGATCGGCTGAACGGCCTGGTGGGAAGAAAAAATATTGTTTTTATAAACATAGCTTATTTAGCGAACGTATGCCGCATTTAAGTCAAATTACGTGACATACATTGTTCCTAGAATTGAAATAATTTAGGTGCAACTTAGAAGTCCCATAACTTATTTATTTTCTAGTGTAGGTAGTGGCCAGGCGCGTGAAATCAAAATCAAAATTATCTTTATTTGTTTAGACTAATTAAATTAGTTCTTGCAAATCGTCAAATGCTCTTAAGGAGCCTATACATGTCTCATTCTTTTTTTGCCCTACCAGCGCTTCGAGACAAACATTTGGCAAGTGCTGAGAAGAAGCGCCGCAACAAACTCAGTCACCACTGTCTGCCGGTTTAAAAATATAAAAAAAGTAGGAAGTTACAATACATTCAGAAGCAAGTTACTTACTACGCGCTCCCGTTGATAGAAGGTGGCCTTTAAGACTCCCATCTAGCACGAGACCGCGTGGCAGTTTTGGATATATTTCTACGTGAGGGAGGCGGGCAGGCAGTGGCGGACTAAGGGGGGGCGGAAGGGGCGTCCCACCCCGGGCCCCCGGTCTCTGGGGGGCCCCAAATGCCTCCGCGTTCCCCCCAGAATGTGGGGCTACTGATTTGAAGGTGATACGAATCGTGACACATCAGGGTCCCCTGAACAAAAAAACCCTAGATTGGACAGGTGCGCGAGGTCGCCGGAGGTGTAGCTGACGTCAGGTCGCGGCGGGTGCTGTGTACTCCCGCTAGGGCTGCAGCAGGTGCTGTGTACTCCCGCTAGGGCTGCAGCAGGTGCTGTGTACTCCCGCTAGGGCTGCAGCAGGTGCTGTGTACTCCCGCTAGGGCTGCAGCAGGTGCTGTGTACTCACGCTAGGGCTGCAGCAGGTGCTGTGTACTCACGCTAGGGCTGCAGCAGGTGCTGTGTGCTCACGCTAGGGCTGCAGCAGGTGCTGTGTACTCACGCTAGGGCTGCAGCAGGTGCTGTGTACTCACGCTAGGGCTGCAGCAGGTGCTGTGTACTCCCGCTAGGGCTGCAGCAGGTGCTGTGTACTCCCGCTAGGGCTGCAGCAGGTGCTGTGTGCTCACGCTAGGGCTGCAGCAGGTGCTGTGTACTCCCGCTAGGGCTGCAGCAGGTGCTGTGTGCTCACGCTAGGGCTGCAGCAAGTGCTGTGTACTCACGCTAGGGCTGCAGCAGGTCGCGCGTGGACAGGCGCGTGAGGGAGTCGGACAGGTCGTGGCGGTCGGCCAGCAGGCTGGACAGGTGCGCGAGGTCGCCGGAGGTGTAGCTGACGTCGTCTTCGCCGGCCTGCTGCAGCAGCGACGTCAGCGATGGCGTGCTGTTCACCGTGCTGTCCATCTGCAGAAGAAATTGAAAAAAAATCAACTATTGTATGCAACTGTATAAAGCCTCGTATCCTGAGCAACCTTTTCTTGAGGCAAACTGTGCTCAAGTGGATACGAGGCTCACAAAGCACACGGCTAGGAGTGAGGTGCTTTTGAGCTTGCAAACCAACACAATATGGCTTGGCTCGCGGCGACAAATTTTCCTCAAGACGCGGCGAGTCACAGATTGAGGTAACGTTCCCACTTACTGTGCCTCCGAACGAGGCAGCAACTCGGCCCGAGGCTGCTTCTAGTGGATACGCGGCTTTAGATGTCAGAAGATGCTAGGGAGTTGGTATCTGTATCTGATTCTGTATGGATCATTTTGGTTCCTTTTGAACTACGGGTTTCAAAAGTCTTTAGACCCAATCGTTTTGGCTATTTCCACGAACATTGTATTCGTCAACGCGTACACATTCTCCCAGGCATTTGAAACGATTTTCGTCACACCCTCGCGGTCTGCACAGGCTAGAAGGAGCAGCGCTGTGTCCTTTCGCTTCCAAACCTGGTCAACGCCATGCTGGGAAGTGAAAGGTGCTGGAAGGTAGCCTCTTATACTGACCTGCGTGTATGTGGGCGCGCCCAAATCAGCCATGACGGGGTTCATAGTAGGCTTCAGCCCCATCGGCATGCTAATAGCTCCTGGTTGGTTTTGGCACTGGATGGTCACCGAGCCGGGTTAAGATCGCCTTCAAAATTTTAATGGCGCGTTGCTGCTGTTTTTTTTTTAAATCGGCGCGCACGTCATTCTGCGTTTCCACCAGAGATGTGCGAGGATACGTAATACTGACCTGCGTGTATGTGGGCGCGCCTAAGTCGGCCATGACGGGGTCCATAGTAGGCTGCAGCCCCATCGGCATGCTCATGGCTCCCGGCTGCATGAGCGCGGGAGAAGCCGCGGGCGAGGCGCCCATGGGCGACGCCGCTCCCACCTGCAGCGACGCCATATGCATTTGCTGCTGAAAACACACCATTGTTAAGCCCTGACCATTCACAAACATAACTATGAGGTATCAGTGCGCGTGGACGCACAGGGTCCCAAAATCTATTCATAGACAATACTTGTGAGCGGAGTGACACACGAACCAATCACAGAGCTCTATTCAACGCTGTGCGTTCGACTTCGCATAGCGCTGCTGTTTCACTTAAGCAAGCAGCTTGTGAATACGGGTGTGAAAGTCCTCAACCTGGATTTTAATCTAAACATGTCACATATTGATAAGAAGACTGTCATTATTGCTTTTTTTTTCCAGGAGCGTTTAGTATGGTCCTCTGCGCATGATGCAAAAAAACTCACTGTGCGATATAATCACGTCAATCGGCAACACGAAGAACTGTCAGCTGCTAGCTTAACATGATGATGCGTAACATAGCCGCTGTCACTTTTGTTTCAACATCGAATTTGATTATTGTTGTTCTATTTTCAATTAAAGCAATATAAAGTGAATTCGATAGTTTTTTGCCACAACCCTATTATTACACCGCCCTCGTAATACACTAGTAAACAAGCTCTACTACTAGCTTGAAAACAGACCAACAACTCTGCCGTGCTAGCGATATCAGCAGTAACTCCATTTTTGTTAAAACTATAATGAGCTCTTATTTCATCTGAGCTAACAGGAGCTTTTTTAACAGTAAAATATTGGAGTTACTGCTGATATCGCTAGCACGGCAGAACTATTCAGGGGGCGTAGTGTGTTTCACATCAAACGTCGTCACTAGTGAGCGCGAAAAATGGCATTAAATGTATGACGGATTGTACAGCGCCCCTAGCGGAAACTTTCAAGACCTAAAATTTTCATAAAACTTGCAGTGGGTCTACAGGGAGAAAAAAATACATGTGGACCCACCAGTAGGTATATCAGTGGGACCACAACGGGACTATTCCCACCTCTCTTTCCCACCACTGCAACTCCTGTGTAGCCAGGATCTGCAGCTTGACCGCAATTAAAAACGCAACCAGTGAAGGTCAAGTTTGTCCCGGGGGAAAGTTGGAGTGGAACCACAGTTAAAAGGGGGACGTTTAATGTAAACTCACACTCAGGCCTCAGTACCTCTAGCATGAACAACTTTCGTCTTCGAATCGTTTGCGTATTCGATAAAATTCGATACTCAACCTTCGAATTAAACGATAACGTGACAATTTTGATTCTCAAAATAAGTTTGGTGCAACCATTTCTCATACTAAGTTCAATTTACGACACATTCACAAGGGCGCTGTTGTGGTTTTCGTACTAAATCTTTTGATGGCGATTCAAATACGCAAACGATTCGAACTCGAAAGTTTTTCGTGCTAGCCGTACTGAAAAAAAATTGTGTGACCATAATATAAATAAATAAATATAAATATCCTTGGACATTTAACACTGCGCTTCTAGTCCCAAACTAAGCAAAGCTTGTACTATGGGTACTAGACAACGGATATAAACATACTTAAATACTCTTTTTTTGTAAATACATACTTATTATACATAGAAAACACCCAGTCCAATACAAACAAATATGTTCATGCACACAAATGTTTGTACTGTGCGGGAATCGAACCCGCTACCTCCGGAATAGTAGTCCGTTTCGAACCACTACACCAAACGGCCGACGAATAATAAATGCAATGTACCTGATGCTGCATCTGCTGTGCGCCGAGCAAGTGCACGGCGTAGGGCGACGTCGGGTGCAGCCCCGGCGACACCACCTGTGGAACAACTCTTTATTTATAAAAGGTTTACCCTTTAACTCTTAACCAGGCTACAAAGTCATTGGTTTTCAACCTTATCATCACAGCGTAAAGTTCAAATTCATGTGGGCTCTAGAGCCTGGTTAAGGGTTAAGTTTTCAAGAGTTGAGCAAAGGAAACGAAAACTGTATCACCAGCAAGCGAGACCTTTTTTGGCAAATACCACGCAGCCACGTGACACGTTAGAAATAAACATGCCACGAGAAGTTAAAGGAACTATTAAATTACTAATATTCTTTTTTTATGTATTGCGTTGAGACGGTTGCTGGAAGGACAAGTGACACCAGCTATAAGGCACGTAGATAACATAACTAACAGGCTACTTGAATCATCAGTAACGTACCTGCTGTACATGCATGGGTGAGGGTTGCTGATGCATGGGCGAGGGTTGTTGATGCATCGGCGAGGGTTGTTGATGCATCGGCGATGGTTGCTGATGCATCGGCGATGGTTGCTGATGCATCGGCGAAGGTTGCTGATGCATGGGCGAGGGCTGCTGATGCATCGGCGAGGGCTGCAGATGCGGCGAGGGCGGCGCGTAGGGCGGGCTCTGCCAGCTCACTTGCGGAGCGTAGGCGTGGCCCAGTTGGGCGCCGCCCACCATCTCCGCGCGCCATTGTGGCTGAAAGGACGAATTATAAAGGAATGCTCACATTGCTACTTGATATTCGACCTTTATAAGATACTGGCTGCTGCATACCCAGGCTTCTCTTGTATGAATTTAGAAAAAAAATTAAACTTGTTATGATATCATCATTCAATTATGACGACATCATACCAGACTAAACATTTATGGTCCATGTACTCGTATAGCGTAAATCTTAGCCTTTGTCCAGTAGACGTCATTTGACTGAAACGAACGACCGAACTCGTATAGAACTCATTATAGGTCGCGCAAAGAAAGTTGAGGCGAACACATACTCATCTGAATACAGAACACACAAATCAATCAGAATACGCAAGACGTCAGCACGGCAGGTTTATTCCACTTTGATCATCTGGATTAAATCACCCAGGTGATCAAAGTGGACTCCAGGCGACACTGGTGTCCTTTGATCATCCATGGACAAGAAGTTCACTTTGATCACCTAGGTGATCTTATCCATGGGTGATCAAAGGACACCAACAGTGTCGCCTGAGTCCACTGTACCTCGAGAATTCGAATATAGACCGCACGCAAGCATCTACAGACACAAATCTTTGCTTGTGTTGATTGCCTCAACTCTTGCTGGGCGATCTATACAAGGATATATGATGCCGGAGTGTAAGCAACATTATTTTTGCTTTAGTCTCTAATGCTTTTTCCCAATTTTCATATTTTTTCCCAACAACAATGTACTTTTATAAAAAGGGAAACCTTTCATTGGCTATACTATCAGTTTAAATCTTATAACTAACATTTTCAATGTATCGCTGTTGGTCTCTATAAAATCTATATAAATAAAAATGAATTGCTGTTCGTTAGTCTGATTAAAACTCGAGAACGGGTGGGCCGATTGAGCTGATTTTGGTTTTTAAATGTTTGTCATAGTCCAGGGTAGGTCTAAACGGTGAGCAAATAAGGAAAAATTGCGATGGCTTATTTACTGCCTTTAATCCTTCAAGGCCCGCGAATCTAGACACAATAGATAATCAATTGTTATGACGTTAATGAATGCCGTCTGGGACTCAAGCGGTTAAGGCGGAACAGAGTTCGCCGGGTCAGCTAGTAAATAAATAAATGCTTGTTGTTTGTTAAAACAAGTGTCGTTTTTGTAAGTTATTCTTGTTAACGCTACAATGTAACCTTGTTGGTGATCAAATAAATAAATAAATTACCTGTGTCGACACCGCCTTCCCCTTCATATTTGTTTCAAGTAACTGTCCTCACCATAGGTTGTCTGGAAGAGATCGCTTCATAGCGATAAGACCGCCTAATTGTACCTTGTGTGTTCCTTTTCTTCTGTTATGTTATTTGTTTGGTGTGCAATAAAGTGTATTTATTATTATTATTACCTGGTCAGCGTAGGCGGCAGCCATGGGGTGCGGTGGCGTGCGGTCATGTGGCTCGGCCTTGATCGCCATCTCCATGGACCCTGCGGAACACCATCAACTATTACAACTGCAAGACGCTAACCATGTGTATATTGGGCCACATTCCGTAAAACATGAAGCTTCATACTTTATAACGACTCTCAGAATTTGTAGTGCACAAATGACTAATATTCCCGTTAACAACTAATAGGGCTAGTATACGCGCCGTGATAAAATCTTATAGATATTTTAGACGATAAGCGTATGTAAAATCAATAAAATGGCTTATCGCGGCGCACATTCTAGGCCTACAACTAAGGTAAGTATATGCCTGTGTAACGAGTGGATTTACATAGTCCAGCGCACAGCTTGGTGGATCTATTCTGTAGTGCAGAACTCTTAATTGAATGTTACTCATGAGTATTTCGGAATGTGACCCGATAAATGTAACTAGTATACAATAACAAAAAGTTAATCAAAAACAAAAATGTGCGAGATGATCCCAAAGCCATTATAAACTAATGATTATAAACCTATAAAGCGCAACATGCAATTATAAAAACACATCTGTACAGTACAAACTATTTACAAATACAAAATTATATCTTAGAAGAAATTATAATAAAAAATAAAACATGCAGGTTCAGTGGTAACAGTTTCAACGCTAACATGAATATGTGTGAAAAAAATTAAAAGAAACTAAAAATTACAATTGGAACTAAAAATACAACAAGTAAAAACAAAGGGAAACACAACCATGCCATAAAGTGGGGTCCGTACCTTCGGCTCGCATTTTGAGGGAATTTCTGGGATTTCAATAAATAAAAATACATTTTAATTAGCATATTAATATAGAATTTCGCGTCACTCAAGCTTTCACTACATAGAATCAAAATATATTTCTGTATAAAAAATGTAAAAAAATCATCCAACAGCCGAATCGCAAAACCAGACAACTTCAAACTTTAGCACGATTGTTGATCAATTTTGGGATTCGTCTGCCGTTAAATAATTCGATAGAAATAACTCAATACATGTTGATTGTGAAGTAAATTCATCTAAAACTTCAATAAATATTTCATAAATTTAATGAAGGATATGTCCGCACCTTACTAATTTAACAATACATCAGGATTGCGCCTAATTTAAATACTTTTTTACAGTCTGTTTATTAATATTTGGGATTTTATTTATCTATAGAAAAAATACAATTGACATAGACAAACGAAAATGAAGAGAACATCAGAACAAAATCAAAATCTAACAAAATGCAATGAATATAATAATATAATACTTTTCGAATAATTAACAAAGTATATTTTTATAACAACAAGATGAAAAATAACGAAATTACTTTATAATAAGTTTAAACAATACCTAAGTTTTTGGTAACTAAAAGGGTAATTAATTTTATTTAGAATCAATTACAAATGAATACATTTGACAAACAACAAAAAGACCTATCCTAAGTTTTAATAAGCTTTTTATTGTTACCTTTTGTTTGTTAACCACACATATCCACATTAGCACTTACTCTAAACGCAAAAGAAGGACTTTTGTACTTGTAGCGTTGTACGCTGCAGACGTGTGCTCTATGCCTGCCATAGTGACACTCTGAGCAAAACAATAATAATTTTGCCTGAATAGCAATAATTATAATCTCCAAGAGATTCATAATAAATAAGACTCAGAATTCAGAATTCAAACAATTACATTATTTCCGAAAAGTAATAAAATATTGTAGCATAGTCAGCGGAAATCCTATATTTTATAGATTAATCCTCGGACACACTAGGGGACAAAAGTGACCCATAACATCACGCACAACTATAAAATAAGTCAAATGTTTCGCACCATTTTGAAGGAAAGATAAAATTAATTTATTTGTTCAATCATAACATTTTAGTTTTGCAGGACATTTACTAGACGAACACACATAAATCCCATATTGTTGGGTCATGGTACAATTAGTGCGCCTATTTTACCGAATTAACACCATAAATACTAAAGTAAACTCAGCAAGAGTTTACCTATTTCAAGTAGTAGTGGAGAAAAGTACCTTCCCTGGTAAACCCCTAGTGTATCCAAGGAGTTAGAGCTTGCCCGGTTTTAATAAACTTGAAACTAACTAATAAATGCTATGGCATTTTGTTGGATAGGATTCAAGTCTCGTCAAGCTGACTACACTAAAACTAACGATAAATACTCAAAACATCAACAATGAAAATAAATTACGACCAACAAAGTATACTAGAAACTTTTTATGAAACAACATGTTGCAATATTTGTTTATTTCATAAAAAGTTTATGCAAATCCTAATAAATAAAGAATAAATAAAAAGATATTATAATAATTACTAGATCCAAAATGGTAACGTTATATTTTTTTCTAATTTAAAGACACTATTTCCCAAAATAATAAAGTCTATTATACATTTGACATAATGTCATAATCGAGTCTATTTTCAAAACGATTTCAATATATCGCTTCTAGTTGTCTCGTTCACTCGTATAAGTGAGTGAAAGGGACGGATGACGTCGAATATATTGAAATAGATTAGAGTACAGTCTAATTCTAACAACACCACATTTCATGTTATTTTATTTTGCTAATGTTAGAGCCACCACCTATAGACGACCGTATTTGCTATCCTACTCAATAAATATCTTGTTTCTATTATAAAAATGATACTTATAATTGTTAGGCGATATAACAGTATACCTTATAGATAGATATAGCATGATTTCATATAATATGTTTGTTAGATTATACATACACAATTTTATGAAGACCCACATGAATTAACCCATGCTCCTCCGATGGTACATATATTTCAATGATCCTCCATTGAGAATTTGTAATAAAGTACAATCGTTAGCACTTCCATATTCCACTATAAAAAGATGAATTTTGAACTTTATTCTAAAGTCATAATGTTCAAAACCATTTCGTCGCTCACAAAAATAATCACACGTATGATTTATATTTGTGATATTTCAATAAACATTCAAGTCCCAGCACCATAATGCCACATACAAAATTCTCAATAGATGATCACGATACAAAAATGCATAAAAATACACTTACTCTCATCGTATTCCTGTAAAGTGTGCGACAGTTTCTTCCGTCGCTTAAGGCCTAGTATTATCTCTTTATCTAGAACATATCAATCACACGTTAGATATAACGACACAAACATTAAAATTAAGTACAGAGTTCAAAAAGAAGTCTCGATTCCATTCAACGATACAAATTGATGTTAATTAAATACCAAATACAACCTTTCAAGTAATGCGATTGCAAACTATGTAATATTGACTACAGTTGTAGTGATTATCCAATGAATAAATACACCCTTGAAACATTTGGGCACTTATTCACTCTTTCTTTGGGATCATCAGTTTATACCGTTGAAAAGAAAAATAAGACTTTGAAGACAATATTTGGAATCTTTCGCAATTACAGTGTAAAAGGTATCGAAAAATTTGGCATTGGGGACGGGAAGGGAAAGGAATTGTATGTACAGAGTATGCCTAAGTACATTTTGGCTTACTCAAGTGTATGTGTGTGTTTAGTTTCTGTGTTGTGCCGAGCGTCACAGCGAAGTAATGGTTAAACAAATAAGCAGTTTTTGTACGTATTTGAGCCTATTTTTCGATAGCGGTGGTTGAAATTTATATTTACTATAAGACTAGAAAGACTAGTAAGGATATTTTATTCATTAGCCGATTTTATCAGCGTTTATAGCTGCCTCATAGAAGCTTTTTATTAAGTACCTACACTACAATAAGAATTTAGCTGCCTCAATATTTAAAATAGAATTATCTTTAATAGCTGCCTTCTTTCGAATAGGCCTTTTTAGAACCATTTTTTATTTTTTTATTAATTTTAATTCTGAAATTTGCTGCCATCTACCGGCGAGTAGTAGCAACTGGTCTCGTCGAACTCTGAAACCGTCGCGTGCGGCGCTACAGCCATATACAGGGCGTAGTGTTCCGCGTCGGTTAAATCGAGATCGTCTTGGAGCTTTTTGAAGGCCGACGCGTCTAATGCGAGGACGCTTTCCGCTACCAAGATGGTGCCGCCATCTGTCGGCGGTAGAGGCGCCAGGCTGGCAGGACGACGAAGAGACGCCTGCGAGCGGTCATCTTCACCGTCACCGTGTAGGGAGATATGTGTGATACTGTCCGCGTAGCTTAGACCGGCTCCCGACGCGTTGTCTTTCAGAGACGTATGCGATACTGAGGATTTGAACTTAGAAGGTCGCAGCCCGGAAACGCTGCTGACCGATCTTCCGACTGGTTTGGACTTCTTCTCCTTTCTGCCTTCCGATTTAACGCTCGGAGCGGGAGACTTCTCTTTTCGCCTAAATAGACGCGAGAAGAACGACCGCTTCTTGACCGGAGGTAAAGCCGGCTCGCTGCGTGCTACAGACAACTCAGTGCGATCACGGCGCAGGACCTCAGGGTTTCTAGTAACAGGTATTTGGCGGCCCGGCTTGAGGATGCTGTCAACTGAGGTCTGGCTCGTCTTAAACGGTTCCGTCGAGGGTTTGCGGACGCGTTTCGGGGGCAACGGGGGGGCTTTATCATCATCATCGGTGTCGCGTTTGAGCGGCGCAAACTCTATAATCGGGCCGCGGTAGCTGTGGACTTGGACGTCCTCGTATGGAAGCGATTCCGGCTCAGTTATTGTTATTGGGTTTTTGAAGGCGAGTTGGAGACTGGTGTAGGTTCCAGCGTCGTTGAAGTCTTCCATGTCGTCGTCTGTTTGCATTGACGTGATGTTTTCTAAACGCGTGCGATTCTCGGTGTAAATCTCGTCGAGCTCCGCGACTTGATCGAGGAGATCGTCGAGGCTTTTTTCGTTGGAATCGGGGAGGAGCGCTTCTGAGGCGTCGCCGTTTGTGTCGAGGGGCGTGGTATGGTCAGAATAAGAGTCGCTGGTGGAGCTGACGAGTGCGTCTTTGTCGCGGTTGTTGTTGTTTGTGTCTGTAGGGTTAGGGGCGGGATTTGGGGCGGGGTTTGTGTCTGACAGTAGTAGCGCGAGGGAGGCGAGGTCGGGCAGCGGCTTACGGGTACCTTGCACGTTGGGGATGTACTCGAAGCTGTAGGCGTTGCTCTTGGCGCCGTCCGACAGCCGCTGCAGCTGGAACTGGACCTGAAATGGGGCGAGGAGTTCATATTATGCGTCTCTTATGCCCGTTTTCACCATCAATCCCTAATTTTTAAGTGACACATAAGACGAATTTTGTTTTCATAGGGGTCACTTAAAAATTAGGGATTGATGGTGAAAACGGGCATTAATGTCATATACATACAAGCATTTTAGGAGAACCGACATAGACGGCAGAATTGTCAAATTTATGTGATAGTAGGCGAGGAATAGCTCGGTAGAACTGATGGACGTTGGGGGGTAGATCCGCCGATTTTATTCCGCGGGATTTATTTTACGTTTTTTGAAAAACTTAACAGGGATGCGTGCAAACTAGCTTAAACTGAAAGGTTAAGCAATAAGCTTTTTAGATCAGTGTGAGGCCCTTAGATTCAATCGTGATTTTAGAAGTAACAAGCGTCCAAATATTTTTTCACAAAATGGTAATGACGTTTTCCTAATGGTAATGATTTTATTAAAATGGTAATGATCTTATGTTAATGGTGATGACGAAATATATTTTATAGTAATACATTAAATTAAAATTACTTAAAAACTAAAATTTAAATATAATTGTTTAGCTAAACACCAATTTTATCTATGTTATTTTCCTAGCTAAGCACGTACCTATTAAAGAATGGGTTGGAAATAAAAATAAATGTATTCAATATTTTAATGAATTTATTGAATTTGGAACAATACGGACATTAGTTAATTTTTTTTTACGTTCCTAATATTATTCAGAATCAGAAAAAATATATATTTACACCAATGAGGATTTTGATTGAAAAATATGCCTAGGTACTCTTACTTAGACTTACACAATAGTCAACATACAAGAAATGAATAAAAAAACGTCTTTTCGTAAACTAATAAAAAACCTTCTCATTTAAAAACAAAGCTTAAAGAACAATGGGACAAAACGTCCCCAGAACTGTAGCACTTTAATACCTACCTTGTATGATAGACCATGCTAATACCCGACCGATCTCTCTAGCTACAATCACGGCAAAGGTCCTTGACAGTGTGCTTGACTCTCTACTAGATAAATATTTAAAATCACATAATGCTCAATTCGGGTTTAAGCCTGGACTGTCGACCGAGAGCGCCATCCTTAGTCTTAAGCACACTGTCAGGTACTACACGGATCAGGGGACTTCCATTTACGCATGCTTCCTCGACCTCTCCAAGGCGTTCGATCTTGTGTCTTATGACATCCTTTGGGATAAGATGAGGAGGCAGGGCGTCCCGTCAGAAGTATCACAAATATTCCATTATTAGTATGCTAACCAGATTAACAGCGTAAGATGGGCTAACGTTTTTTCTGAGGAGTATGGGTTGCAGTGCGGGGTGAGACAGGGTGGGCTGACGTCTCCCAAGCTTTTCAACCTATACGTAAATGACCTCATTGTTGCCCTTAGCAGTATGCGTATCGGATGCTGGGTAGATGGTGTTTGTATCAACAACATAAGCTACGCTGATGATATGGTACTGCTGGCGCCAACAATGGGGGCTCTCAGAAAGATGGTGGGTGTGTGTGAAGCGTATGCTAAATGCCATGGCTTATTTGTATAATGTGAAGAAGAGCGAATACATGGTATTTAAGGCCGCCAGTAAATGTCCAAACGTGGTACCCGACCTCTTGCTGAATGGGGTAAAGTTAAACAGAGTCACTAAATTTAAATATCTCGGACACTACGTTACTGATGACCTTAAAGATCATGTTGATATCGAGAGGGAACGAAGGGCGCTGGCAGTAAGGTGTAATATGTTGGCTCGCAGGTTTGCCCGATGTAATGACCATGTCAAGATCACTCTGTTTAAAGCATACTGTCAGAGTCTATACACGGGAAACCTATGGACCACGTACTCGCAGAAATCGCTTGGCGTCCTTCGGGTCCAATATAACAACGGTTTCAGGGTGCTGTTGGGCTTGCCTCGCTTCTGCAGTGCTTCGGAAATGTTTGCTCAGTCGCATACTGACGGCTTCTTTGCTGTCCTATGCAAGAAGACTGCCTCGTTGCTCAGTAGGATACGGGCGAGCCCCAACAGTATCCTGAAGACCGTGGCGGAGAGGTACGACTCTCCTATTATCCGACATTTCCTTCGGCTACTTCTTACCGAACGGGTTGGATAATTAGTGGTATGTTATAATAAGTAAATTACTAACATAGTTGTATAAGGCACCCATTTACTAACCATGTGGATCATTGTTATCTTTAAATGAATAAATTGAATTGAATACTATAATTTTATTATATGACAGCTCAAGTGTGACATGTCTCAGAAAAGTTATATCAAAAATAAAAATTCATAAGCAACCCTGAAAAAATACATACAAAATCACTTTTGACCAACTTCAAAGGGCACGACAGCTTGACCCCGGGACAATTCGACCCCTGTGACAACTCGACCCCTGCTACAACTCAAACCCTGCGACAACTTGATTTTTTTCAACACTCAACACTTTTAACTTACTTCAAAATAATGGTTTCACGACTGCTGGACAGTGGCGGCGTAGCATGGGTTGCCACCCGGGGCATAGCACAGCACAGCATCCCCCGTCATAAGTCCTTAATGTAAGTAAGTTGGGTATACATATAGTGGGGAGGTAAGACACCCCAAAATGGTCTGGTGCACCCCCTCTTTTGGGTTACCGATTGAATGAATGAAAGGTGTTAGTTCGAATGAGCTATATGATACTAATCGCAACACCCCCCCCCCCCCCCAATCATGGCATATCCTCGTTATACTAGCGCCAGTGAGTACTAATCTGCGTGACTTTTGTCACCCCCTGATGAGTGGCACCCGGAGCGGACCGCCCCCCCCTTACGCCGCTAGTGGCTGGACCCTACGACTGCTTAACCCTACGACCACTCGAACCCTCCGACAACTTGTACTTGTGACCCTGTGACAAGTCGAACACTGTGACACGTCAACCCCTGCGACTACTCTGAGCATTTATTGTAGATACAGTTCAGGCATTGATTGATGGAGCTAAATGGTTTACAATAAGTATCATAGTTGAATATTTTGGACTTGTCGTAGGGGTCGAGTTGTCCGGGTCAAGTTTTTGTAGGGTCGAGCTTCGTTTAAAGTAGGTTAAAATTAATTTAATCTTGTTATCGCAGGGGTCGAGTTGTCACAGGGGTCCAGTTGTCGAACTGTCGTAGGGAACCTACGACAGTTCGACCCCGATGACAACTATGATACTTATTGTAAACCATTTAGCTCCATCAATCAATGCCTGAACAGAATCTAGAATAAATGCTCAGAGTAGTCGCAGGGGTTGACGTGTCGCAGTGTTCAACTTGTCACAGGGGTCGAGTTGTAATAGAGATCGACTTGTCGCAAGGATCGAGGTGTCCAGGTCGAGTTTTCTTAACGCTCAAGCAGTCGTGATACCGTTTGAAGTAGGTCAAAAGTAATTTAATCGAGTTGTCGCAGGGGTCAAGTTGTCGGAGGGTTCGAGTGGTCGTAGGGTTCAGCTGTCGTATGGTCCAGCAGTCGTGAAACCATTTGAAGTAAGTCAAAAGTGTTGAGTGTTGAAAAAAATCAAGTTGTCGCAGGGTTTGAGTTGTCGCAGGGGTCGAGTTGACACAGGAGTCGAATTGTCCCGGGGTCAAGCTGTCGTGATACCCATTGAAGTCGGTCAAAAGTGATTTTGTATGTATTTTTTCAGGGTTGCTTATGGATTCTTATTTTAGATATAACTTTTTTCTGAGACATGCATGTCACACTTGAGCTGTCATATTATAATAAAATTATAGTATTATCATGTACTATCATATTATAAGGTAGGTATTAAAGTGCTACAGTTCTGGGGACGTTTTGTCCCATTGTTCTTTTAGGAAACCATTCATAGTCATCATTACCATATACAAAGTGTCATCACCATAAGCCTAAATGATATGGTAATGATGTTAATGGTAATGACGAAAACGATTTTAAAATTATATAAAAATAATTGTCACCACTATTGGGACACCTCAATATCGCCATTTTTTTATTGTAATCACATGCTACAAAGTGCTAATTATTAGAAAAATATCGATATATAAAACTTACCAAATCGCACAAAATGGGAATGACGCGAGCCGATGACAAACTGCGAGTGTCTCTCGTTTTCGGAGTTTAAAAAGTCTCGGAGCTGCGTAAATTTTACGTGCATTCTGTTCTGTTACGAGCAACGAATTGAAGAGTGGGACGCGCGGACACAAGCGGGGATAAGTCGCGTCGCGGCCACATTAAAGAACCTTTGATGCTGCCGCGATGGCTATGACGATTTCTCGTGACAATATTTCAATTCATGATTCCATTTTATTGGCTAATACGATTTCAATATAATTTTGTTATTTTGTCACGGTAAATATGTACATTTTAAATTTATAATCAAAATCTGGTCTGTGTATAGGTAAAGTAAAAAAAATTAAAAGACAACGGCAAAGGTCAGTATTTTTACTGTGATGGTAATGACGTTTAGTGCGTGTTTTCTTGATTATCGAAATAACTTGAAGTATTTAATCAATATGGATCAAGGCGCCTTATGTGGAAACTTGTATGAATCGTTATTCAGAAGTTTAATTTACCAGAACTACAACAGTTTTTTTTTTATCGATCGGAACATAAGTTTTTTACTGTTTCGCGGATTTACCCTGGGGCAGATTCTCAAGGGGCGATCACGGATCGGAAAACTTTGTGTAGGCAGGACTCGGTGGATCGACGAACTGGTTAAGGTTACGGAAAGTACCTATGTGCGAGCAGCGTAAGACCAGTCGTTATGGAAATCCATGGGGACGCCTTTATCTAGCAGTGGACTTTGTACTGTGCGATGAGGCAGTAAGGTTCTGGAGTGGAGGCCACGTATCGAAAAACGGAGCGTGAGACGTCCACCCACGAGGTGGACTGACGACCTGATAAAGGTAGCAAGAAGGCGCTGTATGCAGGCCGCTACCAACCGGGCGATGTGAAATCATTGGAGGAGGCCTATGTTCAGCAGTGGACGTCCTGTGGCTGAAATGATGATGATGTGTGTTATACTCACAGTAACGTGGTGGTCCAGGCGCTGGTCGCGGTAGGGCGGCGTCTTGAGTACTATAGCAAGCTGCTTGTGCACGTAGTCGATGTGTCCACGCTCCGACCACACCACTGCGCCGTTCTCTTCTAAGAAGAACCACACTTCTGTGTCCTCACGCGTCACCTGCAACACACGTCTGGTGAAAACAGGATCTAAGGCGAAGAGGGATGATATATTGTAAAGTGAGCGTAATTATATTGCTTTTGCGCTCGCACACTCACTGCTGCCGCCGGTCATTGGACGAAATTCTACGTGCTCGGCGACCGGACTAGAAAGAGGGAGCGAAGAGGTTTCGCCTGACGCCTTTGGGGAACAGCCGCCGACGTTAAGGGCGTAGCAAAAGGTAAGGTGACAGCATATTTTTCTCTTTTACACTTTCGTAAAGAGAAATAGAGAAAACGTAGAACTTATTCTTATAACTTATTTGCAGAGAGACATACTGTCACTGTGACAAAAGACAACCGTGCGCGCGCGCCTTTACTCGTAGTTAAATCCCGACATCTATGTAAAATATGTATGTATTTACAAAAAAAAAAGTATTTAAGTATGTTTATATCCGTTATCTAGTACCCATAGTACAAGCTTTGCTTAGTTTGGGACTAGAAGCGCAGTGTAAAATGTCCAAGGATATTTATTTATTTGTTTATGTGGTATAAAGCAGAGTATAGTAGGCATTGCACAATAAATGATTCATTGATGACTGGACTTATAGTCTCAAAAAAGGATAACAAAGACAAACTGGACGATATTAATGTAATGCTTTACCTTCTCGCACAGTAGAATGACAGTTGTCCCACCCTTCTTACTTCCAGAACAATGGCTGGTGCGTACTATGAGCAGGTCGGACAAGGCCTTCTTGTCGTAGATGACTGCTCTTCGACCTTTCGTAAGTGGATATGGCTTAATAAGGATCATAAGCCCTACCTAAAGGATCAAGTTACAGTGTGTACCTTCTCACACAGCAGAATGACGGTGGTCCCGCCCTTGACGCTTCCAGAGCAATGGCTGGAGCGTACTATAAGCAGGTCAGACATAGCCTTCTTGTCGTAGATGACGTCGGAGACGACGGGCGGCAGCGCCCGCTGCACCTTGTATGCGTCGTCGGTGAGGAACACCTAGAACGCTCTTCGACCTTATGGTGTGTGGAATAAGGATCAAGTTACAGTGTATACCTTCTCGCACAGCAGGATAACGGTGGTCCCGCCCTTGACACTCCCAGAACAATGGCTGGAGCGCACTATAAGCAGGTCGGACATGGCCTTCTTGTCGTAGATGACTGCTGATCAACCTTATGAGGAGTTAACCTAGGGGAGCAAGGTTCAAGCTACGTACCTTCTCGCACAGCAGGATAATGGTGGTCCCGCCCATGACGCTTCCAGAGCAATGGCTGGAGCGTACTATAAGCAGGTCAGACATAGCCTTCTTGTCGTAGATGACGTCGGAGACGACGGGCGGCAGCGCCCGCTGCACCTTGTATGCGTCGTCGGTGAGGAACACCTAGAACGCTCTTCGACCTTATGGTGTGTGGAATAAGGATCAAGTTACAGTGTATACCTTCTCGCACAGCAGGATAACGGTGGTCCCGCCCTTGACACTCCCAGAACAATGGCTGGAGCGCACTATAAGCAGGTCGGACATGGCCTTCTTGTCGTAGATGACTGCTGATCAACCTTATGAGGAGTTAACCTAGGGGAGCAAGGTTCAAGCTACGTACCTTCTCGCACAGCAGGATAATGGTGGTCCCGCCCATGACGCTTCCAGAGCAATGGCTGGAGCGTACTATAAGCAGGTCAGACATAGCCTTCTTGTCGTAGATGACGTCGGAGACGACGGGCGGCAGCGCCCGCTGCACCTTGTATGCGTCGTCGGTGAGGAACACCTAGAACGCTCTTCGACCTTATGGTGCGTGGAATAAGGATCAAGTTACAGTGTATACCTTCTCGCACAGCAGGATAACGGTGGTCCCGCCCTTGACACTCCCAGAACAATGGCTGGAGCGCACTATAAGCAGGTCGGACATGGCCTTCTTGTCGTAGATGACTGCTGATCAACCTTATGAGGAGTTAACCTAGGGGAGCAAGGTTCAAGCTACGTACCTTCTCGCACAGCAGGATAATGGTGGTCCCGCCCATGACGCTTCCAGAGCAATGGCTGGAGCGTACTATAAGCAGGTCAGACATAGCCTTCTTGTCGTAGATGACGTCGGAGACGACGGGCGGCAGCGCCCGCTGCACCTTGTATGCGTCGTCGGTGAGGAACACCTAGAACGCTCTTCGACCTTATGGTGTGTGGAATAAGGATCAAGTTACAGTGTATACCTTCTCGCACAGCAGGATAACGGTGGTCCCGCCCTTGACACTCCCAGAACAATGGCTGGAGCGCACTATAAGCAGGTCGGACATGGCCTTCTTGTCGTAGATGACTGCTGATCAACCTTATGAGGAGTTAACCTAGGGGAGCAAGGTTCAAGCTACGTACCTTCTCGCACAGCAGGATAATGGTGGTCCCGCCCATGACGCTTCCAGAGCAATGGCTGGAGCGTACTATAAGCAGGTCAGACATAGCCTTCTTGTCGTAGATGACGTCGGAGACGACGGGCGGCAGCGCCCGCTGCACCTTGTATGCGTCGTCGGTGAGGAACACCTAGAACGCTCTTCGACCTTATGGTGCGTGGAATAAGGATCAAGTTACAGTGTATACCTTCTCGCACAGCAGGATAACGGTGGTCCCGCCCTTGACACTCCCAGAACAATGGCTGGAGCGCACTATAAGCAGGTCGGACATGGCCTTCTTGTCGTAGATGACTGCTGATCAACCTTATGAGGAGTAGGCAAGGTTCAAGCCACGTACCTTCTCGCACAGCAGAATGACGGTGGTCCCGCCCTTGACGCTTCCAGAGCAATGGCTGGAGCGCACGATGAGCAGGTCGGACATGGCCTTCTTGTCGTAGATGACGTCAGAGACGACGGGCGGCAGCGCGCGCTGCACCTTGTATGCGTCGTCGGTGAGGAACACCTGGAAGCACAGCCGCACCGCGTTCAGGTCGATGCTCTGCGGCTGGCTTCGGTGCGCGTAGCCCGCTGGAAACAAAAATATTCAGTTTTAGTCACATATATTACAACACTAATAGGCTAGATGACAAAATTTCAATTATTTGGCCGTCAGACAGATAATTAGAAAATATTAGACTCGTATTTTTATTTTCTTTCATAATTAAATAATAACAGTGCTACATCGAGCTGAAATGGCGCGTTACGTCACGACTATGTAGATTTTATACTTAAAAGTGACGTCACGCGACATTTCACCTCAATATAATACTGTAATTATTCGATTATGAAAAAAAATACGTGTTCTATATTTTTTTCTTATCTGTCTGACGGACTAAATAGAATTGCGATTTCATTACCCAGTCATCATCCCAATTGACCCGGCGAACTTAGTAGGTACTGCCTATGTTAGTCAGAAATAGTGTAAAATTCTAGTGATGAGAGTATTTCTCAAATCGGTGTAATATACCTACGAGCAAAAGTATGGAATCACCCTTTTGTGTTTTGTTCCCAACGATCTGAAGAACTCAATGACTATCTATGCATCTATGGTATCAAGTTAAAGTTTGTAACCTTTAAACTGGTACCATTTTTAATTTAATCTTCATAGTCGTTTAGCTACAAAGGTTACTCAAAACGAATAGGGTGATTCCATACTTTTGCTCACGAGTGTAGTTTTGGAACCTACTCAATACAAACAAACAATAAGTGTAGACAAGCGACCTACTCCGGCTTCGTAAGATTGCAATGTAGACATTATGTGATGTCATATTTTAACTTACACAAAACCACAAAAAAATATACATTTAAGCGTAGAGATAATGTGGTGAATGGTGATATTTGCATAACTAGTATTGTCGGCCCTCAAATAAAGATAGGGGCTATTTTTATTTTAGTACCCAAAGGGTCGTACACTAAGCAGCATTGGGAACACTCCAGCGTTTTCCCAACACATAACCTGCTTCTACTGTCGAATTGAGACCCTCCTCTTTTTTTAAGTCGGTTAAAAGTGGAGGACACGAGACACAAGTTAACATAGCAGTGATTACATAGGATCATTATTGGCTTTGTTGGCATTGCTATATAAAATTATCATCATCATCATCTATTCAGCCATAGGAAGTATAAAATTATACTTCTATAGAATAGCCATACTTTTCACTTGGTATTATTTTACATAGTATATGTATTTTACAATGTTTATCCAAATCTCCCAGTTAGTAATAAAATTGTATTCGTAAAATCGTAAACGCCATGGAATCGCATCGATCGCGGGCCGCGTGCGCGCACGCCTGGAATAGCGCGCCAAAAATAGCGCATTGTTACGACACCGCCGCCAGCGATTGTTCGATTCATTCGCTAATACACACGCTTGTAGTAATAGCACAGGTAATAGTGGAAAGCTAAATAAACGGTTGCCTTGTCGCAACTTCAATCGCCTTTGAATTGATAGCGATTATGACTGATGGCGACTAGCCATTGTCTACAGTAGGTGTTAATAAATCTTTTAATACGAACTATTTAAAGTAGGAAAAGTGTCGGGATCTAAGATTTTCCTTTTTTAATTTTTCAAACAAAAAATATATCGATTTGCTTTTAGAAAACTATCTAATTAGAGAATAAAATTATCTAGCCAGTTTTAGTCTATAGATATCTATAATAGTATCTTAATGTTATAAAAATTGTTAAAATCTATTTTTTATACCTTTTCTCGGGCACTTGTTTTTATTAAAACATTTTGAGACATCTTTTGTTATTTATTATTATTTATAGTTTGGTAGTTTTCTGCGTTAGCGCGGGTCGCGTTGCATGTGTTTCCTTGATGTCCAACAACAAATTAGCGTTGTAATCGGCGGACAATCGTACGGCATTAATGGCCGGTAATTATACTCCACGTAAATCGTTTACTCTATTATTGAATTGACTTTTGCTTAGGTGTTACCAGTGCCAGTGTTAAGACAACTTCATAATTTTCTATTTTCTAATGATTTACTCCCCAAAAAAATCTATTTGAAAATCTAAGTTGCTACAGTAACTTTTCTTTAATTAAAAAAAAATAAAAATATTCAATGATACAAATTAGATATTGTGACATGTAAAGTTAAATATAAATATTTTGATGGTATTTCCTGCCTAAGTGAATAATAAAATTTTATTTAATCAATTCAACGCATTTTTATGATAACCCTTTCACCTCGACTATCATTTGCAATACTATCGTTAGAAAAACAACTACTATTATCTATAATTATATTATGAGACATTGTTGACCTCATTATAATTATAATTTCAGGAATTTTCGGAATGAGAAATATCACGGTAATTGATAAATGAAGTAAACCTTCGAAGTGAAGTTACAAAAACTACATCAATTGATAACGAGTATAACCACAAGGAATTAATCAATGTATTATAAAAACGGGATGTTGATATTATTACATCGATGCGCTTAAGCCGTTGTGGTTATAATATATTGACGTTATTCAAAAATTAATAGCTATCGACGCAATCGTATGTATATTTTTAGTTCAATTTCTTATATGTTCGAAACTCAAGTATCGTAGAATCGGATAGTTTGACATCATAGAGCTGGAATCACAGAATCATCTATTCGTAACGCTAGTTGAATACCAGATCCTGCGCTACCAGCAGTAGCATCGGTAACGAGAAGTGGGAAATTGAAAACAGTTCCATAATATATCAACTGCACACCTACTCGCGTTCGCCCCGTTCGTACCAGAGCGTCGGTGTGACGTCATGGCTGCCAGGCGCAACTCGATCGGGTAAATGTGTTCCCTAGCTCATCTGTGGAATGACTAATGTCATACAAGCGGCACTCACTCTTGAAGGGGTTGACGCGTAGCTCCTGGCGCGTGCGCAGCGCGTCGGCGATGTCGCGGCGCTTGACGCACTGGATGCCGAGGTTCTTGAACTGCACCTGGCGCGAGACTAGACGACCTGGGCTGCTGCTGATGATGCAACAAGCGGCACGCACCTGTAACGCCCCTGGGTCTGCAGGTGTCTATGGGCGACGGTAATCACTTACCATCAGGTGATCCGTCTGCTCGTTTGCCTCCTATCACATAAAAAAAACTCACTCTTGAAGGGGTTGACGCGGAGCTCCTGGCGCGTGCGCAGCGCGTCGGCGATGTCGCGGCGCTTGACGCACTGGATGCCGAGGTTCTTGAACTGCACCTGGCGCGAGACTAGACGACCTGCTGCTGATGATGATGGGACAAGCGGCACTCACTCTTGAAGGGGTTGACGCGGAGCTCCTGGCGCGTGCGCAGCGCGTCGGCGATGTCGCGGCGCTTGACGCACTGGATGCCGAGGTCCTTGAACTGCACCTGGCGCGAGACTAAAGCCGCAATATAATTACACGCGAGCGATAGGGATGGGTAGCTTGGGGTCATTGGACAAAATTCTACGTGCTCACGGACCAGGCTTTAGACGACCTGCTGCTGATGATGACGGGACAAGCGGCACT
Organism: Ostrinia nubilalis; assembly: GCF_963855985.1. Lineage (NCBI taxonomy): Eukaryota > Metazoa > Arthropoda > Insecta > Lepidoptera > Crambidae > Ostrinia > Ostrinia nubilalis. The sequence goes on from NC_087093.1 coordinate 17,487,749, forward strand.
CACTCTTGAAGGGATTGACGCGGAGCTCCTGGCGCGTGCGCAGCGCGTCGGCGATGTCGCGGCGCTTGACGCACTGGATGCCGAGGTTCTTGAACTGCACCTGGCGCGAGACTAGACGACCTGGGCTGCTGCTGATGATGGAACAAGCGGCACGCACCTGTAACGCCCCTGGGTCTGCAGGTGTCTAAGGGCGACGGTAATCACTTACAATCAGGTGATCCGTCTGCTCGTTTGCCTCCTGTCACATAAAAAAAACTCACTCTTGAAGGGGTTGACGCGTAGCTCCTGGCGCGTGCGCAGCGCGTCGGCGATGTCGCGGCGCTTGACGCACTGGATGCCGAGGTTCTTGAACTGCACCTGGCGCGAGACTAGACGACCTGTTGCTAATGATGACGGGACAAGCGGCACTCACTCTTGAAGGGGTTGTCGCGGCGCTTGACGCACTGGATGCCGAGGTTCTTGAACTGCACCTGGCGCGAGACTAGACGACCTGCTGCTGATGACGGGACAAGCGGCACTCACTCTTGAAGGGGTTGACGCGTAGCTCCTGGCGCGTGCGCAGCGCGTCGGCGATGTCGCGGCGCTTGACGCACTGGATGCCGAGGGTCTTGAACTGCACCTGGCGCGAGACTAGACGACCTGCTGCTGATAATGGAACAAGCGGCACTCACTCTTGAAGGGGTTGACGCGCAGTTCCTGGCGCGTGCGCAGCGCGTCGGCGATGTCGCGGCGCTTGACGCACTGGATGCCGAGGGTCTTGAACTGCACCTGGCGCGAGACTAGACGACCTGCTGCTGATGATGACGGGACAAGCGGCACTCACTCTTGAAGGGGTTGTCGCGGCGCTTGAAGCACTGGATGCCGAGGTTCTTGAACTGCACCTGGCGCGAGACTAGACGACCTGCTGCTGATGATGACGGGACAAGCGGCACTCACTCTTGAAGGGGTTGTCGCGGCGCTTGACGCACTGAATGCCGCGGTTCTTGAGCTGCACCTGGCGCGAGACTAGACGACCTGCTGCTGATGATGACGGGACAAGCGGCACTCACTCTTGAAGGGGTTGTCGCGGCGCTTGGCGCACTGGATGCCGAGGTTCTTGAACTGCACCTGGCGCGAGACTAGACGACCTGCTACTGATGATGACGGGACAAGCGGCACGCACCTGTAACCCCCCTGGGTCTGCAGGTGTCTATGGGCGACGGTAATCACTTACCATCAGGTGATCAAAGTCAAAGTCAAAATTTCTTTATTTGTTTAGACTAATAAATAGTTCTTACAAATCGTCATATGCTCTTAAGGAGCCTCTACATGTCTCATAATCTTTTTACCCTACCAGCGCTTCGAGACCAACATTTGGCAAGTGCTGAGAAGAAGCGCCGCAACAAACTCAGTCACCACTGTCTGCCGGTTAATATAAATAAATAGAAATAGTAGTAGTAGGTACATTCGATTCAGGAGCAGTTCACTGAATTTACCATGCATTCTTGTATGGTATCAACATTGGAGCAATAAAGAATTTGAATTTGAATTTGTGTATCATAAGAAGAGTAAGAGTAAGATCCGTCTGCTCGTTTGCCTCCTGTCACATAAAAAAAACTCACTCTTGAAGGGGTTGACGCGCAGCTCCTGGCGCGTGCGCAGCGCGTCGGCGATGTCGCGGCGCTTGACGCACTGGATGCCGAGGTTCTTGAACTGCACCTGGCAGGCGTCGGCGTCGCCCTCGGTGCGCACCTTCACCGTGCACACGCCCATCTGGCAGTCGCGCCCCACCAGGTTGTGGGGGTGCGGCCTGGGGAACAGCAGAACAACGTCAGAGCTGGATAACGATGACATCTTACTTGCCTAGGTCTTTAGGCGTTTCGCACCATGAGTCAACTGGACCATGTTATTGAATGGAGCTTGTTTGTCGTACCACAGAATAATAATAAGTACTACGTACAGAAGTTTTACTTCGCGAAGGTATTTATTAAAATGTATGCTCAATGTCACTAACAATATGGTGTAATTTAGCCTGTCTCAAGAGTCAAGCACCATTTTGTTGACAAACGTCAGTGATCGGCACTGCGCCGAAGCTATAGGGCTGACTTCGGTAAAATGATGTGACGTGAGGTGCCAAACTGCTGAAAATGGCGGAGGAAATACATGATTTTGCATGAATTATCATGAATATTATTAACTACTTATTTACCTCTCAGTGTCTTGAGGCAACTTAAAAAAGTACATTCTGTGTTTTTATTATTATTTAGGCAGTTAAATATTGCACAGTATTTAGTACACCATTTTCTTTATTTTCTTCCATCATACACAAGAATACGCGTGCGTGAGTCAATGTTCGCTCGTATGTGAGGCCTTGTCGATGGCCCTCCTGTAGGTGGGCCATCGTGCGTGTTTTGTTTTCGATGTAAACTCGCGGAGATGAACAGGCCTGGTCGTACTATAAACTTTAGAGCGATGCGAATGACCTAACGATTAATTTATAAATTGGTCGATTCGGATCGATACTTTTAAATAGTAATAATAAAAAAACTTTTCGAATCAACCTCTAAAAAAAAACTTTTGTTCCTGATCATGCTCGAATCAACCTATTACAAAAAAGTTCTTAGACGATCACCCCACAATGTAAAGGTCCCATCCAAAAAGTCCGAACTCATGGTACGATTGCGAAACGACTAATAATATTAACCTAGCCAAATGATAACTAATGGGAGAAGCTGGAGACAACCTTTGCTGTCTTTCAGCCAAGTGAGAACTGATGGGAAGACGGTATGTTGTCTTAATAAAATTCAAAATATTGTGGCAACAATTCATCCACCACCAGGTAAAGCGACGGACATCTATAAACGGTGATTATGATGACGTAGCACAGTGTGTTATGGGACTGTATAAACGGACATTCTCATTGATTTGATGAAACGTATAGAGCTCAGTTATACAAACATGATAGTAAAACTCCCGTTTGAAAATTCCACGTAGTTTTCGCGGTATAAAAATTCAAAGTTACCTATTTTTTTACTTCAAAATTATGCAAAAATATTCTCACTCCTTAACTAATAACATTTAATTCAGAATTGTTATAATACTTCATAGAGCTATTATATTAAGGTATAATTGAGAAAAAAAATAAAAACAAAAATCACTAAAATCATTTTTTCTAATTAACTGAATGCGTTTACGAAGCACTTAATACGCCTATTACGTGTAGTTTTAAGAGCTCTATGAAGTATTATAACAATTCTGAATTAAATGTTATTAGTTAACGAGTGAGAATATTTTTGAATAATTTTGAAGTAAAAAAATAGGTAACTTTAAATTTTTATACCGCGAAAACTACTTGGAATTTTCAAACGGGAGTTTTACTATCATGTTTGTATAACTGAGCTCTATACGGTTCATCAAATAAATGAGAATGTCCGATTATACAGTCTCATAACATACTGTGCGTAGACATGGTACTCACTTGTAGGGCTCCTCCTTGGTGACACATGACACCACGATGACCATGCAGCCCTTGTAGCCGCAGACCTTGATCGTGGGGAACGTCTTGTTCTCCTGCGTGCTGTTCACGCCGGGAATCGAACCCGCTGACCGCCCTTCGCACTCATAGCGAAACCTGTTAACAAATCCTTCATATAAATAAAATAATTTTCAGATATTACTCTAACTTTTATAGCACTATCGGTAATAATTGGCCACCAAATAAAGTTGCTAATATCGGCACTTGATTGTCTTTGTCTCACTCTAGTGATGTGAAAATCATTATTTTATTGCAAAGTTAAATTCGGTAGTTCACTATGTTATTACAAATTAAAAATGAATGCTGCAGCCAATAGATAAAATCTTCTTGGCTGTAGCAATGCAGTCTAGATCGTGCAGTTAAAGAGATGATTGCATTCTTGGAATGAGTTTGAATACTACAAGGAATTACTATAAACGCATCGCTCGGTCGGTATATACTCTGTATATTTCTATGTAAATCACAAGCATTACATATTTATTTGTTTAAAGACGCATTAAGTGATTATAAAACAATTAATTTGCATGCGAGTACAGTATCAATTTAAAACGTATTAAATGTCGGAAGCTTAGACATTCTTGAACCCTACTTGGCAAAAGTAGTACAACTTACTACTTTTCAAAAATGAATCTAGAATTTTACATACCTAATCAATCAATATTTAAAAGTCTCCATTTTGTAATACCTAGGTACTGCATTACAATATTATTTAAGAAAATATGTTCCAGAACGACTCTCGACGATCTCTTAATCCAAAAAGTGATAAGTTTCTTAAAGCATAATCGATTGTGAAAAGTGATACATATTCGTACATATTATTAAAAGACGATTTTTGTCAGTGCATCATAATCTATTTTACCTTTGTAACGCAGAATGCTAACATAATTTTTACAAATCAATATATCAATCAATCAATGGTTATCTACATGATCGTAGATATTTAACATAATACATAGATTATGGAGGAAGTAATTTGCTTGTAGTAGCACAGAGTTGCGAGTGGGTTGATGGTTTACAATCACGATAATACTAATTAACGGACTCCTGCGCAGATTACAGACTTAGACAGTTATTATCCGAAACGCGAGCTTATTTTATTAACTTGTGACATTTAATTGATTTTTTAATACTTTCAAACATCAGCAACTGATATTTTAACCACTGCGGAGTCTTCCAGCGATTATAAGTATTTATTTCATTTTATTTTTTATCTGTGTGTAATATAGCGCATTATCACGTCTTAATTAATGACTGTCAACGAAAAAATACAAAATATTTTATTAGTGAGTAAATTCGTAATTTTGTTTATTTGAGTCGAATCATACACAAAGCGTCATACATCAAAGTTTACGACCGGTAATGAGTGTGTGTTTACTATGGCGCTCGCAACACGCGGACAAAGGATAAACTAAAGGATAACTCGTACAACGCGCAATCATGACTGTCCTGTGGACACGTTTTGTAATTAATTACTTAATGATCATATACCAAAGTTTATTACGATTATTTACCTTTTTTATTGAGCAGAAAAAATAATAGACGCTCGATGACCTAACTAAATGAATAGAATATACCTAATCGAAGATTAATTGACAAACGCGTGAAAATTAGCTTTTTGAGTTGATGCTTGCTTGCCACTGTGTATGAAAAAAAAATATAATAAAGAAAAATAAAAGCATATTCACGAAATATCAATCAGCGGGTACTTAGCATTTTACCATAATAAGTACTTGTCAGTTTGACATGACACTACAACTGATATGCAATCGGCAAAATAAATTATGTATGCGCCTGAGTGGACTTAATCTTTGCGTTGTTAGTGGATTTCACGCGCATTAGATTTTACACTTATCATGTTTATTTAATACAAACAATATAAACATTTTATTACATCGTAATACTACTGTGTATTAGCGAAATGCCAGCTACATATTATATCTTTATGATGTCAAATTGATTTGATAATGCATCTGATATCAATGTTTCTCAAAATCAGATTAAACTTTTATGTTTCACGACGCTCAGTCTGCTGTTTCTGTTACAGAGGTAGATTTTTGCCGATGCATTGTCCTAGATACTGAGGTGGCTGTATCCAATGCGCCAATGACCGAAGCTGCATAATGGAGCCCGATTCTGAGTTTATTTACTGTGTCTTCTGAAGTTTAGACGAATATTCAAAACATGGGATTAGCCCCGGTTTCTGAATTGATCAAACATAATTTTGATATCTGCTAAGATTTTATACTTTTCGATAACAGATTACAATTATTTCCATAGGTTTTGAATTGTATACTCTTAAGTGGCTTTTTAATCTTACAGGGAAATATTGTCGACTTTCATGGAACGCTTGTTTTATCCCTGTCGTCCACTGAATATTGTGTTGTGGTGGACCCACTCCTAACACAAGCAATACAGTTTAGTTTAATTGGAAGGATTAACGGTAATTTATTTATTTATTTAATCTTGGTAATGTGTGCCCTACTAATTTTACAGTTTTTTGAATAAAAAAATAGAGAAAGAATCTCGGAATCGGCTCCAATGAACAAAACTCGAGAAGCCGAGATCAATTAAAGCGTCACAGACAGCGTTTTCATCGACACTTCCTCGCAATTTTCCTGTTTCTCAGTTTTTATGCACTTGCTTCGCTCACCAGCGTAGTTAGTGTGTATTGTTCTTGTTGCCTTAAGAGTAGATGACGAATCTTTTTTTTATTGTATACAGATGAAAAAATAAAATGTTAATTTAGATGAAAAATTGAAAAATAAAACTTCGAAAGTTTTGAAAAGTGACACAACTCATAAAACAACGTTTTTAGTAAGACAGTTTTTAGTTCGATGGACCACTGATTAAATTACAGATATCGACAAGTAATTGATGAGCACTTAGTTTCAGATTTCTTTTGCGTGCGCCATTCATTATCACAAAAACTGTAATGCAAATGGCCGCGGGAGCTCACGCGGAAAGCTATCAGCTTAGTTAAGGTGTAACGTAAATCAGTTAAATGTTTTATTCCATTATAAAAAAACGCATTGTTTGTGCCTATTGTCTTTTGAGTGTGTCCAATTTGCGCTGGTGGCGTCAGTGACACTCAAATCATGACCTATCTCCAATAAACCATACATTCGCAGTATTCTCCCATTAGAACTTATATTTTTGGTCTCGCTATTAGGACTCCTGCAGAAACATCTCGTCTATTTCGAACTACTTTTTCAACGATCTAGTTCCGCTTCTAGTTTATTTACATAGAGCTCGGGTTGTCGACCCCGACCGATGCAACCCGCATTCGTTAGGTATGTCATATTATCTTGTTCAAAAATGGAAATTATGCCGTTCGAAAATGAAAAAATCAATCGGTAATTCTTAAAATATAAAATAAATGTTTGACAAGTTGCTTGTGGTTTGTGGGTGTTAAAAAAACTCGAAAGCCACGACAAATAGGCGAGTGAATTTTAATAGTAACAAAGTAGACAAAGGATATAAGGTACAATTTATAGTATCCACAAATTTAAGCATTAATGTTCTGCCTTCACATGATAAAAACGAGATTATGTGGTAATAATATTTATCAGAAAAAACAGTTAGATTATTTTGCGGTTTTGCTACCGAATCTAAATATATAAAAGGAGAAACTGACTGACTTAGTGACAGCTCAACGCACAGCCTAAACGGCTAAACGTAGGCACTTGAAATTTGGAAGGGACGTAGCTTAGGTACCGTAGAGGTGCACTAAGAAAGTAATTCCCGAAATTCCCACGGGAACGGGAATCATGTATAAACGGGCATCATTAATAAATTCACAATTTTATAAATTAGTAGTTTCATTTATAATGTTAGTCTTATAAATTCCAAAGTTTATGTCGTATCTATTTTTAGCTAGTAATTATGGGGTTCAGTTTTAACAGGAAAAACTGTATTTAGGCTTTGTTACATACAAGAAGACCATGAGTAAGTTTAAATGGTTTACATGAAGATTAGTAGTTTATTAGGCAACATTTTCCTCTTACAATTGAAAAAAAAAGTCAAATGTAAAACAAAAATCTCAACGCCAACTGCCAAACTGAACCTGGAAAGACGCACAAAATATCATGTTGTTTTTTTTTTCAAACACTAATTTATTTCCTTTGAACTTTAATGTCTTTAAAGTCGAAATTCTTTTGATTCGTTCATTTCAAGATCATCAGATGTATAGGAAACAAAATGAATATCAACATTTTGAGACACCACCAAACCGGTTCCGATGTTCTTGTTTCCAACCGAAAGACCGGTATAATCAGATCATGTCTGTCATTATGTTACGTCAATTTACCTACACGGGATACATTATTATTATACGTAATAACCGCCACGTGATATGTTGTACCAAAACACGTTCTATAAAACTATACGTATCGGCCATATCAGGTTAGTAGTGGGTATCCACTCCCAATGCGTAAAAAGCCATTAATTTTACTATGCAGTCGATAGGGATTCCCATATAATGCGATTCGTAATTATTTTAATTACAGAATAATGGTTAATAATTTTTTATTCAATAAATTTATGTGCGGATGGCTGTTTGTTACTCTTTCACGATAAAAGTACTGAACAAATCCGAAATTTGATCGTTTCAGGACTATTGTTTTATACATCCAAATCAGGCTATAAAATAGTTAATACCATATTATTAATCCTAAAAAGCAAAAGGTACTTTAATCATCAATCAGAAGATAATCATAAAAAAGTTTTAATAATAAAATGTGAAACAAAATAATGTATAATTTAATAAATCAATTTATGTTCGTCTTATCACTGACACACCTTTTGAATTTATTAATAACGAATGCCTAAAATCCCGGGAAATAACCTTTGATGATTCTTGCATACGATTACCATAATGCCGAGAACATTATTGGCAAGTGACCCTAAACGGACAAAACATGTTTTGGCTTTTCACTGGGCATACCAGCGGCTTTACCTACTGTTTTGGCTATTCTTGTATAATGATAATTAATTAGTGTAATCAGAATAAGAGGATTTACAAGGACACACCCTTATACTTACCCTTTTACTAATAAAAATTACACGCCGTTGAACAGTGTTTTAAAGTGACGTTTAGTATGGAAACACTTTAAAACAGTGTTCAACAAACGTGTAATTTTTATTAGAAAGGGGGTAATGTATTACATTAAAAATGAGTGTTTTACATTCCGCAAAATATTAAACTCTTCTGAATCATCACGGTCTCACGGACAGATTGGCTGACCCATAATGTCAGAGTATTATCTTAATTATTGCAGCGCTACCGCTATCGACCGTCAACAGACACACTTGCGGTAGAATGACTTGACTGTTGTTGTTTAAGGTCATTTGATGTTTTAGTATAAATTCAGCGATCACATTTTCAGTTATGTGGATTCAAAATTATAGGTCTATCTTAACTCAGTCTGTGCCTGAGGAATGGGAGCGGCACGGGAGTTTTTGTAACGTCAAACGTGCTCTATCACGTCATATTATGTCAAAGTCACCCCTCCCGTGCCGCTTCCATACCTCAGGCATTGAGTTAATTGTTGTTGTGATATCTTTGATATCTTAAGAACAAGATAACTTCTCTATGCCTATATTTCTCAAGATGTTACATAGAAGTGCAGTAGCTCACTTGTAACACCTTTCACTTCGGCCATTGTTGGCTCAGATCATCAGCTTCCATAACTGTTAGTAAATAGTAAGCGATCAGGTCGTCATTGTTTACATGGAGACCGTAATATTTGCGTTTGGTTATTCCGAATCGGCCCGCGTCTCGGTGTCACGAGCGTAACCTTCGATGACGCGTGCGCTACGTAGTTCCCACATTGAAATAACGTTTTGGAAAATTGGCGGGTTTAAACTACAGCTGCAAAATGGTGGTCAAGTTGAAATTACTTTTTATTATGTCGGTATTATTTATTTCATGACGAATTTTAGTCTTTCAACTTTATGATTCTGGTTTATATAAACGAGAAGCGTAAGTTTAAAACTGTTGTTTTCGTGTCCAACTACTGGTCTTTCTATTTAAATAGAAATTTAACAGATGCCAGAGAAGTTGGTTAAGATTCAACGGTAAGCAGTTGCGTATCAGAGACACTTTCATTGCGGTCGACCGGTTTATTAAACACACGAATTTTCCTCATGGTTACGCAAGGGCAGAATACATGACCAATGCAATAAGGAAGTGCTGTTAGAACTGTTATTCGACTACTATTCGGTTAAGTTTTTGACTAATAAAACACATGTTAGACAAAATTGAGAATTATAAAATGGTTTAGTCACCACAGCACATCGATTACAACTATGACAGCATTGATGCCACAGTGTTTATCTTGAGCCGTCATCCGTGCATTTTTTAAGATTTAGTAGTTGCGTCACTTTCACTTAGAATTGAAAATTTAGTATGAGGTAGGAGAAACATAGTTCTTTTGAACCTTGTTCATTGGACTTCAAGGTTTCAATTTGGTTGCAGTTCATGTTGCACTATCAAGTTATCCACTCTTGGAATGACGCGTGTGTGAACTATAAAACAGTATATGAAATTATTCGAAGCAACCGTATTTAGAAAATTAGCGCATTGTTATTAGTTCTTTTGAATCCTACGAGTGAGTGTGAGATCTGTGCTAGTGATATTAACGTAGCTTTGTATGAATACTGATGTAGTTAATACTTATATGTTATGTTATGTTATCTGCTTATTGATAAACACTGTGTTACGCGTGGGAAGTATGGAATAAATATGTGACTTGCCATTTACGTTTCCAAGTATCTCCTACATAAGTGTAGATGCACATAAAGGCTAAGCATTAGACGCTTTTATAATTGTATTTATTCCTATAATAGAAATAGTTTGCTTGTCTTATTTCCTGGTAGAAATAAAATATTCATAAAAGTCTTAAGTCAATGAGCATTTCAGCTTCTATTTATTTATTTTATTTAGTTTTTTATTATAATTGCCTGACTATTAATAAGAGGTCAAAAACGTTACTTTGTAAGTTAAAGTAAAAGCGCACTTTTCATTGCAACTACGGCAATGTTTGCTAACTTGATGTAGAGCTATGAATAAAAACTATGATAGGTACACAACAATATTTGATAAATAATCAAATTAAACCAATAATCAAAACCAATTAGAATGAATCTGCGCGTGATTCCAATTAAATGCACGTCGTAGAAACTACTAACTTTGCTACTTTGTTTTAATTTCTGTCGGCAACAATCAACATTAACTCTTACCGGCTTCTAGGTCTAGACAGTGGTCTGCGCGTACAGTCAAGAACTAAAAAAAATATAAAATTCAACCTTATTGCATCGTCATAGGGTGCTCGAGTGTATTCATAAATGTACAGATCGCGATTTTCCTCGTATTAATGTGGGCGCGCATTCATAAAGCGGCGAAACACGTTCCCAACATGCAATATGATTGGAACAAAAAATACACTAGTTACTTTTTTGAGATACACATATTATGCCGTAAACGAAAACGTGCGGTTTCGATCTTGTGAATTGATACTAATAGTGAAACAAAACAGGAAATATTTGTTGCACTCGATTTTTGGGTAGATGCAGAGCTTGCACGACCAGTTGACTGCACATCAGAGTATCATTTTCTGTTGAAAAATAGCATTTATTACAACTACAGAAGATGCCATGGTGTTTCCCTTATTTAACCGTAGTCTGAATGGGTTATTGTCGATTTGCCACACAGTAGATTCGTCACACTTTTGTGAGTTCCATACATTGAAAGTAAAGTCGTCATAAACATGGCAATACTCCAAAATAATTTGCTACAACTAATACAAATATGACGAATATTCAAATTATATTTTTCGTGACGAATCATCTTTGTGGCAAATCGAGAATAACCCGTCTTAACAAACTTTGGCCATCGATGGGAAACATCGGTACAAGCGCCGGTCAAACCGCCCACGTGCCGATCATAAAAATAGCGGGACAGAACTGGCCAAGATTAGAACGAACGTAGCAACATCATGACGCTTTAGGGAAATTGTTATAGCTTTTTAAACTATCTTCAATTATTTATTCACAAATATATTGTTTCACGTATTGAGAATTGAGGACCTCCTCCTTATGTTGTTAGTTATTTAACCGACCATTCATTTTGTAAGTAGTACCACAGAATAATACACGTCCCAGTGTTATTTTAACCCTACTAATGCTTCGGGATACTAAAGAAAGAATCGTTTGACAGGTTTTTGACGTAAACGCATTATTCCAACGAACTCTACCGCATCAAAATAAAACTACATTATCAGATGTCAAACAAAACCAGTAAGGCAAAACTTGTTTACAACGTCTTCCAAGCACGAATGTTATAATCAATTGCGTTGGCACCGTGAGAACAAAACAATGGCGAAAACTTGCAGCCAGGGGAGATCCCTCGGTTTATTCTTAGATTGAAATTACCATAAAAAGTGCGGTTTTTCTATAAGCACGCGCCATATTCATTGATTAATAAATGGACGCACACGACCAATTTTATTGTGGGACATGCAAAGGCTTCCAAAGGAAAATCCACATATTTAACATGTTGCCCTAACGAAAAATATAAGATCTTGAAACCCATGGGACCAAAAGGCAGATTTATTTCTGTAATTCTATTATTAAATAAAAAAGATTTCGGGTTTAGTCAGTGAAAGTTAAAGAGTAAATTATTAGAACCAGAATATGCCATGCTTATTCATTTATCCATATAAATAATATAAACCCACTTGTACAATTTCAAAACCGGTCCAAATACTGCGTCTTCCACAAAACCCCAGCGCCTTACTTTACGCGCCTTGAAAATACCAACTACTTCCTAAAATTTAATGACATTTCCAAATTAGCCTTGCAGTTGTATGGTTTATGGTGTGGTATTACCATCATCAATGGGCTATTTTATAGGGTCAATCAAATCGATAAAATAACGTGTTTTTATTTACGTTACTTTCTAACGGACGTCGGCACATCAAGCTAAATCTTATGCAGTTGTGAAAGATGCTATTTTTGACCAAAAATTTTCTACGACTGTTTTTACTTATTTCAGTGCATTATAATTTGTGTTTAATTATTATCAAGTTTTAACTTATTAAGATTTAACCCTTCTAGTACCTATCAGTAAAATGACACACAATTGATGAGTGACTGCGCGACTAGTCTATGGACGGATCTAAAACATTGTTCAAAACTTGATTCATATTCAAGAATAGATTCACATTTGTAATTGAATTTCAATACTTAGACTGGACCAATCATCTTTTCTTGCTATTGATTCATCTTTAGTGTTTGGCTTAATTAGTATGGAACTAAATAAGACATAGGAAACAACAATTTTGACCATTACGTCAAGATAAATCATGTTAGTTTTTATACTATTTGCCAATTTATTTAATAAATAGGCGTGTCGAGTTACCCAGTTACAGTAATACGGTTTCCTTGTCACAATTCCCTTTCGCAAATGTGGTGTTTTTCCTTATAGTAAAACTGGAGACCGTTCAATGAATGATGGGAGCAAGTTCACAGGACAAAACATATTACTCACAAATTCACGCATTACGCATTTGCTTTACAGTACAATGTATTCATATTTGTTGGAGTTTCCTTTAGTGGTTAAGACAAAAGTCGGTGCTTGCTTCGGATCCGTCCCAGAATCTCTTTTCTGTTTTTGTCATAAAGTTATAAGTCATTTATCTTCTGAAAATAGGCTTTTAAAAAGCGCTTTTACATGTTCTTTCACGTTAAAGTAACGTAAGGTCCCGTTAGTAACGTTAAAGTACCAGTTTAACTGTACCCCTACCTCGGGACAATAAATGGGCCAGTGCTACCTCTCCTACGTCTTCTTCTAGAACCAATTTCCAAGCCAAAAATCATCGATTGAGGTTTAGTCGTTTCACAATTTGTGTCAAATGTGACTCACGTCTATTGTTATATCTATTGTCTACTTTGTGTCAGTTAAATTAAATTATTAAGGTGTATTCACATTTCTGGTGTACATCACTTTTGTGGCCGCATGTTGTGATGTTTTCGTAAGCTAAGCCCCACGGTAGGCATTATGTGCTGTGTGAATATTTTTAGGTGAGAAAACGTAACAAACTAATAGATATAACCGATTCATTTTACGTATTTTTATTTTAAATGGTAGAGTCAGTGGGCGTGCCGATTAAGCTAAAAATATTTATTATCTTTTGACAGGAATGATTAAAAAATACAATGGCAATCGTTATCGTAGATAATAAGATATTGCATCATTTAGTTACGTTAATTAAAATATATTTATCAGTTATATCATATAATTACGCATATATAAGACCATGTAATTAATGTAAAGGCACTATTTAAAATTTAAGTCCACTTTTGCATGCAGTGGCAACCTTAATAAGGCAGCACTTACTCGGAGTTGCACCATCTTATTTTAACCGTAACTATAATTATAACCGGTGTTTTTGTATGGAGTATGTCTTGTTGGTTGTCCTATTAAATAAATAAATAAATAACCGCGTTAACAAGAGTTTGCCTGGACATAATAACAAGCTAGGTGAACAAATTCAGGATATTTTAACAATTAATTTTGTATAGTCGAGAAAAAACGTATTTTAAAGATGTCATAATATGCCTCAGAAAATATAATTATCGACTGTCAAAAAAACTATAAATAAATATCAATAAAATAAGATGAGAATTTCAATTATCATACGAGGTTTACAAATGATCACTTACTAATCCAGATTATTATTGTATTATACTTATCTGAACTTCAGAATCTTTAATTAATTAACTTCTGATGAGTAACTGATAAGATATTTGATGTTACTATGTATGAAAGCAAGCGGAGACTTAAGATATTTTTAAGCCCTATATTAGTAGGCTGTACTTATCTCATGTACATTCATATTTTTTCCTTATAAAATCTAGAACAATAAATTGTATCACGCTAAAGTCTCTGACACAACCGGCTTGAATCTTTGCAGATATTATGATTTAAATTTATAAAAGAGAGAATCTATCGTAAGAAAATTACCTAAATAATAAACATAAATTCTTGCCCCAATTTGGAAAGAATTAAAACTAAAGTTTGCTGTTGGCTGCAGCTGCTGCATGTTTTTATTTTTGTTTTGTATAAGTTCTGTCGTCTAACCAAACTTAAAACATGATATAGGCAATTTATTAAAACGTTTTTGTAGTTGATTATCCCGATCAAGTTAACTGCGCACCTCGCTACAATACGACTCTCCCTTGCACTCACCCGCACAATGTGCGACGTACATCTCCCCACGTTCGTACCTGAGCGTCGATGTTGAAGAAAGAAGGTGGACCGACTACATCATAAAGGTAGCAGGAAGGCGCTGGACGCAGGCTACCAATCGCTACATGGAAATCATTGGGGAAGGCCTATGTTCAGCAGTGGACGTTCTATGGCTGAAATGATAATGATGATACCATATAGAAAACTAGCGGCCGGCCGAGACTTCGTACGCGTGGACCTCGTTTTACCCCCGTTACATATCATGTTGATAGATGGCGTTTCACGGTTTCCCCCGCATGAATATTTACGAACGTCAACAGTAGTTTGTCCAGCGCTGTAGATTTTAACCAATGACGATAGATGGCGCTTTTTAGACACGTCTTATTTATTTATTGAAATTTATTTTTCACAAATCGTCATAAATTATAGCCTATATATTAATCTGGGTTATAAACAATAATACTGTAAAGTTTCAACGAAATCCGTTCAGTAGTTTTTGCGTGAAAGAATAACAAACATCCAGACATCCAAACTTACGCCTTTATATTATAGTAGGATAAAGTATATTCTCACCTGAGCGACTTGGGCGCGGGTTGCTCGATGATGTACGCGTAGGGCGCCGGGGCCTGCGCCATGATGCCGTGCGCGTCGCCCGCTGCGCCCGCGCCGAACGACGGGTCCGCCTGCGAGATCACCTCAACTGCCACACAAACACGTCAAGTTAAACTCAAAAATTATTCGTATGGATTATTAAATAGTGCTTGCAAATCGTCAAATATTTCTAGAAAAAAAAAGGCAAGTCTGTTCATCTCCGCGAGTTTACATCGAAAACAAAACAAGCACGATGGCACCCTACAGGATTACTATTCGACAAGGCCTCACATACGAGCGAGCTCGAGCATTGACTCACGCATGCGTATTCTTGTGTATGATGGAAAAAATAAAGAAAATGGTGTACTAAATACTTATTATTCTGTAGTTTTAGTCTTATAAAGCCTTTACAATTTTACATGTCTCATTTCATTTTTGTTCATTGTTGAAAACCTTGGAGGAGGCCTTTGTCCAGCAGTGGACGTCATTTGGCCGAAACGAACGAACGAACGAACATGTCTCATACTCTTTTTGCCATACCAGCGCTTCGAGACAAACATTTGGCAAGTGCTGAGAAGAAGCGCCGCAACAAACACAGTGACCACATTATTGATACAGGAGCAGTTCTCTGAATTTACCACGCATTTTTGTATGGTGTATCTTACAAAAAAATATACAAAATTGCGTATTATAATAAACAGCCCATAATGTTGTCCCGAAGTGGTGTTAGGGCAAGCTATATTTGGGACGTGTTTAAGGCCGGGTAGCAGAGAAAATGGCGAAAATGAGGTTTTCATTTTTCATTTTTGAGGTACTAAACAGTAAAATTAAAGGCTAAGATTTTTATTGGGCATAGTTGAGGATATTTTCTAGGGCTATTAACGGATGGAAACACGATTTGATGAAGTTGACTCGATAGAATATATTCCCAAAGTTACCTCTATTCGTTTTCTATTTATGGTTTTATTTTTAAAATAAGCGATTTGAGATTCTAAATCTTTTACTAAACTAAAGTTCAGAAATAACTTGAGGGCTTTTAACGGATGAAATTTTTATATTGCGTCTTATTTAGTTACTATGTTAAAAAATGTGGAAAAAATCGTCCATAACGGCTTGGACAATCTCAATCAGTCGCGCGGTGGCGCTTACGGAGGACGGACGCGTGTCAGTTTTTTGGCCGTGACAGTTCGCGATTTGTCAATATTTTTGACAATGATGACTTTGATGAGTCACAGTATAATAATATCAGTGTTACTGGAGAAAGCTTAAATTTTTGATAATTAAGAATTACACTGGTCAACACATGTTTTTTTCCTTTAATTTTTTTTCTGTTATTGGGTATTTCTATTGCCCTGATTATGAAAAAAATACTGGGAGATCGCCAACAGCTTTACATTTTAAAATATAGAGTTTTATTATTTTGACAAAAAAATACGAAAAATTACACATTGTGCTAATAAAATTTCTATTAAACACTAGCAAATGATCTTTTATATGATTTCCTTGAATAGGCAAGTTTGAGTAGATCTCGTTGCAAACTCCAGCAATGGTCTGCCATTCTTATATGAGCACCACGCCCCTGATAACCTTCTTCCATTGTCAGAAAATTCCAATGAAAACTTTTATCCTGCTCCTCACTAAAATCACCCACATTTTATGGAAATCGATGTTAATGCGAGTACATGAAGTGTATTTTTATGCCCACGTTGCACCCTAGCTCTTGCAGGTTGGATAGCATGCTCTCAACAATCTCTTTTTGCTTAGGAAATTACTTATAACCAAAAAAAATCATTTTAAGCTTAGGACTGGACTTTACTCATTGATTTCTTAAAATTACGATCATTCACCAGTTGCCTAATGTGAGTCCCATCAAAAATTACCAGCTTTTAAGTTATCTGTGCTTAATTCTGAAAAATTGCGTGAAAGACAATTAAAACATTCGTCACTTTTGTTAAGCGCCTTCACAAACTATTTCAAGATGCCGACCTTAATATAAAGTGGTGGAAGTACGGTGATACGGTCTTGGCTAACTAAAGGCACGTTTATAAAATTGTTTGTATCAACTTTAGCTGAAGAGCTAAAAGTTGTGTGTGCGGGAAGCCGCACTGGTCAAACTTTTTGTAACCAATGCTATTGTTTGTTACGACTATTCCAGAGACACATGGAACGGGAATTTTGTGTAGCCCCCTTGTTGGCCTAAAAGATGTTACCTATTCTCAGAACACAAATGACCCATTTGTGGTCTTGATTACTTAATTTCAAATATTTATATAAAACTATCGCTGTTACGCAGTTTTCATCAAGTCCGATAGAGGTTTTCGATGTTTTTCAAATATCATATTTACCACAAACATAGCAGAAGCCATCTGGATAAGCACACGACATCTTCATAACGAAGCAATATCGAAAACATCAACAAAATATATTTTTTTGTCCAATTAAATCAAAAATTTAAGTAAAAATATTAAATGATGGTAGATAGCTATAACTTAAAAACAAAAGCTGTTAGAGAAAAACTGTTTCCATATTTAAAAAATATGCGTCAATTTGAGATAGAAACAGAAAAAAAATCACAGGGAACAAACAATTTTATTTTTTTTGTTGACCAGTGTTATCAATTTTGTCTACCTATTGAAATTTAAATCGTTCGCATCCTTTTAAACGAAGACTCTACTCATGATACATAGTACATTCCTCAAATATGAGACAAAACCAATGAGTTAAAATTACATTTTAATAGTACCTACATACAATCGTCTTACACTCTTTAGAAGAGCACACTGACACAAATAAATAATAAAAAATACTGTCTAAGGTCTGTAGCTAAAGGTCTAAGCTGTAAGATAGAAGAATCTTCTAGCCAAAAAGATGGCAGATGCAGCAGATGTTAACGGATTTAAAACTGGAGTTCATATGACTCCTTGTAGACTTGAGTCTCTAGAGCGTCCCTTCCTCCACCATGCGTAAGAATGTTTCAAAAATACTGTCTAAGGTCTGTAGTTAAAGGTCTAAGCTGCAAGATGGAAGAATCTTCTACCCAAAAAGATGGCAGATGCAGCAGATGTCAACGGATTTAAAACTGGAGTTGATGTGACTCCTTGTAGACTTGAGTGTCTAGAGCGTCCCTTCCTCCACCATGCGTAAGAATTTTCACAAAATTACTGTCTAAGGTCTGTAGCTAAAGGTCTAAGCTGCAAGATGGAAGAATCTTCTACCCAAAAAGATGGCAGATGCAGCAGATGTCAACGGATTTAAAACTGGAGTTCATGTGTATCCTTGTAGTTTTGAGTCTCTAGAGCAGTGGTTCTTAACCTTTAAGTCATGAGGGACCATTCTACGAAATTTCTGTCTTGTCAGGGACCACCTCATAATCGGTCAAAACCAGTTTGACTGCAAAAATCAGTTAAGAATGGTTTTGACCAAGGTGTGCAAGTGCACATCGTGGACCACTTGGAATGCCTCCAGGGACCACCAGTGGTCCGCGGACCACCGGTTAAGAACCACTGCTCTAGAGCGTCCCTTCCTCCACCATGCGTAAGAATGTTTCAAAAATACTGTCTAAGGTCTGTAGCTAAAGGTCTAAGCTGCAAGATAAAAGAATCTTCTAGCCAATAACTTTAAAACTATAATTTGAACGAATTTTGCTATTAGTGGACAAATTTCTGCTCACGATGGACTAATTATCTGCTATACTCTCGACTCTCTAAAGCACAACATTTATAAAAAAAAATCTGCGGTAATGCACTCCAGGTAACAGTGTGTGATGCTCATTGCTCATAGTGATTTTCGATACAGAGCCCCGTACATACGTTATACATAAATTATGGAAAGAAAACACCCAGACCAATACAAATAAATATGTATGCAATTTTAGTATGATATTTTTATTTATTAATAAACAAAAAGACTGAACAAAATTGATGCGTGTACTGATTAATGTAATTAACCACATGCAAAGCTTTGTGAATTGCAACAACTATAATTTATTATCCAAGCTCTAAATAATCGCTACTACGAGTAACTGATCATAAAATGTTTTTCCAATCGCTCAAGCTCCCGAGGATCTACCGATAGGTCGGGTGACGTAATCTTGAAATTCTTTTAGCCGGCGTGGAACTTCCGGAAGGTCGGGTGACGCCACGCCTCTTTGAACCGTGTTTACTTTGGCAGTTATATTCTATATTTATTTTATTCGATTCTAAAATATATTCCCAAAAATTTTGAAAGTTGTTTTAATTTGTATCACTTGGATATGATTTGTATTAGAAAGTGCTGTGAGTGTGACGCTTAAAGGGAAGGAAGTCAACCTAACCTAACCAACTGCGTATTTCTAATCTGCGTATTTCTATACTGTGTAGCCGCGAGAGCTCTTTGGCGCGCTGTCTTCGGCGAAGTATTGCGCGCGCAGATTTTGACAGCGCGAAATACCTACTTTAGCAGAAATACCAAGCCTTAAGTGCCCTAGAAAGGGCCTACGTACTGAATAAACTATTTGAATTTGAAACAAAGTAGTGACGTGCTGAGGTTACAATCAATACAAAACCTGGCTAAGATATCAGCTTAGCTAGCATAGCTGACGCAAATTTCCTTAATGTAACACTATGGATACTGCGTCACCTATGCGAGCTCACCTAAGCTATAGTAGCTTAGCTCTTGATCTGAAACCCGGTCAATAATGAATTTGAATTATAATACCAGGGAAGACGAAAATAGGTACGGAATAAGATACGAAGTCTTCCACCAGAACTTTGTCTTTGTACTGGCAAAGAGGAATAGGCAAGAGCTGGGTGGAAAAACGGAATCAGGCCACCGGGAACTGGCTCAACTCGACCTCCTTTGCGACTGTTTTAACTCTCTCATTTCGCACTGGTCACCTTTATTCGATGAATGTACATGTTTAAAATGTCGCATTGGATTGGAGAGTATAAAGATTTGTAGTCAATAAATGTGTCGTTGCACATCTGCAGAAGGATGCAATGGATGGAGCAGCAAAACCCCGATGGTTTGGTCTTGGAAGGTTGTGGGATAAAAATATGTCTTTGTGTAGGCTGTAATAATAATCCTTATGAACCGCAATAGATTAATCGCCAATCCTTAACAGAAATTTACATGTTACCTATTTATTCAATCAAGGAACCAAAATGTATATCAAGAGCTTCCTCGTTGAAGACAAAAAAAAAATTGTAAGATCCTCTAACAACTTACATCAAGTAACTTGATGTGCCAGCGCCGTATCAAGGTCGAGAGAATTAAATCTTCTCTGAAATGTTATTCCCTTTATGTTGTTCTGAGCTTTATTTATTCGATGCTGAACGAATCACGCGAAATCCTTGTAGTTAAATCTTGATACCGTTTTACGTGCCAAATCAAACTACCCAGGTACTTCAAAATTAGGCAAGTAATTTCAATTCTTACCGTTTTTCAAATACGTATTCAATATGATGTAATTTTGTTGGATCTATCTCAGCTTAGACAAAAGTTATAAACTAAATTGGCAGTTACGGTATAAAAAAACAATAATAAAGATATTTTATCAAATCGATAAAAGAATACACAATGCATTAGCCGTGAAAGACTATGACGCAAGTTCTCCTAATAAGCATTACTGTAACTATGACAGATATAATATACACAAAGAAAAGCAGTATATTTTGATCTGTGACACTGGGAAGTCTGGGAACCACCTTGGCCCAATTCCAAAGGAGCGTGCCAAGTCTATCGATTGCCTTCGGTGAAAGAAATGTTCATGATCACACAGACATTGTATTTTATATGGGGCTGCTGGTTTAACTAACCCTACTCTGGTTAATTATTGTGAAGGTCGCGGGAGGTTCTTGGAGGCGGGCGGCGCAGGGCCGATCATTGTGGAAATCCTTGGGGAGGCCTTAGTCCAGCAGTGGACGTCATTTGGCTGAAACGAACGAACGAACTCTGGTTAATATTTATTGAATTGTTTTCACTCGACCAAGACCTGCTATTACCATGGGACGCGCGCGACCCATAGAAATGGACTGTACCCCAACTTTAATCAGTTAACAATACAGTGTGAGTCACGTTAAAGTGTACATATGAAAATAGATGAAACTAGACCTATTTTTATCGACAAAAAAGAGGTCAAAAAATTTTTGAGATTTTTTTTTATTTTTTTATAGAATTTTTTTTCTTCCAATTACTTATTGTAAAGAAAACGTAATAACTTTTAAACTAAGCGGTATATCCTAATGAAATAAAAACAGTAATAATGCTAAATAACAGGCGATACTAAAAAAATACATAAAATACACAAAAAAGGCCAACAAATAACAAAAAATGTAACTTTTTGAAAAAAATCTGCTTTAAAATTCGTGTTTTTTTGGTTATTTGATAAATTTCTCCAAAAAATGCCCCTATAACCGGTGGTTTTTATTACTTTGTATTATTCTCTATCGTATTACCTTCGTAAAACCAAAAATCGCATGTCTCTATCCCTATCACAACGTTTGCTATGATCGTTTGAACTAAGCCTCTCCGGGCGCGCCATTCAAAGCTTCGTTATCAACGAAACTGAAAATGGCTCTCGATTTGTAATTTTGATAAAGACAAGTTAGATTTCAAATAAAAACAAAAGATTTCGAAGAAAAATAAGCATTTTAGTTAAAATTAAAATTGTCTCTACCTGTAGCGGAGAATAATGTTGTGGCAGGCCTTTGTTCAAACGTTCATAGCAAACGTTGTGATAGGGATAGAGACATGCGATTTTTGGTTTTACAAAGATAATACGATAGAGAATAATAAAAAGTAATAAAAACCACCTGTTATAGAGGCATTTTTTGGAGAAATTTATCAAATAACCAAAAAACGCGAATTTTAAAGCAGATTTTTTTTGAAAAGTATCATTTTTTATTATTTGTTGGAATTTTTTGTGTATTTTATGTATTTTTTTAGTATCGCCTGTTATTTAGCATTATTACTGTTTTTATTTTATCAGGATATACCGCTTAGTTTAAAAGTTATTACGTTTTCTTTACAATAAGTAATTGGAAGAAAAAAAATTCTATAAAAAATTAAAAAAAAATCGCAAAAATTTTTTGACCTCTTTTTTGTCGATAAAAATAGGTCTAGTTTCATCTATTTTCATATGTACACTTTAACGTGACTCACACTGTATAAATGGAACAAAAATCTCCACTATACTTTCGAGTTCACGGGCACCTTAAAAACACATTACCAACGCAAAAATTCCAATAACATTTTTTTCTTTATATTTTTGGGTTCCATTGGTTCTAATTCTAAATAGGTTAAAATAAATGTATAGTAAGGAAAGGGAACAAGTGTTTACAAGATCAACAGGTGGAGTCAATATCACGCACTCCCTGCCTGCCATATAAATATTACGTAAGGTTTGTTTACGTTTATGATGCGAGTTACGGAGTTGAGCCGTCGGGTAGGATTTTTAAAAACTATACTTTTAATTATAGATATATTTATTACATAGATATTACAAGGGTGATTATCTTAAAGTGATCACGATGATCAGTTCTTAACTAAACGTCCTGATGCTTCCGCGATTGAAGCTCAAAAGGCGCCGCGAAACTGTCCGAAAGATTCACTTCATCGAAAACTGTCCACTATGCACTTTTTAACACTATTGCACAATCGAGCCACCTGCACTTGGGCAACACGTGATGTTCGCGTGACGTATGCTGTGACGTAGACGAGGCTTGCACTCGTAACACCTCCCCTCCTAGACGAGCAACTATTTGCGAAGGTTGAGAGCAAATGTTGCGGCTTTTCTATCTTCAATTGATGGTGTAGTAACTGCTGATGCCATTTCAATATCTTGGGATTGTGAAGATATAATTTGGTTCAGATTGATTCGCCGCCGTAGGTAGTAAGCCACACTAATGAGTGCAAGTGCACTT
This sequence comes from Ostrinia nubilalis, assembly GCF_963855985.1. Classification (NCBI taxonomy): domain Eukaryota; kingdom Metazoa; phylum Arthropoda; class Insecta; order Lepidoptera; family Crambidae; genus Ostrinia; species Ostrinia nubilalis. Next base: position 17,511,003 of record NC_087093.1, read on the forward strand.
AACAGTACGATGACGTAGGTAGGTATCGTTGTGTGGTATAAGCTGGATAAGTCCACATTGTTAATTGCCACGGGTGGATCCATAAGTACTTGATGTTGAATATTGTGCAACTTATTCAAGTCGATTGTTGTGAAATTATAATGTGGCAGCTGTGTCTTCGAATTAGCTGACGTCAGGATCGATTGTGGGAATGTGATGATTTCAACAGGCTGTCCACGAAATTTGTCGTCGGTATTGATGATTGTGAATTCAGGTGTTCGAATGCTGCAATTTCGTGGAATTGTTGCTAGGTAACTACCTCGTAACAAATGGTATTTTTCTTGCGCGCAGGATATTTGCACTTTGATTTCATTGGGCAGTGAAAGGATATAATGCTGACTGTCGAGTTCCAGAAGTGCTTCCTTTTGAAGTGATACAGATGTAGGATGGCAGTTTCCAATGTCTTGATGGTAGATGAGGTTAACGATGCAATCACTATGCGTTCGGGTTTGATGACTAAGCTGCTGCTTGCAGATGTACCAGGTGTCTATCTTCGGGCATTCAGCCTCCATGTACGCAAATTCCTGGGAATTGGATGCCATATATGGGAATGGTGGAAGGATAATTTCGGAGTTTTTATTTGGAACAGGACAGAGTCTATACAGATCATATGATTCAAGGGACATTATGGGAAATTTAAGGACAATTACAATTTTTCTATCAATAAAATATGAGCCTATTGAAATTAAATCGTAGTAATACCTGATATCTAAGTCTAATAATGTGCCAGGATTATAGATTATTTTAAGCTGGCTTAACATATTTCTTAAGTCACTTATAGGTAGAATAGAATGGTGCATTACGTTTGTGCGACTAAAAGCTACAATATTACTTAATTTACTTATTTCGGTTGAAAGTTCCTGAACATTTTCAGTAACTATACTGAAAAGTTGTGAAATTTGAGCATATTGGTACATCTGTTCTTTATCATTAATAGATGCATTACTCAAAGATATTATTGCTTTTTCTAATTTCCTTTGATTAAAAGTAATATTATTTAAAATTTGAGTTTGTTGGAGAGTCATTTCTTTATATAAGCTTATATGCTTATTGAAGCTAGCAGAAAGCTCTTGATCATTTTCCTGTAATATTTTAAGAGCATTTTCGAATTTCAGAGCGTCCTCATTGTCAAGATTACCTGATATACTTTTAACAAACGTTCCCAAAGGATTGAAAATACCTCTTTTAATTCTTTTTGGTTCGAAAGTTTCTAACTCTAGTGAAGTTTTATTAAGTTTATTGAATAAGTGCAATATTTGATATTTATATAAAATTAATTTTTGGTTAGGTAGTCTATTAGCTAAGTCAGTAAGTTGAGTTTGCAGTAAGTCAATTTGTCGTTGAATTTTGTCTAGGTCAATTTCGTGGAGGAATGTATGGTCATGGGATACGATTCTAGTCGAACCAAGTTTAAAAGGCAGAATTCCAGGTCCGTCAGACAGGTCATCAAGTCGGATCGCGTTTACAGTCAGTGGACCTGCTTGTGCTTGGTCCAGGTCCGCCATTAGTAGCAGGGTCCTGTAACAATTGACTGTCTTTATTTTTCTTATCTCTCTTGAGTCTAGTTTTAGCTACTGGTCCCCGTTTCTTGGAAGTATAAATGTGTATGGGAAGGTTAGAAATCACTTTATCCTGTGTATAGCGGGGTGCAGTTTTTTGCCTAATAGCAGCTGGATTTTTTATGTAGACTGTTTGATCCTGACTATATTGAATTTCAGGTTCACGGTCTATGTTGCGTCGCTCCATAATGCCTGTACGCTCAGCGTAAGATGAGTCATGTATAATATTATAAACTGTGTCCATTTTACTACGATGCTCTTGTAAGTACTGCTGTAAAAGTCGTTCCGATAAGTCTAAGTCAGTCGGGTTTCTGGGGTCAAAATGACCAGTAATAAGGTCAAATGGGCGGCATTTAGTAAGGCTGTGAATAGAGCTGTTATACGCAATGATTGCGTATGGAATTAAATTTTGTGTGGGTTCGTTTTTGTGTTGTAATTTTAAAAGACGAATGTGTTCTAAAAGAGTACTATGGAAACGTTCTATCATGCCATTTTCATTGGGAGCATGAGCAGCTATTTTATGATGGTGTACCTGATGTAATTTTAAAAACTCGCTCACTACTTGATTTGTGAATTCTGTTCCCTGGTCTGTAACTAGACGCATTGGGAATCCATGATGAGTAGCAAAGGTCAAAAGAGCTTTGACTATATTGGGGGCAGTGCAATCTGGTAGTCGGTATACTTGGGCGTATTTTGAAAATGAGTCTATAATTGTTAGGTATTTATCCTGTTCTATGGTAAGTACATCCACATGAGCTACTTGGTATGGTTTACCTGGAGGAGGTACAATTTGGAACTGAGGTTGTAAAGGAACGCGGTCGTATTTAGCACGATTGCATATGTCACATTGGTTTATATATTTAGTTATGCTATCCTTTAATTTTGGCCAATAATAACGTTGGGAAAGCGCTAAATGTGTTTCATTTATACCTCTGTGGTTAGTTTTTCCTTCATGGTACTTTGCTATTATATCTTGCTGGTTCAGAAAATCACAAATATCTTGGATCTCTTTTTTTACTAGGATTAAGTTAACTGCACTATTTTTTAAAGTTTTTTGTAAAATAGGTACAATGTCATACATTTTATTAAGGGGCTCCACTAGAATAGCTGTACGCAATTTAGGATCAATGTGATTTTTTACTACAGATATAATGTCTTGTTCCAGGTTGCTTTCGGAGATTTGAACTACAGTTTTCTTGTATGTCTCAAAAGGAATGGTCATTTTTGGTTTCGCAGTACAAACGTTAGAGTTAACTTTTATAATTAATTGTCTTTTAAATTTATTTAAGGGGTCCTCTGATACTGGTATTTCAAGAACAGGATGCTCTACGCTGGTGTGGTCAGTGCCTTCTTCAAAATCTGGTAAAAACGGTAAGTCGTCATTATTTTCAGGTGGTGGGGTGAATATTGGTCTCAAGCTCGGTGCTGTGTCGGTTGAAGATTGACTGATGAGTGGTCTATCATCGGGGGCTGTAACTGTTGAGGATGACGAGTCATCTATTTGGACAATTGACGGAGATGATGAGGAGTCACTGATATTAACTACTACTGAATCTAACTCTTCGTTGTGAATTTCAACGCGAGATAGAGCGTCAGCATTAGTATTAGCCTTGCCTTTTTTATAAATGATAGTGAAGTTATATTCTGCCAATTTCAGTCGCCATCGAGTCAATCGAGAGTTTGGTTCCCTGAGATTGAGAAGCCACTGTAGAGGTTTGTGGTCCGTGACAATTTTGAATTTGCGTCCAAATAAGTAAGGTCTGAAATATTTCGTTGCCCAGACTATGGCAAGTAGTTCTTTCTCTATGGTAGAGTAGTTCAGTTCACTGTCATTTAAAGTTCTTGATGCGTACGCAACTGGTCTGTCAGAGCCTATCGTGCCTTGGGACAAAACGGCTCCTAGGGCGACGTTAGAGGCATCGGTGGTCAAAATAAATTCTTTGGAAAGGTCGGGGTACTGAAGAATTGGGTCATTTATAAGTAAGGTCTTACAGTGCTCGAAGCATTTTACGTAGTCAGGAGTGAGAACAATTTTTGAGCCTTTTTTCAGACATGCTGTCAGAGGTTTTGTCAAACGAGCAAAATCGGGAATGAAACGCCTGTAATATCCAATGAGTCCCAAAAATCCTTTTATTTGCTTAGTAGTTTTTGGAATGGGGTATTTTAAGATTGCTGAAATTTTATCCGGGTTGGGTTTAATACCTTGTGGTGTGATAATGTGTCCGAGATATGGAGTCTCATGTTTTAAAAATTCAGACTTGTCCATCTGAACTTTAAAATTTGAGTCTCGAAGCCTGTCAAAGATTTTACGGAGGTTTATCATGTGTTCCTGAAGGGAAGTTGAGAAAACTAGGATGTCATCTAGGTATACAACGCAAATGACGTTCTGTAAGCCTCTTAAAACATTATCCATGACACGTTGGAACGTGGATGGACTGTTTTTGAGTCCCATGGGCATTCTCAAAAACTCGAAGTGTCCCTGGCCGTCTGCAACACTAAAACCGGTCTTATGAATGTCGTCTGGATGCATCTCCACTTGGTAAAAGCCGCTAGCTAGGTCTAGCGTAGTAAAATATTGGCATTTACCTAGCTTGTCTAGGATGTCAGTCAAGTTGGGAATAGGATATTTATCGTCCACAGTCTTTTCGTTGAGTTTTCTAAAGTCAACTACTAGTCTCCATTTAATTTTGCCCGATGCGTCGGCTTTTTTAGGTACTATCCAAATAGGCGCACTCCAGGCTGAAGTGGAAGGCCTAATAATACCTTGCTCAAGCATTTTTTTAACTTGCTTTTTTTAACTCTTTTCTATGCACAAACGGATATCTGTAAGTTTTACTATGTACCGGAATTTCGTCTGTGGTTGTAATGCGGTGTTTAATTTTGTTCGTAAAAGTTAATGGCTCATCATCCAAATAAAATATATCGCAATATTCTTTACATAATGTAAGCAAATTGGCTCTCTCCTCAGCATTCATATGATCCGTCCGCAACCGCGACAAAACTTCTCGGAAGCGTTCGGCGTCATGTGTCATTCCGTCGATTGTATTAAGTGAGTCACTTTGTTCATTGAAAATGTGCACCTGCAAAGGTTCTGATAAGGTAAAAATGACGTCGTTTTGGGATGGATTAACAATTTCTATATAGGCTCGACTATCTTGGGCGGTCGATAGACAGTTTGTGATATCGCAACCGCTTATAGTTTGCGACTCTATGCATATATCACCTTCAGAAATGTTAGTTGGAACCTGTACAAACTGAGATGATTGCGCGGGAATCACGGTTTCAAATAGGTTAATGCTGCCTGATTTGTACATAAGGATTGGATTTTGTGCGTATTGGGTCTTTAACACGCGAGAGCTTAAGTCAATTTTAGATTGCCACTGTTCTAGGAGATCTAGACCAATCAGACCATCGAAATATTCGTGGAATCTATACACAAAAAGTTTTATAGGCCTTTGGTCGTTGAATTCGGGAAAACATGGAATAGTTACAGAATAATTATTTCTGGTTGTAGCATGAATGTTCGTGACGATAAAGGGGTCATATTTCAGGTCATACGATGAAAAAAAATTTTCCACCGCTTCTGGGCTAATAAACGATTGGTTAGCACCAGTGTCAATCAGAAGTTTCAAAGGGGGGTCATGGATTTGAATAAATGGTAGTTGCCTTTGATTTTGAAGGTGCAACTCTATGTTGGGGATATCTGATCTGGGGTCAAGCAAAAATTTTCTTGATCATTCTGGTCAGCTGTCTCGGTCATTTCCTCAGTCAAGTAATTATTTTCAGGTAGTGAAGGCTCTTGGCCGTAGTCAAAGTCGTTGTAGTACATAGTTTCAGGGTCATAAAATTCATTTAAGTTAATTTGAGGACGTGAATTTTGTTGAGTGGGCGGTAATATGCGAGCAACTGGGTGACTAACGCCACTCATAGGCTTTGGGAAATTTTGGAAATTATTATATGCCTGGTTTCCTCGTGGTGGGATTTTGAAACCTGTAGACATATTGGAACGTGGTAAAGCTCTCATAATTTGTTGAGTCCTTGAAGGTCCTTGCTGGTGTAAAAGGTTTTGAGGAGGCAAAGTAGGCCTAAAACTGTTATTAGGAAAACCATGGTTAGGTAAAAAATTTCCGGGAAAATTACCTTGTTGCATCAATGGGTTAAACGGTCTAAATGGACGCGTTGGCATTGCAAAATTCAACTGTCTTGGCGCCATGGGTGAATCATGCAAATTAAAAGGCGAGTAATTAAATGCATTATTCGTCACTGATTTCTTGGAATTAGCGAGCGGGCTTCCGACTTTATTTTGCAGATATAATACGTTTAATTCCTCCTGCGCGAATTCCAATGCCTATTGTAAAGAATCGGGACGCATGCAACGCACGCGGGAGCCCAATGGCTCGGCTAGGCCTCTAGTAAAGGTTTGGAGAGCTAATTTTTTGTAAAGGTCGCGCTTAGCCTCAACTGTGGTTTTTATTGGTTCGTGTAACTCTACATAAGTCATTATTACACTTAATAAATTTTGGACTCGTTCGTAAAATATCTGTGGGCTGTCGGAACCTTGCGTTAACATAGACATATCAGTGTATAGAGCGGACTCGTCTCTGTGATCCGAAAAGCTGTTAATAAGAGCATTTCTAATACCGTTCCAGTCCTGGGGAATGCCATTTGTATTTAACGTTTTAGCGGCCTGTCCGGTTATTTTATTTAAAATGCCATTAATTAAGGCGGAATTATTTAATTCGTTGCCCGGGGCTGGATCGATATATGTCAAAATTAGCTGGTCACAAATATTCAAAAATCTGATTAAAACATTTGAATTTCCATCAAACTCAGGTACTAGTCTTAGAGCTTTCCAAATTCTTTCTGTCTTATCATAGGCAACAGGCATTTGCTCGGTCGCCATTTCTTCTGCTATAGTCTCAAAATCACGATAAAATCTAAATTCTCTAGAATTGGGTCGGATACCTCGCCGTTGATTCGGCCCGATATCCCTATCACTCCTCGGATGGAAAATCTTGAAAACTAATTAAACTACTTATAAAAAAAAATACTAGAAAACACTTATTTTAAGAAATATTACGCCCTACGGGAGACAGGAAAGGGACCGCTGGCAACCAATAGGAATGCGTAACTTATAAAAAATAACTCACAGGAGCAGGATGCTTAGCTTGGCCATCGATTTTTGGATTAGCGCCGGTTTTCGAAGTCGATTCTTCTTCTCCGTCCGACGACTGCTTCACGTAGATTCGTAGGGATAGTCGACACGCCGACGAAACGACTATCAGGCGGTTCGAAGTGTGAAATCGCGCACTGACTCGACTATCCTACCGACTGCGCCAGTTACGGAGTTGAGCCGTCGGGTAGGATTTTTAAAAACTATACTTTTAATTATAGATATATTTATTACATAGATATTACAAGGGTGATTATCTTAAAGTGATCACGATGATCAGTTCTTAACTAAACGTCCTGATGCTTCCGCGATTGAAGCTCAAAAGGCGCCGCGAAACTGTCCGAAAGATTCACTTCATCGAAAACTGTCCACTATGCACTTTTTAACACTATTGCACAATCGAGCCACCTGCACTTGGGCAACACGTGATGTTCGCGTGACGTATGCTGTGACGTAGACGAGGCTTGCACTCGTAACATGCGTCATAATTTTGGAAGTTAGAAGATCTAAGGTTTAAGCCGTTTGCACTTCAATGGATATTTCTATTGGATTGCGATTGATGTCGTTTTATAAGTAATTTAATCAAAATAATAGTAATTTTACTATCATTAGTATTCATACGAATGAATATGAATATTTTAATTCATATGCTAAGGTGAGAGGATTAACGCACATGTATTTTTATCAGTATACAAAGGTAATCTGCTGTCGCTAACGCAGAAAAGAAGCAGGGAAGTCGAACCTTAACTTCGAACTCTTCCTATATTCTTCTGGTTAATTTAGTTGCGGGTCCAATGACAGTTTAACTTTCACCCGGGACAAACTTGACCTTCACTGGTTGGGTTTTTATTGGCGGTCAAGCTGTAGATCCTGGCTACACAGGAGTTGCAGCGGTGGGAACGAGAGGTGGGAATAGTCCCGTTTAACGCAGAAAAGAGGCGCCAGCAGATTAAGTGTATGTAGTACGTTAAAAGTGTAGCATGGTTTTTTTACCTGCTATTCAACTTTGTCTACCCTTAACCCTCGCAGACACACCCATACGATTAAAGACCAAGATAATGTGAAATACAACTCTCAAAAATACAATTTACTATGGTTACATTCTGATATGAAGAGGGGATGGCCACTATAATAACCCAGTTTGGCCAGTAGGGAGTGTAAGCCAAACCCTTTATTTACTAGTAAATTGTAGAAGGTCATGTTCCTGCAGTGGACTTAATGACCTAATGATGATGATGAGGAGAATATACTTACAAACATCACTCAGGTGGGCGCTCTGGTCGCCGGCATTATGCACTACGACCGCATCGGGGGCCACGCCTTCTGGAAAACAGCACGGCATAAGAGGACGGACAACAAGCAACCAAAGAACAAACTTTATGGATTACCTCGCAGTATAAATACAGCAATTTATGTTGCTTAGGCGTGGTATACACATAAGCGAGACGACACAAAAAACAAAGCCTTTCCTCCAACAAACAAACGCAATATTCTTGAAGGATAACATAAATACATAGCCACATTCGATTGTATAGTTATGTGTATAACACTCCTTAAGCCAAACAAAAGGTGAAAATAATAAAAAATCTGAGAAATACTGCGGCCCATTAATGCTCCTCACTTTAAAGAAGACCAACAGTGATATTTGCTTACATTATAACATGTGGGGATAAATTCATAAAGTTTGTTCCAATGAAAAGTCCTTCACCAAAACTAATTAATTCTACTAATTACATTGACAACATCAATATGCAACAAGACACGCTTCGCCTAAAATTACAAGAAGTAGTGCCACCCTCATGCATGGTGACTAATCACAATTCAACATTGAAAGAGGAAAAAAATGTTAATTAGCTGAAACGGCTATTAGTTTTTTTTAAATAAAAGGTTCAATGCATAGGTCATTGCACTGCATATAAATCTGGGTAATAATTATTTGTATTTTTATTTTGATAAAACAAATTAAGATAAATTACAAGGTCTCACTTTTGTAAATAAATAAAATATATCCAATCCAAGCACCTGTCTCAACTAAGCCTTGTGATTCGTCTTCGCGTCCGCGGACTAAGCGATCCAAAGAATCAATGGTAAGCTTTGCCAAAATACACTCTTTTTTATAATCAATATTACAGAAAACCCTACGGTTTTTAGACCCGTACACAGAAACCTAATACAAGTTGAAAAATGCAAAAGGCCATTGGGTTATACCGGTATGCAAAATTCGAAATATTAAGTTTTTAATGATCGCAGCTTCTGCAAACCGGTTTTTTCCTTCACATCGGTTATTTATTATTCGCGTAACAAAGACTAAATTAACTTCCGAAAACTCCAAAATAATTTTTTTTTTTGAGATTTTTACTCTCAAAGAACGTGTAAGATATGAATGAATTGTGTTTTTATTAGCGCGAATCCTACGTCTCTACATTTTATGGTAATATTGCGTGCTTTGTTAATAGTAATAGCATTTTAGTCATGAAAACTAAATTTAGTGAAGCCATGGAAGACTTATTATGGTGTCAGTTAACAAAACCCCTCGGCGCTTTGGGAGCGTATGACATGACTGATTTCCAGAAATAAAGTTTTTCACCAAATTAAATCGGCCGATTGTGTGCGACCTTACCTACTTACCTTTTATGCTACATATTTCGAACTGACATACATATTAACTGATTTTTATATACCATAATTTTAGTTAATCCCTATTTTTGGGAATGATTTTTTTATGATTGTTGTATTTAATTTCTCTGTCAAGCTAGGATGAGACTATCTTAGGATACCTTATGACACGAGTACTAACGATAAAAATAGTTAAGTATTACATAGGTTCCGAGGAGCAGGCGTAATTTAATAGTAAACTAGCTTTTGCCCGTGGCTTTGCTCGCGTGAAATTTTGTCTGTTACAGAAAATCTTTATCGCGCACGTCCATGTTTCATACTATTATCCTGATCTCTAGATCAAATTTCATCGAAATCGGTTCAGTGGTTTAGGCGTGAAAGCGTAACAGACGGACTGAGTTACTTTCACATTTGTAATATTAAATAGGTAGGGATAAATACTCAATACCAAGAACATAACACTCATTTTGTTAAGGCTGAGTATGGTAGGGTGAACGCACTGCTCGCCGACCTTGCATTGAATGAAACTTATTTGCGCGACGCGACTTACGAAGCATTATCTATTTTTACAGGATTAGCAAAAAAGTGTCAATAAATACTTTTTATATATTCCTTAAAAAAATTGCAACTTTTTTAAGTCGCTTGTCTAAATATGGAGTAGAAATGCTAATTTAAATGTTGTGCTACTTAGCGAATGGGTATCGTTTTTCCAAGTGAGGTAGACATGACAAAGATAAAAAGCAAAATCATGAGTTTCAGTTGTCTATGCTTTTTAAAGGATGATGATGGAAAGATCTTCTAATGGTGATGGTCATCCAATCACCATTAGAAGATCATTGAACTACTTTTGTTGCGTTGCGGTAGGTTATTTTTAGAGGCGAAACTTATACGAACGGAGCAACTAGCAACACGCAAGTTTGGCAAGGAAGCATTGTAATTTGTAACTCCTTCACAAAAAATACTGGACGGGATTTGATGAAATGCTATAATATCAATATTAGCAATATTATAAAAAATCACGCGAGCGAATCTAGGTAATAAATTATCAAGACACCGATTGCCGATGTGTTGCGATCAGCTAGGGTTACCATCAATCCAGATTTTCCAGGATATTTACTAACTTTAAAATGCAAAAAAATATTACTCTAGATGATAAAAACACACGCAAGTTATCTTAAAAACGTATAACATTTAATTTTGTGACTAATGTGTCCGAACTTTTTATTAGGCACCCCCCAGACTACAGACTTTTTGTCTGACGATAGTTTAGTCGGGCAGTTGATCAAATTCCACCACCACGAATGGCCTTACCAACCTCACGGTTATTGTGGCCGAATGCAGGCGGAATATTGCGTCTGCTAGGCAGTCGGGCAGTTGATTAGTATTTAAACATGTAATGGAAGTGCGCACGCCGCACACTACATCAATTTGGTGTCGGCCGATTCCTCATACAAATTGGAAGCCGACCCAACTATCGGCCGACTAAACTAAATGTCTGTAGTCTGCGGGGTGTCATAGCCTAGGCGCAGACCACCGATTTTTAGTTGGCCGATAGTTAGGTCGGGTTAATAATAACTATGAAGTATGGACATGTATGAAAGTGCGCACATTACACCGATTTGCTATCGGGCCAACTATCGGCCGACTAAAAGTCTACAGTCTGCGGGGTGCCTTATGGTGACTACTTGCGACTAGACGCGTCTGGTTTCGCGCGTGGGCGGATCTGGCATCTCAATGTGGAATTAGACTGAAGCTTAGGAATTTTCACGCAATTTCCGATGTATGAGTTGACAAGGTTTGTGTTTTATTATCTCTTACTATTCGAGCACATTTATTAGATTTTGAACAGAATATTTTTAAACACGACGGAAGCTAATGCAATGCATCAAGGAAATATGTGTACAGTAAATACTAGGTATAGCTAAGCAGTTTAAGAATTAAGAAGAGTGAAAAATATGAGCACTTGCCTCTTCTTTAATTTCTTAAACATTTTAAAGTATAGAGACCTGTTTAATTTAATTTAGGACTGATTGAGTATTTGGTTCTAATTTTTGATGAGTGTAGAAACGCGAATTTGTATAGAATTTTCCGTCTAGTTTTTAGTTGAGCAACACACTAAGTACTCTTATAAACTTTAAAATTTGTCAAGCCTCAGATGTATTAGTTTTAACATGTAAAAATGTAACTCACAAAAAAATCATGATTTCGCATGCATTAATTAATGAATAACCATGCCAAATTGGAACAAGTATCTGGTTTAGTGTCTGAGTTAAACAAGTACTATTCTGTGGTTAAACTACGAACAGAAGGACATAGTACAAACGTGGCGAATTTTAAAGGGTTAAGTATTTATTTGTTATTTTACTATGAAACCATAACAAGGAGTTGATGATCGTAATATTGCAAGAAGGAACCGTATTTAAGCACAAAAAATTGAGCATAATTGCGTTAACAATCGACGATGAAATACATACTTCTATCTACGTTTTAGACAAACATGTTTTTAAATCATATTATTTAGATGAGGTTTTGATTGTAACCGATTTACGTGTTATTTTTTATTATTCGCCGGTTTTAGAACATCTTAGTGGGACTTCCCCATGATTATTTTTAGGCTATAACAATAACTGTTTACCCGCGTAAACAGTTATAATAAGACTAATTTTTGTGACAGCCATTTCGCGAGGCATATGATTGTTTATTGTATTTAACTTGCTAATTGGTACATGTGGGTTTTAACTATCTATGCTACTATGCAAGTGTAGCAATTGGTTTTTCTAGTCAAACGTCCAGCAAAACAAGAACTTTTTTTACTAGATGCAATAAAGGGGCAAGGTACCTCTCAGGATTTATGATTACTAAAATAAAAATTAAGTAGGACTAAAACAGAATTTACCCCACATTTTAAATTTGACTTGGACTAACAATTAATGAGAATTAATTAAAAATTCGCGCAGGTGAAATTATATGTAATAAATAGCACCTGTTACAACCACAATTCACTCAACAGTTTACTAGATGGGCTGTCAACAATGAAATCCGAAAAACTATATTTTTTAATCAACCACTTCTAAAGAACACCCTAACACTTAGAGTTATAATGTAATAGGTAGGTACTTACAGGGCAGATATGTACCATCATCCTAGACTGCATTCCACATAACTCCAGGTGCGATTGTGGTCAAATACATGCCCTGTTATGCATAAAAAAAAATGGACATGACGACTAACTAAATATTAGTTAGAAGTGTAGCATATAACTATCGTAAATAAGTATGTTATATTACGATCAATCTCGCTGCGTGTTATCAACACATAACGCATAGCTGTTTCCTCATTGGAGTTACTTCGCGCACATTTTTAAAGTCATGTTTGTGTACACAACCAATAAACTATATAGCAGGTAAATATTGAACCTGATTACTATGCAAAAACCGACATGTGCTTATGGAGTGTTAAAAAATCCAGCACAACTACATAAGTTAGTAAATCATCAGAATCTAATAGTAATAATGAATTTTTAATTAATTACTCAATTAAATCAATCAAGAGGATTTAAGACACTACTATAATCAGAAATGTAGCGGCTAAATATTAAGTAGGTAAATAATAAATAAATTAAACGAGCCGGCAAAGGGGGCATATTTAATTCAGTTGAGACAAAAATAAAAAAAAGTTCAAGTTTTGTAGAGCCAAATTAATATTATGTAGTAATTTTCTTACAAGTAACAAAATTTATTTGATCTGATACAGAAAACCGAAACTTGCAAAATATGGAGGAGACTTTGGGGCTACCACTTACGTGGGAAGAAGCTATGTATAATATGTAAGATATTGCTTAGATATACAAGTAAAGTGTAAATGCTGATAAAAATTTAATTAATATAACATTTGATGTCCGTCTCGGATTTGCCAGTGACCTTTTAATTAAGATAAAACTATAAATTTGTAAGTGGCTATCTGAACAGTGGAGGATTTAATTCTTACTGCAATTAAAAAGCATTATGAATACAAAAAATATGTTCGAGTTACTATGATCACAATGAAAACAATATTTTATTTTCTGCAGTTAATTTATATTAGTAGCAAATAAATCTCAAATTGGAATACATAGGTAGGCTTAATTTGTTAATTATAATATTAAAAAACAATAAATGGTTAAAATATTAGGCACGGACTTCCAAAGAGATTGCTTTTTGAGATGCAGGGTAAAATACAGGGTGGCCAAAACAGTGAGGTCTAAAAGAAAAATTTAGATTCCTTACATCAAGGTGTACCTAAATCACCCCCATGTATGTCATACGATTGTGCTTAGTTTAGGAGATAGAGTTAATTTTGTGATATTTTAAAATTTTGTGACCTAGTAGGCTTTAAACATTTTTATCTTTTTTTTGGGGTGACTTTTCTCAGATTTCTTTTTTTCGACAGATTTGTTATTAATTGCAGATGTTTGAAAAAAATAATCACCTTCCTATCTTTGATTCAAGGTACAAAAGTTTTGCTAGAAACATTAAAATTATGCTTTTATCAGAACACTATCAAATTTTCAACTTAAAAGTTTAAGTAAAATAAGAACTTCCATAGGTCCAAAACCATTTTAAAAACTGCGCCGTTTCCTGAACATTCATAATAATACAAAAAAACATGTACTTAATGGGCCAGTATTTCCTGTAATCGGTCCACTGAAGTGGTAAGTCGGAGATTCTGTTACATGTTTTTGACTTTCTTAGAGTGAATTAATATTGGGAATCCTCTAAGTTTACATTACGTAGAACAGATTTAGAGCAGTAACTGAATAGAACATGTTTTTATTCTCAACAAGGAAGGTCTTGCCCTTCATAACACCTGGTGGAAACTGATGATTAGGCTGAAGGTGGAAGGGAACTTCAACTACAGAGGAACTATGGCTTCCTACCTCCAAATTCTGGAACACATTGTTATTTTAAGTAAGTTTTAATGAACATAAACCAAATATCCCTCCTTCTTCTTCTCACTGTAGTAGGTATTTCAAGGGTAACAGTAAAATGTAAAAACTGCCTCTGTCTTCAAGTGGTAAGAGGTAAGTTTCAGAGGTCCCGGGTTCGATTCCCAGTGGAGGTGAAATTTTCTGCTCGGTTTGGTTGGCGGTAGGGTTTGATCTAAGTCTGCCTGGCTAGCAACTCTATTTTCCTAAGTCTGTCACTATAACAATAATGTTAATAGCAATACTGTATTCCGGCATTTGGAGGTAGGAAGCTATAGTTCCTCTGTAGTTGAAGTTCCCTTCCACCTTCAGCCTAATCATCAGTTTCCGCCAGGTGTGATGAAGGGCAAGAGCTTCCTCGTTGAGAATAAAAACATGTTCTGTCCAGTTACTGCTCTAAATCTGTTCTACGTAATGTAAACTTAGAGGATTCCCAATATTAATTCACTCTAAGAAAGTCAAAAACATGTACCGGAATCTCCGACTTACCACTTTAGTGGACCGATTACAGGAAATAGTGGCCCATTAAGTACATGTTTTTTTGTATTATTATGAATGTTCAGGAAACGGCGCAGTTTTTAAAATGATTTTGGACCTATGGAAGTTCTTTTTTTTACTTAAACTTTTAAGTTGAAAATTTGATAGTATTCTGATAAAAGCATAATTTTAATGTTTCTAGCAAAACTTTTGTATCTTGAATCAAAGATAGGAAGGTGATTATTTTTTTCAAACATCTGCAATTAATAACAAATCTTTCGAAAAAAAGAAATCCGAAAAAAGTCAACCCAAAAAAAAGATAAAAATGTTTGAAGCCTACTAGGTCATAAAATTTTAAAATATCACAAAATTAACTCTATCTCCTAAACTAAGCACAATCGTATTATATACATGGGGGTGATTTAGGTACACCTTGATGTAAGGAATCTAAATTTTTCTTTTAGACCTCACTGTCTTGGCCACCCTGTATAAATAAATTGTCAGGATGAATTTAATATGTTTAAAAATTACTATTCTGAATTGGGATTTTTAGCTTGATTTTATTTAAATTTCACAAGTTTCGGTTCGTGGCTTCATATATTTTTGTAATCAAGGGTAATTTAACCATTGGATTGTAATAGGCCATATCTAACAATACCATGCAAGTCTTAATTTGGTCCTTTTCATACTCTATTAATTTAGACAACTCACTCGACACTCCATGCTTGCTCAAATTTGAAATGTTTCAATATTTTTATTTATTTATCACTTATATGCACTTTAACCTCGTAAGCCCGGATGTGCCTCAGAAGGAACTGAAACTTTGTAGTCAGTAACGCCGAGACATTTTCGGAGGTGATTTCGAAGTATCGCCGGATGTGCCTTCAGAGGAACTAAAACTTTAGCGATAAATTTAAGTTCAAAAATTCGCGCCTATCGAAAAAAAGAGTGATAGTCTATGGCTTAAAGTATTCAAAATCAGGTATCCGAACTTATTAATATAAAAAAAACAAAATGTCACTGTCAAATTATCATTTTTCTTTGACAAGGTGGTTCGTCCGAGAAGACATGATGTACGATTAATTTTTTTTCTTCACGTAAACGTAGTTTAATTGCAAAACTGACCAGTATAATTTAAGTTAAAATACTGCTAAACAAGCAAAAAAATTATTTTTCCCAATTTGAACTAGTTTTGTAAGATTTTTTTTCGTTTGAAAATAAAAGTTCTTTGCAAGGAACATTCGGTCTTGATGGTGAAAGTTTTATTTTTGTATATTTTTTCTATTGAGATGGGATTGAGTATTGGACTTTTAAAATTATGATATGATTGAGAAAATTTACCATGAGAACGTTCTGATTTTTAGTTTAGTAAATATTATAATTAACATGAATATTCACTTTACTTCTTGTACATTTTAACCTATCATTAGTGTATGTTATAAAACCGACAGTACTTTTAAAAGTACTAATTATGAGACATTAAATAAAATTAAAACCGTTGTTCCTTTTTAGTTATATTTATTAATATCGTTATTGTATCTTTATGTAGTATTAATTTATTAAGAAGGTTACATTTATGTTTTACTTTAAAGTATAAAATACAATTTATTTACTTTTCCTTTTTAAAGTCTGTAATACCGAATGTTCTTTTAAGAGAAAACATTTTTTTATTATTTTTCACCTAAAATAAGCTCTATGCACTATTATATAGAGCCCCAGAAAATATGAATGCAAAAGAAAATCTCTAACATAGAAATTTTTTTACTCGAAGTGCTCGGCGTTTACTACTTCAAATTATTCGTTCTTCTGAAAGCACATTCGGCGATACTTAGAAGTCGACACAATTTACTCTTCGGTCTTACGAGGTTAAAACACAAAATTGTACAATAAAGTCCATTAAATAATAAATTAAAACCATTAAAACAGATCCACCATGCTTTCCATTCAACTACCCTCCATGGGACGTCCACAGTTAAAGGTTAAAAAACCATGATGGCAAATGTCAATTTTATTAAATTACTATCTATTAGTTACTGCCACTTTGTTATTCTTATTCCAAGTTAGAAGTTATTTATTTAATGCATTAAAATTTGCAGTAAATTAAAGTTATAATTTCATTAAAATAAGCAAGGACTTAATATGCAAATATGTATCAAGGGGTTAACTTAGTTTGTATTTGCTAGTGTTTGTATTAGTAGTAAGAAATTACATGGAACAATATTCCCATTTGCTTTATATTTGCTAGTTTTAAATAAGATGCCTTTTTATAGACTAGCCCTATAGTTGTGAAACTAACACAATAGTATTTAAATTATAGAAAATGAATGGTGGACCTGCACCACTGAAAAGTAAATTTATTTCCTATATAGAAATCTCACAGTTTTAATTTGAATCATATTGATTTGATTACTATTGTTGTTTTAATGTAAAAAAATATGCTAAAATGTAATCTACTAACAATAAACTCACTAGTGGGGTCACTACCCTGTGCTAAAAAATTATGATTGTGATTTCTGTCTAATTTTAAAGATTATCTTCTCTATTGAGTCTGTCTGTACTACAACAAAATAAAACTATGTACATATTTACATTGCAAGAACCAAACGTAACATATTGAAAGCAAACTACACCATTCTCCATCAACAGCGTGCGGCTAGTTTAGATATTTTTAGATCTACACTCAACCAGTGAACTCAACAAGCTATTACAGTACTGGCTGGAAATGTGCTGACACCGAGCTGTGAGTACTGAGCGGTGGGGCAATGCCCAGGGTTAGAGGCGTGCAGGTGCAAGCCGGGCACCACTACCGACACGGCAGCATGCAGGCTTCTCTTTGATTACCTCCGCCGACGTCCATGGCACTACGGTACTCCGCGGGGACGCCTCACAGCCGTCCTCCCGCACGCGACAATATCAAAACGCACATATTTATAACTTCGTCATGACTGGTACATTCGCACTTCCCAGTTGCAGAATCCCTGCGCAGTGAACTTGAGACGCACTCCACACCACAGTTATGGTATACTCCAAACGGATTAGAAACAAAACTAAAACACACACGATCGTTTTCACAGATTGTAAACTAAAAACATACCTCCACGGGCATGAACGATCCTATAATAACTGTCTCTTCGCTCGTCCAAAGAACTAGTTATCAAGGTCTCGTCTCGATCGCTGCAAACGCGCTTCCAAGAATTGCTCACAGGTTAGAATGTGAATTTCGACGTACCCTAATGTTAAAATTTATTTGATTCACATTAAATTGAGAACGTTTGTCCACAATAAACAGAAAAATTCAGCGATTGGCACTAATTTAACAAAGTTGCACTACTTCTTCGACGAGTGAATGTCAAAAAACTGATGATAAATCGTATTGGTGTGCGTGAAAGCCGAACGTCACACTTCAGTACACTGGCAGCGATTGGCCGGCGGGGTGTCACATGGCCGACTGTGACGTATGCGGACACTGCGCATGCGCGCAATGAACTAAAACTTTTTACCTAAGAGTGAGTGAAACAAAACGTTGCGCTAGCTCCTTTCATGATGCTAAAATTAAAACTGTAATCTCGCTTTGTTAACTTTGTATTTTACGTAAGTTTTAGCATTAAATGTTGTCGATAATAAATAATTAAAGTTGAAATATGAAGAATAAGCGTTAATGTATAAAATTATTGCGTTTAGTTTATAGCATACTCACAAGTCGGTAGTAGTGTTTTGGTACAACATACAATATGATGGACATTGAAGCAATTTACTTAATTTTAATAAATATGTAGGTATGTAAAAAATATACCTTTTAATAACATTATTTATTAATATAGGTAAAGTTATAGAAGGTAAGATAATGCGATGCGACATCGGATGAATCATGCAGGCTTTATTAAGGCTGCGTATTATTTCAGTGCGTAGGTGGGACGCTTACGAATCCCATTTCAGTTTCAGCGGATTTTGGTCGGTGAGTCACGAATAACGCGGGTAACGCGCCGGAAATAGGGGCAGCTCCAAATGAATGAATGATTTACACGTAGAATGAATGAACGACAAAAATTATGAGTGCGAGTGTGACATGATGAATGTGCAACAGTTTGGCATATTAATATTATTTATTTATCTTAATCGTCTCTTTGTATCAAAATTATGATTTAGTAGATATTGAGATGACCTAACTAGATGTTTTCTCTTTATTTTAAGTAAGTTACAAATAAGTAAACCAAGTAGTGAAGATTTACCCGTACCATTTTCCTTAAAATGATTATTTATGAACGGTGCCGTGCCTGGCTTGAATTTGTTATTATTGAAATGTTTTTCTAATTAGGCCTACCTACCATTAATAACATTATAAATAAGTAAGTAACAGTAAATGTTTAAAAAATAATATGATTAAACATTGATTGTACTTAATTTATAATACCTAAGTAATAAATAAATATGTTTTAAGTTAGACTTGAAATTTATAGTTACCTATTAATAGACCTAATACTACCGAGATTATTTTCTTTATCAAATGAATCTACTCACAAAACCGAATTATTGTACCCACCGATAAAAAGAGGCACCGAATTAAGATAAAGGCGCCCCAGTCCCCACTCCGCGACAGACTGCGCCATCTATCGATATTACAGCACAACACTACACGAGATCACTGAACACAAGTTCTCCGTCGCAATGCCATAAGTAAACTAAAATCATCGCGAATCATTTAAGAGGTCAATACGAGGGAACGCGCGGAGGAAATTGGTCATATATGGGAAAACCCCTGCCGCCTGCGAACCACAGATGCCTGTTATAGAGGCGTTTATTGGCTAAAATCAACCCACCACAAAATTATTGGACACTTAGGCAGAAGGCGGCTCGGGCGCAAGAGGGAGGAAGGTGGTCTTGCCATTTAAGTTGTAGCTTATTGATGGTTTACTCTTCTGATTTGCAGTGGCCAGGCGAAGGGAGAAATAAATATAACAGATAACTTAAAAATGTTTTTGTTTCTCAATTAACTTAATTCTCAAGTATTTTATTATAGTTGGCAGCTACGATGATCGCCTCTTGCCATTTAGGTTATAGCTTATTGATGGTTACTGTCCTGATCTCTTTCCTGTCTTTTGATCTTTTTTTTGTGTAATTTGTGATTTTAGTTGATGGTTTTTAATTTTTCATGTTTTTGTAATTTCCAATACGATAATGTTATTGTTTATGGATTAAGTGACTATGACTTGCACTGGTCATATATGGGAAAACCCCTGCCGACTGCGAACCACAGATGCCTGTTATAGAGGCGTTTATTGGCTAAAATCAACCCACCACAAAATTATTGGACACTCAGGCAGAAGGCGGCTCGGGCGCAAGAGGGAGGAAGGTAATCTTGCCATTTAGGTTTTAGCTTATTGATGGTTTACTCTCCTGTTTTGCAGTGGTCAGGTGAAGGGAGAAATAAATATACAGGGTGTTTGGCGCATCGTGTGCCAAAATGATTTGGCGGATAGAATGGGTCATTTCCTATATTTTCAGCCCCCATAACACGTTCCATGCCAGGCGGCTACTTTTAAATTAATTTTTTTAGTAATTTCACCAAAATACCCAAATCGCATCATTTAATTTCGATTAAAAAAAAAACTACTAGGCGCAGCCCTAAAGTAAATATTTTGTTTTGACGTGCATTAATGTAGGGTTGCATCAAATTTAAATTTACTGGCAAATATCATCTAGTTTTTTTAAAATTCAGCTTTGAAGTTTTCAGAAAAGTTAAAAACGGACTGAACATTTAAGTTTACATGGGTATAATTTTTTTTTTAAAAGAGATAGCGATCTTCGGATTTTATCAAAACTTCTCTAGTCTATCCTCATTCAAACGGTATACTAATCTTGTTTAAATAATAACAACAACTTCACAAATTACTTAAATTAGTGCATTGACTCTACTCGGACTGATTTGCGAAATTTGTGTTTATAGCCCCTTTATGTGTGAATAGCACGTTTAACACCTACAGGTAAAAAATATTTATCTTATGCAATGTAAAAACCTTTTCCCAATCGTTTTTCAATGTGGATTTCTTGAATTTCAAGACGAAAATAATTATTTTGATCGTTTATTAATTATTACAAATTTTGTTCAAAATGGCCTCGGCAACGTATACACTCACGACATCTTCTTCTAATTTTCTCTTTTTATTACTACAAAGGCGTTTTCTACTCGTGGATTGGAAGAGATGGCCCTATACAGTGGCCTACACGTTCCCCAGACCTAACTCCGTTCGATTTTTACGTCTGGGGACAAGCTAAAGAACTGGTGTACGTAACGGATTCAAACAATAAAAAAACTACAACGAATAGAAAACGCCTTATTAGTAATAAAAAGAGAAATGTGGCTGCATACGACAACAGTCGAAATTAGAAGAAGATGTCTTGAGTGTATACGTTGCCGAGGCGGACATTTTGAACAAAATTTGTAATAATTAATAAACGATCAAAATAATTATTTTCGTCTTTAATTTCAAGAAATCCACATTGAAAAACGATAGATAAAAGGTTTTTACATTGCATAAGATAAATAATTTTTACCTGTTAGGTGTTCTACGTGCTATTCACACAAAAAGGAGCTATAAACACAAATTTCGCAAATCAGTCCGAGTAGAGTCAATGCACTAATTTAAGGAATTTGTGAAGTTGTTGTTATTATTTAAACAATATTAGTATACCGTTTGAATGAGGATAGACTAGAGAAGTTTTAATAAAATCCGAAGATCGCTATCTCTTTTAAAAAAAAAATTATACCCTTGTAAACTTAAATGTTCAGTCCATTTTTAACTTTTCGGAAAACTTCAAAGCTGAATTTTAAAAAAACTAGATGATATTTGCCAATAAATTTAGATTTGATGCAACCCTACATTAATGCACGTCAAAACAAAATATTTACTTTAGGGCTGCGCTTAGTAGTTTTTTTTTAAATCGAAATTAAATGATGCGATTTGGGTATTTTGGTGAAATTACTAAAAAAATTAATTTAAAAGTAGCCGCCTGGTATGGAACGTGTTATGGGGGCTGAAAATATAGGAAATGACCCATTCTATCCGCCAAATCATTTTGGCACACGATGCGCCAAACACCCTGTATAACAGATAACTTAAAAATGTTTTTGTTACTCAATTAACTTAAATTCTCAAGTATTTTATTACAGTTGGCAGTCCCTTTCCTGCCTTTTGATCTTTTTTGTGTAATTTGTGATTTTATTTGATGTTTTTTTTAATTTTTCATGTTTTTTTAATTTCCAATACGATAATGTTTTTGTTTATGGAATAAGTGACTATGACTTGCACTGGCCAGGCGAAGGGAGAAATAAATTTATCAGATAACTTAAAAAATCCTAATTAAGTATTTTTATTATAGTTAGCAAAATAATTACTGGGATACAGGTTCAGTTCTCCATTGTACTCCGCTTTACCTATTTATTATTATTTTATTATATCGTTTTCGTTTTCGTTATTAGTCCATTTTGTTTTAGGATTATTTCTTGTTTAAGGTTAAGCCACTTTTGATGAGCCAATAATAACATCCCGTTCGCGCTAAGTTTGCCGGTCCGTGGAATGCGCGTCCCCTCCCCCAACCGCGATTAAAGGTAATTACTTAGTGATTAAACGCAATTAATGTGTCTTATTTTACGCAAATACACAATTCTTATCAATAAATAAATAAATAAAAAATATTATAAATATAGTTTGTTATAGTTATAGACGCTTTCCTTGGAGTGACGTCATATCGCCAGCGGCAAACTTATCGCGAACGGATAGAACGGATTTTACTGCATGTTGTTTACTTTGAAATGATCACGTAAGAAAATATAGTCGCTTTAACAATCGAACTGAAAAAATGATTCAGATACTCAACAATTTATTGCATCCATAATGTTACAAAAGGTGGTATAGCCTCAAGATACAATTATGGACCCTGTCGGGCACTGCATTTGATTCGATTAGATTCTTATTGATTCGAGTTAGATAACTTTTAGGTTATTTAGACCCAAACTGTTTCTTTTTTCTGAAGTTTGTGTAACAAATTATCTTATCCATCTTTGCTTTTAATAATATTTTTGTCAACACGATCGTGCGACAACAACCCTTGAGTGAGTCATGTTCAGGGGTAGGGGAGGTCGCGTCAGGACGCCAGTTAAGTTGCGTGAGGCGCCTCTCGAATTTTACTAGCGATTCTAAATTCGAACCGATATTTACGTTCCTGGAGGTGCATGGTTTTACAAATTACGCAACATAACACGATAACATTGTTGGATACAGAAAAAGTGAACCTAAAATAAAATAAAAAAACTATTTATATGTGAATGTTCTTTATTTGCGGTCGAATACCTGCCTTGTCTTGCATAAAAAAAAATTAACTGTATAAAAGAAATACAAAAGTAAAAATATTATAGGTAATTTTATCCTACATTTAATAATTTACCTAGACTAAAACACAGGACTAACGTTACTAAAAATGTTATGACTCAGGCACAGCGGGCTTTTAGGTTGGATCAAATATTTTGTTGGCAATCAGTAGTAAAACTTAACATCTGCCAAACTAAATATAAATAGGTACCTAAATATGGTAACGTTAATTAATTATGTTTGAAAATGTACATAATACGTATACCTACTACAACTCGAGTCAGAAATTATACATTTGCTATGTTTTTAATTATGGATTGTTATGAATGATAAAATGAACAATAACTCAAATTAAATACTTGTATAAGTATATCAATTGATTTCAGTCTATAATTGTGTCACGTGCTCTGTCACGTGTTTTAACGTTCATTCAAATTTCCGGTTCCCAAAAAAATATTGCTTTTTTTTAAACTTACCCGCTTAATAAAGAGTGCGTAGTAGGTATGAATAACATGGTTTATTTAATAATTTTAATCAAGTTATTTTATGTTATGACCCTCGTGTACATGCGTGGTAGGGTTACTTAACTACCCAAAGGGGTGGCTACATAAACAAAGGGTGTATTAATCTTATGCAATAAGATTGTGCAGTTCGACACAAGCCTGTGTAGGATCTAAGAACTTTACCAACGCGATGAGGTTTAGGAAGTTTTAAGATATCACCTTGAATGAAAAACATAAGTCTACCTGGGTATTACACCTATGCCGTATGTTCTCCCTACTTCCTTGGCGTATGTTCTCCTGTCTTAATTAGTCAAGTACTTCTTGGACCTTAACTTAGGAATTTAGGCAAAAACAGCTATCTTCCTAAGTGAAAAGCAGCCCCAAGCTACTACTTGGGGCTACAGCTACAAGCTGAAAAGGCGTCGAGCGAGCGGACAAAAAGGATAAACGAAAGATGGTTCTCAATGTTGAGTGGCGTGCGCGGGCGCAAGACAGAAGAGAAGATGCATAAATCGTTAATTAAACTGCTTAATTAACAATTTTTATACATATCCTTGATGTACCTACGGCACACTAAAGTCCGGTTTCCACCATAGAGCGGAGACGAGAGATTTCTGAACTGAAACTGAGAGAAGATCGGCTACGGAACCCTAAAAAGTCGAAGAAGAAATGCTGTGGAAATAACGAAACCTGATTGATTTAGTTAGACACATCTCCTCTCCTCTCCGTTGAGGTGGAAACCGGTCTTATCGCGTGTTGATTTGTGTGTTGTGGTGATGTGATGTTAAATCATTCGTGTAATCGACATTACGCCATTGCTCGCGAGGCTGCTTGAGTTTGCTCGTTTTGTGCACCGCGAGAAGCCTTGCACTGTCGTTACACACACTCCTTTACCCAAACCAACGCGATCACACGCGATCAGCCGGCGTGCAGCGATGGCGATCAATGCATTTAAGTCTGATCGCCATCGCTGCACGACTGCTCATCGCGTGTGATCGCGTTGGTTTTGGCTGAACCTTTAGTTAGAGGCTTCATAACATTGACACCAGGGTAGTCACAGCAAGCCCATCAAATGATACAATACATACACAGCGTGTACCTAATCAAGTCATGGCTCCAGGCTCACCTTAGAATGTTGTTCGCTACTGAGTGCTGGTCTCCAGTTCTCCAACGGAAAGCTACCGATTGCCACACATTTTGTTCTTAGTCTTTTTATTTTCGACTAGCGTGGGAGCTTAAAAAAGTTTCGGTAACTTCTAGAATTTGAGAGCAAGTTGGGTGGCTCCTGAATACGAGATTTAGGTAATATTTTTACTGCTACATGATACTCGTAGAAGGATATAACTTCTTTTATTATGATCGCGGAATCACCAGTTCCCCCTACATAATAATTCACGGTAACATAGTACCTACTTGTCTGTTAGCCTACGCAAATTGAAGAAGGTGTAGTAGCTTTTCGATGCAGAATTTAACGTCAAAGCATTGTTTTCAAAGAAGCAGCGACCAGCGTTAAAAAAACATAAATGCGTGTTGGTGTGTATGCGAATGCGTCATCGCGATTTCGCGGCGCGAGGGTGCGGCACCGGCGTCGCCGGGGCTGGCGCCGCCAAGACTCGGCGTCCGGCGTCCGGCGGCGGCGAGCCGTGCCGCCAGGCCTGCGACGCACGCGACCCCATGGTGTTAGGGCGGGCGCACGCTGAACGACGTCGCAGAATTAGTACTGACCAACGATATCGAATAAAGAACGTCGCGCGTCGTACATGAAGCCGCCGCGACTCGGCGTCCGGCGTCCGGCGGCGGCGCGCGGTGCCGCCAGGCCTGCGACGCACGCGACCCCATGGTGTTAGGGCGGGCGCGCGCTGAACGACGTCGCAGAATACTTAGTACTGACCAACGATATCGAATAAAGGACGTCGTACATTTATCAACCCGGAAAGGGGTCGTAACCGTATCAACTCGAGGCGGTCAGTATTCTTTGTATGAAACTCCGTACTGCAACGCACACTTATCCGCACCGTAACGTAAACGCCTCGCCTCGCAATTGACAGCGCGCGAAAGGCGATTACAGCTCGCGAAAGGCGATTACAGTGTGCTTACCATGAGTTTACGTTAGGTGTGCTCGCTCGCTGGCGACTACGTAAAAAAATGACATAAAGTGAATGACATAAATGACATATTGTGCAGCGCCTCTAGCGGCTACTTTCAAGAAATAAAAACTTCATAGATTTTTTTTGACGTATTCGCTAGCGAGCACACCTAACGTAAACTTAAGGTAAGCACACAGCTCGCGAAAGGCGATACGGTGTTGATCCATTTCCGAGTTGATAAGTCTGCTATGACCTTAAGGCGTATTTAAGGTCGATGGTACTTTAAGGTGCTCCCTCACCGGGAGCATCCGCGTGTAATGTAACGTTACAGATTCGAGCATTACTTCAAAGAGGGAGGAAAACTGAATAGAATGCTCAAAGTTACATTACATTACACGTGAATGCTCCCGGTGAAGGAGACTTTTAACATAACTTTCTCCGTTTAGTTTAGCAACCCCGTGGTTTTCAACCTCAAAGAAAGGGCCCCATACTGAAAATCAGTGTCGAGGCGAGACCTGCCCACGGCTGTCTTGATTAATGCTGAGCCCCTCTTGGGCAGAAAGTCACAGATTGTAACAGGTTTTTTTATTCGTAAAAAAATTACGAACTCAAAGTCGTAAGTGCTCGGTGCGCCTTACAACCCTTAATTATTCAGGCGATTATACGCACAGGTGCAGGGTTCGCCGGAAATGGCCTCGCATTTGAGGAAACTCGTAAAATAAATAACTTATTTTGAGCATGAAGCAGAACTTAGTACAGCAAAGACTACTACATAAAAGTCTCAAACAGTTCTGGTCAGTGGGAGGAGTCATCAATAATTAAAAAGTATTCTGAGATGGAATACGTAAACAAAGACTGAGTAACATCTAAGCAGGCGAATGTAGCCTAAATAATAGTTAGTTTTCAATTAATGTTCTCATCATTATTCATTACATCAACCAAAAGAACATAATACAAGAGCCGTCTAAATTAGATTATATTTTTTCGACAAAACATGTTTTTGCAAAATGCTTTTCTCCGTACTCAACATGTTTGATTTAAAGCCTCAATGAAGTTTTATGATTTCAAAAAAATATGAATATTTATTTACCTAACTAACGGGTCGGCCGAACGATTGTTTGCTACACGTCTTGGTGGTCATGTAGTCAGTTTCAGTTAGATAAGATCTAATTCGATTCGAAAAAAAAAAAAGAAGAAAAATGTGTAACATTTCTTTGTTATAAAGCTTAAAACCAGAGCTAAGCGGGTCATAAAAATGTCACTGGAGTTATTATTTAATTAAAGGTACATTTATAAATAAGATTCACAACTTAGACTGTGTTAACCTTTCACGACCGGTGACTGAGATACGACACTGTCGGGAAGTTAACACGGAAGATAGGCCTGCTAGCTACGAGATCTACGTCTACGATAGTAGTCCCGTAGCAGTGGCGTAATGCTACGAAGTGCACTACGGCTCGTAGCCCGTAGCTGCTCGTAGTAGAGGACCGAATTACTTTAGATCAGGGGTTCCCTAGCTTACAAAAAATTCCTCCAGTCAAGATTATTTATTGGTCGTATCGAGCAGTCTGGAATGCATTCTCTCAGCGGTCGCAGGTTTTTCATACTTAAATACACAGATGGCCCGCGCCCCCCTTTAAAGGTCTTTGCGTCCCCCAATTTGGGAACCAATGCTTAGATCAGTGGTTCTTAACCTTTAAGTCATGAGGGACCATTTTACCAAATTTCTATCTTGTCAGGGACCACCTCAATCGGTCAAAACCAGTTTGACTGCAAAAATTAGTTAAAATTGGTTTTGACCAAGGTGTGCAAGTGCACTTCGTGGACCACTTGGAATGACTTCAGGGACCACCGGTGGTCCGCGGACCACCGGTTAAGAACCACTGGCTTAGATGAAAAGCGGGATAGCGTGATTTTGATATCGTTACCACAAATTGATGCGTATAAAAATGAAAAGTTAATCGGTAGAAATACAAAATGAGTTGATTTCTCGTCTCATCATCCAGAGATAATCTTCATAATAATAATCCCTTGTGGTTTCTCTCTGCTTACGGAACTATTCCCACCTCATGTTCCCATCGCTGCAACTCCAGTGTAGCTAGGATCTACAGCTTGACAGCCTATAAAAACCCAATCAGTTAAGGTCAAGTTTGTCCCGGGGGAAAGTTAAGCTGTCATTGGACTCGCAAAGAAATAAATCTGAAGCAGTGGCGGATTTACAGTTTTGCCGCCCGTAGGCTAGGGTGGGGTTGTGGATCTTTATTTAACTTTTATCTTCTGAAATCGAGTAAGCGTCATCTGAAATCTGCCGCCCCTAGGCCGCGGCCTATACGGCCTATTGACAGATCCAGGACTGATCTGAAGAACATAGGAGGAGTTCGAATTTTCTCTCTGCTTGGGAGTATAAAGTATTTCCTGTAGAGGTAAAAGGTAAGAAATAGAAACTTACCTCCTTTGATCCGCAGCTGCGAGCGGCAGGGGCAGGGTGTGAAGTCCGGCGAAGGCTTCTCCTGCTCTTCTTCCTTTACCTCCACCTTCACGGCGGGATGGCTTCCGTGAGGGGACATCCTAAACATTAAATAACTATTAAAATATTTCTATTACTTTTCTTACTTCTTTCTGTTTCAAATGACAGGTTTTACAAAAAATTTCTCAAGGTGATCTGATTGGCGCGGTGGCGGGTGGCGTGGAGAAAAATACATTTGATTCTCTAAGGAAAAATATAAATAAAATTATATCACGACACGAGTCGTTTCTGGTAATATGAATGTAGAAAATGAACTGTTCTAAACACTTAAAGTCAAGTTCTGGCTGCAAGACCAATCATGTCATGTAGTAGGTAAAAGGACGAATTATTTTGGCACATTTGAAATATAATTACATATCAAGGTTGTTATCCGATAAATTATCGTAGAAATTATAAATATCCTCACAAACTCACATTTATATTAGTAGGATTAGTATAAATAGTACGGATTCTTACTTTGTTTTAACTAATATAATTTATTTAATTAGGACAATATTATTGACACATTTATAATTACTTGAAAATTATAAGTTTAAGATTGTTACTTGTAAATGAACCTGTAGGGCTTGGGTTCGGTGGGGGGCCTGGGATCATCGGGGGGCCTGGTCCCGGCGGGGGGCCTGGACCCGGCGGGGGGCCTGGACCCGGCGGGGGGCCTGGGCCCGGCGGGGGGCCGGCGCGCCGCCCTCAGTCCCAGGGTCGCGTACTTCAGCAGGATACTGGAGGGCGCGTCCATACAGTCTGAAAAAGACGCCATGTAAATGACAGGCAGTTTGGCAAGCAAACAAGTAACGTGCATTGAACAATACGGAATATGCATCGCTTTTAAAAGTTATTAAATTATACCTCTTCGTTCGGCCTGCTGGTACCTACACGGTGTAAGGGCCTTGCCATACTGGCGGATTACAAGCACGGCGACGCTTGAGTTAAATTGTAGATTTCTGTAATGTATTTAAATCGGAAACAAAAAAGCGTGACGTCAAATGCCACGCGTTTAAAAAAACGACTTTGCGTGCTGTTCTAATGTGGCTATCAAAAGTCAAATCAAATCACTTGATTTTAGAGATTTTTAACAAAGAATAAGCACTGAATAATATTAAAAATGCAAAGGCTAACTGAAATGTGAGCAATCAAAAATATTGTATTCCTTTTCCTTATCACTAAATAACTATAAAATGGTCAACTTAAACCAAAAACATGAATTCTTCTTCAATCGTATGAGTCGTAATAAAATGTGACGACGAACCTCCCCATCAGCTTATCGAATCCATGAGTCCTCCCCATAACACAGATCACTATACAGTGTGTCCGGGCATGTAGTGATCAAACTTTAAAGGCGTAATCTATGGACAATTTTATCGATGAAAATACTTCAAATTTGGGGCCTGACCCATTACTCGAAAAATTACATCGATTTAAGTTTTTAATTTTTAGTTTTCACCTCTTCCCTTAAAAAAAGTGAAAGCGTGAATAGCTTAACATTAATAAGCAAATATTTTATATCATGCGATAGCTAATAAAATTATCTATTAGTAGAAGAAGAAAACAGATACAAGTTTCATACATTTTATGGGAGTAAGAATGGATTTAATTAGAAAAATACATTACTTTTTTCACTTCTTTTGAAGTTATTTTCCAACACAAGAAAAACCAGGTCTTTAAGGTATGTTTTATTTGCATTGCATTATTAGTATTTGAGCTATTCTACAAAACGAATGTAAATTTATTAGTCTACGTCTATTAGTTTCGACGTAATTGTTGAACAAAGACAGCCCTTCCCAGCGGTTTCCATAGTGCACGCGACATGCGAAAATGCACTGCCTGAAAGAATCACTCAGCCTATTCCGATTACTATGGAAACCGCTGGGAAGGGGTATCTTTGTTCAACAATTATGTCGAAACTAATAGACGTAGACTAATAAATTTACATTCGTTTTGTAGAATAGCTCAAATACTAAAAATACAATGCAAATAAAACATACCTTAACGACCTGGTTTTTCTTGTGTTGGAAAATAACTGAAAAAGAAGTGAAAAAAGTAATGTATGTTTCTAATTAAATCCATTCTTACTCCCATAAAATGTATGAAACTTGTGTCTGCTTTCTTCTTCTACTAATAGATAATTTTATTGGCTATCGCATGATATAAAATATTTGCCTATTAATGTTAAGCTACCCACGCTTTCACTTGTTTTTTAAAGAAGAGGTGTAAACTAAAAATTAAAAACTTAAATCGATGTAATTTTTCGAGAAATGGGTCAGGCCCCAAATTTGAAGTATTTTCATCGATAAAATTGTCCATAGATTACGCCCTTAAAGTTTGATCACTACATGCCCGGACACACTGTATAATATGTAGCAAGCTACCCCATAAGGAGGATCCCCAACTCTATAAAAACCGTTATTTTGATAGCGATCGCGATAAGACTTTCTGTGACAGATCGAAATAGACACATGCAAAGCCGAATACACAAGTTAAAGTTACGCAATATTTTTTAATATGAAAATATGTAGAAACATTACTTACTGCTCATTGTTGTACTGGCTAATGTGATGCTAACACTGAATAAACTTTAATGTATCAAAAACATTTTAAATAACTACAAATTAAGTGCTTAGCAACTATTTTGAATTAAATGTACATGAAAGTAAACTGTAAAACGGTTGATATTTGAGTGAACTGATACCTAGTACAAAAACGCGAATAATAGATGATTTATCGCTTGGTTTTTCCCTTGGCGATATGTGTTTTATCAAAAAGGCCCATTCAATGTTTCATTTCCCTTGATTATTAAAAGGACACGTTTATTTATAATGATAAATGACTGTTTAGTGTAATCAATCATTAATAAAAGATTTTGTAGGTGTGAACATGGAAATACCTAATTGATTAAATTAAAAAAAAATTGTAGAGGCACTGTAAAATTATACAGCGGGTTCGAACCCCACCCCCGACGAACTACTTATTGTGGTGAACCCTCTCGTAGTCGTACGTAACACAAGCATATTATTATAATTTATTAATTTATTAATTACCACGAGGTCTATTGAGCAATACAAATAATTTTACTAACCGCTGTAATGTTTATCTACGCGTGCGCGTATCATCAAGATCAGTCAGATAACGATTACATCGTTCTTTGGTTTTAGACTAAGAGCTAGTGAACGCCAGACCTACGTCATTTTATAAAAGCTGAAAGTTTGTCAGCGTATGCTCCCAATATAGGATATAATGTTGGTGAATTATGAAGTTTGGGTCGTGGTGGCTTTGGGAGCTACCCTAAAAAAACTGTCTTTCAAGGAGTTGGAACTGTCAAAACTGTCTGGCTGTTGGGGAAAATACTTCTAATTATTGTCCAAATATTATACATAAAAATCAGATTTAATGGTATAACGTTAGTAGAATTACAGTCTTTTGAATATACAGAAAAAGCCACCGTAAAAGTTAGACTTACGTTATAATAAAAAATCTGATTTTTATGTATAATATTGGGGCAATAATTAGAAGTATTTTCCCCAACAGCCAGACAGTTTTGACAGTTCCAACTCCTTGCCAGACAGTTTTTTTAGGGTAGCTCCCAAAGCCACCACGACCCAAACTTCATAATTCACCAACATTATATCCTATATTGGGAGCATACGCTGACAAACTTTCAGCTTTTATAAAATGACGTAGGTCTGGCGTTCACTAGCTCTTTCCCCGGGTTGCACTATCTTACAAAAACTATAACAAACGACAAAAGTGTGTAGTAGTCCATACAATAAAACCGGTTATAGTTACGGTTAAAGTTAAGATGGTGCAACTTGGCCATAGATAGACTTGCAAATGTCACGATTCCTATAAGGTTGTTGGTGTTTTACAAATAACCCTGTATCAGTGTTGGTATTAAATTAAATTAGCATTAAGTAGTAATTAATAATATAATTAATTATCAATTAAAAAAAACACTGCTGTACACAAAAATACATAGACTGGGATAGATCTGAATTTTTCAATTTGTATGCGATTTAACTATTTCTTAGATTAACATTTTTTATTTACCTCGGCGTAGTCCATCGCTGAAAAAAGGATAGATTGGCATCTTTCCCGATTCCAGAAGTCACTGAAGTAAGTTTCACAGTCAATTATAGCCGAAGAAGTACGAGCTGCTTTTAAAGTAGATACGAGTAGCTTCTAAAATCTTAAAGCTACTAAACAAACTTCTATTTTAGCCTCTTCTTTTAGCACGACTAACTGTCGCTACAGTAATTACTATACTGAATAGTTCGTAAATTCCGGAATTTCAGTTGGGATGTGATTTACGACTGATAAAAAAAGATAACTTCCCGACCTCGCCTCGTTCAAAACACTGCACTGGCTCATTGGAAAAACCTCTTAATCATGAAAAATAAATGTATAATTAATACATTATGGTAAAATTTCTGTAATTATATTATATATAATATAGTTTATTGTTAGCTTGTGTTATTGTTAGTGTTATCTGTCTGAACTCTACCTACAAAACTATAACTTCAGGTGCAGTTATTTAATTCACTTTGACTGTATTTTATTAGTTGCACTGGAAAGATTTTGTAAATAGGTATTTTAATATTATTCAATAAATAATTTGTTTGTAAAAAAATGTAAAAATCGAATAAACAAAATAATAAACCAAACGAAATGAATATTATTAAGACCATAGGAATTCCACCTCATTTTATTAAACAGGTGATTGTTTAAAAATTTCAAAAAACGAATAATCATCGGTGGCTGCTGGCTGTCAAACTGACAATAACAATTGGATGACCCAAGTGATCAGACGCTACTTTAATAAATATTTGTACATTTTCCGATGAGAATGCCCGAAGGTCTGAAGATACCGCAGAGCGCGTCGCCGGTGGCGCGCGCCGGCGCAGGGGACATATCCGAGAGAGAGCTCTCGAGGGAGAGAGACAGCCTGCAGGCCACGCCTCCCACGTATGTACTTTCTTGACCCAAAAAATTGGTAAGAGCAGAAGACAATTTTCATACAAAGTGCGCTCAGGCTACGCTCACGGACACTATCGCCAATAATCGCAAACCACTCTAACCATGGGCATGATATCACCAATAATCGTAAACCAGTCTAAACCAGTGCAAGCGCGAGTGCTGTGCGCTTGAGACGCGTCGGTGTGCATATGCAAAATAGCAAAGTAACAGATGATTGTCTTCTGTACTATTTATTTAACGCTTGACCTCATGCCTGACCCAGATGTTGAGCCTTTTGGACTTCATCTATTGACGGGCTTACCCATATCTCCGTAGCTCAGACAGTAATCAGAGTATTCGCCTGGCAAACGAATGGTCGTCGATTCTATTCCCACCTGAAGGAATAGAGGTTTTCAAGTTCAAAAAAAAATCGCGCGGACTCTTCAGGCGCGTACATAATTATGTAAAACTAGCGGCCGCCCGCGACTTCGTACGCGTGGATCCCGTTTTACCCCCTTCCCGCTTTTCTGTTGACATTTTTCCTGAATTTTCTTTGCTATAAACCTCACGGAGCCCGAGACCTTTCCAACGAATGCAAAACCGTGGAAATCGGTTTGTGCGTTCTGGAGTTATAGCGTCAGGGAGGAAAACCTGACTTATTTTTATATAGTAGATATGCTCTATATCAAATTATTATTTTTCCAGCCGAGTCCAACCAGCTCACCCGAAGAAGCAGCTGTTCTCGGTGCCCGTTAACAAGTTCACAGCCAAGAGCAGCGTGCCCAGCCCCAACCTGGCACGCATCAAGAGCTGCCTCGACCAGTTCCGCGCGCAGACGCCCGCGCGCCGCGTGCGCGTGCGCCCCAAGGCCGTCTCTATGGAGGACCTCACGCCCACCAAGAGGACCAGGAACATGAGGTAAGTGTCCCCAGCCCCAACCTGGCGCGTATCAAGAGCTGCCCCAAACTAGCGCGCAGCAAGAGCTGCCCCAAACTGGCACGCTTCACGAGCTGCCTCGACCAGTTCCGCGCGCAGACGCCCGCGCGCCGCGTGCGCGTGCGGCCCAAGGCCGTCTCTATGGAGGACCTCACGCCCACCAAGAGGACCAGGAACATGAGGTAAGTGTCCCCAGCCCCAACCTGGCGCGTATCAAGAGCTGCCCCAAACTTGCGTGCATCAAGAGCTGCCCCAAACTAGCGCGCAGCAAGAGCTGCCCCAAACTGGCACGCGTCAAGAGCTGCCTCGACCAGTTCCGCGCGCAGACGCCCGCGCGCCGCGTGCGCGTGCGCCCCAAGGCCGTCTCCATGGAGGACCTCACGCCCACCAAGAGGACCAAGAACATGAGGTAAGTGTCCCCAGCCCCAACCTGGTGCGTATCAAGAGCTGCCCCAACCTGGCACGCTTCAAGAGCTTCCTCGACCAGTTCCATGCCCATGTTCCTCGCCCCAAGGCCGTCTCCATGGAGGACCTCACGCCCACCAAGAGGACCAGGAACATAAGGTAAGTGTCCCCATCCCCAACCTGGCGCGTATCAAGAGGTGCCCCAACCTGGCACGCTTCAAGAGCTTCCTCGACCAGTTCCATGCCCATGTTCCTCGCCCCAAGGCCGTCTCCATGGAGGACCTCACGTCCACCAAGAGGACCAGGAACATGAAGTAAGTGTCCCCAGCCCCAACCTGGCGCGCATCAAGAGCTGCCTCGACCAGTACCGCGCGCAGACGCCCGCGCGCCGCGTGCGCGTGCGGCCCAAGGCCGTCTCTATGGAGGACCTCACGCCCACCAAGAGGACCAGGAACATGAGGTAAGTGTCCCCAGTCCCATGGCGTGCATCAAGAGCTGCCCCAACCTGGCGCGTATCAAGAGCTGCCCCAAACTGGCGCGCATCAAGAGCTGCCCCAAACTGGCGCGCATCAAGAGCTGCCCCAAACTGGCGCGCATCAAGAGCTGCCCCAAACTGGCGCGCATCAAGAACTGCCCTAAACTTGCGCGCATCAAGAGCTGCCCCAAACTGGCGCGCATCAAGAGCTGCCCCAAACTTGCGCGCATCAATAGCTGCCCCAAATTGGCGCGCATCAAGAGCTGCCCCAAACTGGCGCGCATCAAGAACTGCCCCAAACTGGCGCGCATCAAGAGCTGCCCCAAATTGGCGCGCATCAAGAGCTGCCCCAAACTGGCGCGCATCAAGAGCTGCCCCAAACTGGCGCGCATCAAGAACTGCCCCAAACTGGCGCGCATCAAGAGCTGCCCCAAATTGGCGCGCATCAAGAGCTGCCCCAAACTGGCGCGCATCAAGAGCTGCCCCAAACTGGCGCGCATCAAGAGCTGCCCCAAACTGGCGCGCATCAAGAGCTGCCCCAAACTGGCGCGCATCAAGAACTGCCCCAAACTGGCGCGCATCAAGAGCTGCCCCAAACTGGCGCGCATCAAGAACTGCCCCAAACTGGCGCGCATCAATAGCTGCCCCAAATTGGCGCGCATCAAGAGCTGCCCCAAACTGGCGCGCATCAAGAACTGCCCCAAACTGGCACGCATCAAGAGCTGCCTCGGCCAGTTCCGCGCGCAGACGCCCGCGCGCCGCGTGCGCGTGCGGCCCAAGGCCGTCTCCATGGAGGACCTCACGCCCACCAATAGGACCAGGAACATGAGGTAAGTGTCCCCATCCCCAACCTGGCACGCATCAAGAGCTACCCCAAACTGGCACGCTTCACGAGCTGCCCCAAACTTGTGCGCATCAAGAGCTGCCTCGACCAGTTCCGCGCGCAGACGCCCGCGCGCCGCGTGCGCGTGCGCCCCAAGGCCGTCTCCATGGAGGACCTCACGCCCACCAAGAGGACCAAGAACATGAAGTAAGTAGTCTGATTTACAGAAGAGTTTACATTCTAATTTTTAACTTAGAGTAGGCGCACACCGTTGATTTTTCGTCGGCCGATAGTTTAGTCGGGCAGTTGATCAGTATGGGCATGTATGGGAGTGCGCACACTACGCCGATTCGATTTGGCCGATTCTTCATACAATTTAAAATCGGGCACAACTATCGGCCAACTAAAAATCAACGGTGTGCGCCTACTCTTAGACTTGGATCTATAAACTGCTGCTTCTCCCCAAAATCTGGAACGCATGAAAAGCTGCTTCGAGTAAGTAGCACCACTCGTGAAGGTTGCCTCTATGGGTATTCATCGTTTACGGTATATCAAGACACCAAGAGGACCAAAAACATGAGGTAAATAGTCTGATTTATAGAAGAGTTTACTCCTTAACTTGACTTAAAACTATAAACTGCTGCTTCTCCCCTAAATATGTAACGCATCAAAAGCTGCTTCGACTAGCACCACGTGTGAAGGGTACCACACGTTTTCGGTTTACCAAGAGGACCAAGAACATGAGGAAGGTGGTTTGGTTTGGTTTCGTCCTATGAACACAGCTAATGGATGGCGGTAACTTTCAGGAGAAATTACAACTACGAGCTGCTATAGCATAGCCAAACCTAGCTTCAACTGTCGTCTATCAAGAGGACTAACGCCCGTATTCACAAACACTACTATGAGCTCTCACAGTGCGCGTGGACGCACAGGGTGACACACGAACCAATCACAGAGCTCTATTCAACGCTGTGCGTTCGATTTACTGCTTCACTCAAGCAAGCATCGTTTGTGAATACCGGTTTAAGAAAAGTCTAAAATGAAAAACGGCTGCTCTACCTCAACCTGGAACGCATTAAAAGATCTGACTCGAACAGTACCTACCGCAGCTGCGCAATAGGTAGTCTCAAAAAATGGTGAACCGCGAACAATTGTTACGTTTTTATCAAAGATATTCATTCATTACCTACTCATTGTTGCACAAATCCCAACTAATCCCAATCCCAACTAATATTATAAATGCGAAAGTAACTCTGTCTGTCTGTCTGTCTGTTACGCTTTCCCGCTTAAACCTCGCAACCGATTTTGATGAAATTTGGCATAGAGATAGTTTGAGTCCCGGGAAAGAACATAGGATAGTTTTTATCCCGGTTTTTGAAACAGGGACGCGCGCGATAAAGTTTTTCTGTGACAGACAAAATTCCACGCGGGCGAAGCCGCGGGCGGAAAGCTAGTTTCAAATACATTACAGTTAAAAATATTGTGCAACTTGTAACCACAATCTGTTTACTTTAACTACAGTTTTCCCAGAGTGACATGACGCAATTTTATTACATTACATTGATTATAAATGACACTGAGCTATCTTTAATTTTTTTTCCAAAAACATCTTCATGTTTAGAGAATTATTTAAAGTTCTTATGAGAAATAAATTCCATAAACCTAATTGGTGGTTACTGAGTTCGGCGGTGGTCATGGGTCGATTTTCGGTTGAGCTAAGCGAAAAAGTAACAGACAAATATTTGAGCTTAATAATAAATAAAACAGTTTATTTTAGTGTATATAGAGATCAAATTCAATATCTTTGTTGATCAAGATTATGATCAAGCCTATAATAGGTACAGCTTGATAGCACAGTAGATAAATCAAACAGTACGGAAGCTTCATACAAACGCTCGAAATCAGACTCACGCACACAGACGCACGCTTTACACGACGAGCTCTAAGCGAACCTCGCAGTCCATCCGTCGCGGGTGTCGCGCGCGTTGTGTTTTTAATAATCATTTTAATGCATGCGCTGTCCGCTGTATTTTTAATAATTAACTTTTAAAAAAAATAAAACCGACTTCAAATGCGTGAACACAAAAAAAAACTAAAAATTAAAAATATTGCGTATAAAAAAGTTCATCCCCAATTTTCCACCCTTGGGGGTGAAATATTTTCTTCAAATTCGCATGAAACCACCCTTTTGATAATACCTATTCAACAAAAAAATAATCGTTCAAATTGATTTATAATCGGCGGAGATATTGCGTATAAAAAAGTTCATCCCCAATTTTCCACCCTTGGGGGTTGTTTTTTCTATTATTAAGTTTAAATGGGACCACCCTTGAGGTATTACCACAGAATAATAATAAGTACTACGTACAGAAGTTTTACTTCGCGAAGGTATTTAAAAAAATGTATTCTCAATGTCATTAACAATATGGTGTAATTTAGCTTGTCTCAAGAGTCAAGCAAGTTTGTCAGAAGTTTTGTTGACAAACGTCAGTGATCAGTACTGCGCCGAAGCTATAGGGCTGACTTCGGTAAAATGATGTGACGTGAGGTGCCAATCTGCAGAAAATGGTGGAGGAAATACATGATTTAGCATGAATTATCATGAATAATATTAACTACTTATTTACCTCTCAGTGTCTTCAGGCAACTTAAAAAAGTACATTCTGTGTTTTTATTATTATTTAGGCAGTTAAATACTGCACAGTATTTAGTACACCATTTTCTTTATTTTTTTCCATCATACACAAGAATACGCGTGCGTGAGTCAATGTTCGCTCGTATGTGAGGCCTTGTCGAATAGTACTCTTGTAGGGGGCAATCGTGCGTGTTTTGTTTTCGATGTAAACTCGCGGAGATGAACAGGCCTGGTATTACCTATACGCCGAAAAAAGATTTGTTCAAATCGGTTCATAATTGGCGGAGTTATCGCGTAACAAACATAGAAAAAAAAAACATACGGGTCGAATTGAGAACCTCCTCCTTTTTTGAAGTCGGTTGAAAACATGCCACGAGTGTATTGCGTAGTATACGGCTGCTTGAACTCGGGATCTTCAAAACCAGAACGTTCATTTTTTAAATGAATCGTAATAATTCTGAATTGAAAAGATGATTAAATATTACTTTTTAAATAAAGTCCTTACATCTGATTTTGTAATAGTTCTTTTTAAATTACGTAATTACGCTTTTTAACAATTTATGTGTTCTATTTGATAAAGTAATTTGCTCCGCGCGCTTTTGTAGGTACTAAGTGATGAACTGTATTTAAAATGAGGCAATAGGTATGTGAAAGTAAGTATCCGGTATTTTATTTATGAGAATAGATCTTCTACCGGCCTCTAATAGTACTTAATCAATTTATTCGATTATGTATTCGATCATTATAGAACCTATTAACGTTAACCTAATTTTTTTGTTAACTACATAGTCAATTAATTTATTCCATTAGGTATTTGATAATTAAAAAACCTAAATAAACGTTTTAATATATAAGTAAGTAAGAACCTTATTAATTTTATAAGGATTAAGAGTGCCAACCCTAACACTCAGTTGAAGTGTAGGTATTTAACTCGCCGAAAGGGCTAAGTTTCCGTACTGCTTTAGCCCATATATATACTGTGTTGATAGTCTCAAAAAGAATAGGCTTATTCCACTATTCCCCGTTAACGTTAAATTGGAACTTATAACGGGGAATAATGAACTAATAAGTTCATTAATCCCCATTACATTCAAAATAAAATCCTAATATAACGGGGATTAATGAACTTTTTAGTTCATTATTCCCCATTATAAACTCCAATTGGCGTTAACGGGGATTAGTGGACAAAAAGTTCACTAATCCCGTTGACGGGGATTGTCAACGGGGAATAGTGGAATAAGCCCAATTGGTGGTCGACGGGGTTTGTCAACGGGGAATAGTGGAATAAGCCAAAAAAGAATGAGACCCTATTTCTTGCTCTTGGCACTTTACTGTTATTAGGTAGGATTCGATTCAGACATTCTCAATAAGTAAGTATTCTTGCGTTTCTAAGCGTAAAAACATAAACTCTGTATGTATAAATTAATACCTGCTCATTTATGTAATTATTATTGCATCATGGTGCAACTCAAATATTATCTTGTTGTCCTGCGCCACGTGTGTGCAAATCGCGTCGCACGCGCCACGATGGCAAGTATAATACATTCATGAAGGCTTTGAACAGATTTTGTACCTTATTCTCAAGGCATCAAGCTTGTGGTAACACTTTGTGGTACAACCTACCACTGTTCTGACACATCAGTGACGTAACA
The DNA here is from genome assembly GCF_963855985.1 of Ostrinia nubilalis. Taxonomy (NCBI): domain Eukaryota; kingdom Metazoa; phylum Arthropoda; class Insecta; order Lepidoptera; family Crambidae; genus Ostrinia; species Ostrinia nubilalis. The sequence continues at coordinate 17,551,186 of NC_087093.1, forward strand.
CCATGTCAATACAACAAAGGTTACGTCACGACACTTTTCCTGTACCGTTTTTGTTGTATCGTGTCTACCGCTGCCTTAACCACGTAATCCTAATCCCACAACTTGAGGATGTTTTGGTTTAAGATAAGATGTAGGTGAGTCATTTTTACAACAGGAATCCGAAAAGCATCGTGCCAATTAATAAGGTTATCTGATGATTTGCTGTGGCATAATTAATCACAAATAACATGTTTAGATAATGTCAACTTGAATATCATTGAAAATATTCAAATGCTATATTATCTCAAACTTTGAGAACGGTCTTGAGAGCGGTTTACGCGCTCTTCAGTCGCGCGCGGCTGGTCTCAAGTGGCATCGTCATCCGTAAACAAAGTGATTTCGTGTTTTGTTACTGAGATGGGTTCAGTGAATCGCGTGCCAATTAAATATGTATAACAAAACTACGTGGAATTGATACATAGGTATGTATCTTTGCACCGCTTCGCGGAAAAACATAGGTGAACATATTTTTTAATCCGATTAGTTGGGTACTTATTAAGAAAACTGCAACGATTAGGTGTATTAAATCAGTCGTCCTTCTAAAACTGGATTCAATTCTCAAGAAGTACGCAAAGTAAGTTCTAGTAATTTCTGGTAGAGCCACTGCATAGCTAGTAGATCAAGCCAAAATCGTCTTACTTTATTTATTTTCTATTTTCTAGAGAGACCCGCCCCTGCTTCGCACAGGTACAATGTATTATACTTAAAAATCTTTCTCTTGAATCACTCTATCTATTAAAAAAAACCGCATCAAAATTCGTAACGTAAGTAGTTTTAAATATTTAAACATAGGGACAGTCAGCGGAAAGTGACTTTGTTTTACTGTGTAATGTTAATGATTTATTTTTTAATTCCAAAATTCGAAAATAAGGCGAACTTAATGCCATAAGACATTCTCGGCCAGTTTACCTTCGTGTTATTACTTAACCTCTCAAGAATTCATTCTCAGAATTAAGTAGAGATATTTAATTAGTCGATTGGAATTTGGAACGACTGGCGATTCCCGTGGTTCTACAAGGATTTGCCATAACATTGTCGGTCAGGGCAAGAGTCGGCGGTTCGGGCAAGACCGACAATGTTGTTTCATGATAAATTGTTACTTATAGCCTGACCAGGAACATAAAAACCCTGGCATAGAGGCGCGTCAATTGCATTTGATAGTGCAACACTGAGTACAGTCGTACATGTGTTAAATTAATAGGCTAAAGGACAATGTTCGTTCTCCATACATTGTTCGCCTAAGAACCAACAATTTTGACATATTACTACCCGAAAGCGAAATAATACGATTCTGTGTGTAAGAACAATGATTCCTGATGGACACTTGCCATAAAATTAATGATTAAGAATATTAAATCACAGTGATTTTATAATATGTCGTTTATGACAACATGGCGTCTAATGTATTGTGTGAATGTATGAACACCGATTCGCGAAAAATGTTTTGTATTGTCGTCACGCCGAGTCGCAGCCAAATAGTATAAAATAAAATAGAACAAGTTTTAGAAATACAACTCGGCATTCCACTTTTATAATATGCCCACATATTGCACGTAAATAAACAACATGAATCGTAGGTTGTTTCCACCCTTGTCATCTGACACATGAAATAAACTCCTATTGTATTATAGATATCGAAGCCGAATCGTATATAATAATAGAATGGGTTTTGGAGATCACTCGGGGTTCCACTTTTATAAAATACCTACATATTGCATAAAAATAACACGAATCATGAGTTTTCTTTTCACCATTTACATCTGACACGAGATAACAAACTCCTATCTCCATGACTACCGTCGTAGTCTATGCCAAAGACTACAATATTTTAAGCAAGAAGTTTCAAACCTTAGCGGCTACGGTAACCCCTGGGCCACATACATCGTGATAACATTCGGTCGACACTGGAACGAAGTCTTGCGATTATGCAAAAAAGCATCGTATTCTAGTGCGGCTATATCACGTTCAACCGGGGTTTTAATTCGACTAAAGTCCTGACTAAAGACTGGAAGAAAATACGCCGCATTGTATGAGCACTTCGTGTTCGTTAAAGCGGCTTCAGATCTAGAGCCCACATAGTTTTCTTTCCAATAATATCCGCAAGTAGCGCTGCATGATCTTTACAACAAAAACGGCAATAGTTATTAAGGTGCCAAAATTATATGATTACTTTGGCACGGTATTATACACGTTCGAAGATTTGTCATTTTCATTCATTTCATCATCATCATCATCATTTCAGCCACAGGACGTCCAATACTGAACATAGGCCTCCCCCAATGACTTCCACATCGCACGGTTGGTAGCGGCCTGCATCCAGCGCCTTCCCGCTACCTTTATCAGGTCGTCGGTCCACCTTGTGGTGGGTTGACATTGCAGAATATGACTTTTGATAGGTTCATCATAGAATTCGGCGGGGATATCCTCACGGAGGAAGTTCGTAAAAGGGCGGAACAAGATCTTATAATAATGCAAGGCCGAAGCTGTAACGCGCGTGCTCCTACGTGTAATCCGGCGAGTATGCAATAAATAGTAATGTCTGGTAAATAGTGGTAATACGTATCGTTCGTTCGTTCGTTTCAGCCGAAAAGACGTCCACTGCTGGACAAAGGCCTCCCCCAAGGATTTCCACGAAGACCGATCCTGCACCGCTCGCATACAGGCACCTCCCGCGACCTTCACCAGATCGTCGGTCCACCTAGTGGGAGGCCTGCCCACGCTACGTCTTTCGGCTCGTGGTCGCCACTCAAGAACTTTCCTGCCCCAGCGGCCATCAGCTCTACGAGCTATGTGCCCCGCCCCGTCTATGTCTATATACGCTACGATTACAGGGTATCATTTTGCATAGTCGCAAGACTTCACTCCGCTGCTGTCAAATCAATGTCGCATAATGTTATCGCAATGTGTGTGGCCCTTGGCCAAATCACAGAAGCCTATGCGAAGAAAGAGCACTTGAATGACAATGAAAATCAGGGTTACCATTTTATAAGATCTCCTCACTATTGAGGGTAACAAAGTAACATTAATAATCTAGCCATTAATTACATTTATTACCTATACGAGAAAGTAAAGCAACATGCGGTTTTATTTTAATTTGTAAAATATTTGTAACAGTTTGTTCCAAGTTTAGTTTTACAACAGTATTGCTGTTTCAGCTGTCACTGTGAAGCTTTGGGAAAATAAATAAATACAAAAAATATTAACATAAATATTTATTTAAGTTTTTATGTTCATTATCATAATATGCCAATTTAAGTTACACTGTGTGACAGTCTTTGACACTAAACAAACTCTTCAGCTTAATAATACCTACCTACAGGGCGTTTTTATAGTTACTCTTGCTGATGAAACAAGAAGGGTTGATTCTACTACTGAAATACAACTACTTTTCTTACAGGACCAATATCAAATTCTCAAAAAAATTCACATCCTCGTGATGGTGATAATTTCTATGGAGAGGTTTTTTTTTTATATTCGGTCTCTTGGGATAAGTTATTCCATTTGAGCAAATCCTTTTTATTTGATCACATATAAAAATAACACAAGTGTGTGTGTTTAGGAAAACTTCTTCTTTGGTATGGTATCACTACGGAGTTATAATGTCGGCAACTCTGTATCACTGACTTGTAACTTTCAAACAGTATGAATAATAAGGGCACCACATTGGTTTTCTTTCTGAAAAAAGGCTTTCACTTTTAGTACTAACCCTTTAGCACTATTTCATTGAAATAAAAATACAATAAACGCACAGAAGACTGAAATTGAGTCAACTGACGTGACATTTATAATTTGTTGACATTATGACAGTTTGACAAGACTAGGCATTGAAAAAGTTTTAATTGAAAAAGTAAAATGACAATTTATTAAAACGATTCACAAGGATATAATCGATTAAAAATATTTATAAAATGTTCTGATACTTGCCTGTAGCGATTATCCAATCCAGAGCCCCGATTACGGTAATTTTTAACGTCAACAATCCAGACACGCTTCTCGATTCTGCGATACGATTGGTCGTTCAACAGCGTACGTCAGCTGTTTTGACCAATCGTATCGTAGAATCAGAAACGCGTCTGGATTGTAGACGTTATAAAAGTTACCGTAATCGGGGCTCTGGTTTCTACTGAAAAACTACCTCGTGGCAAGATTTTAATAAAATAATAAAATCTTTATCTTCTCTTTCACAATCTATAAAAGTTCATTTGGTCTATTATTATACATGTGCTATGAATGAGGGTTTTCGCGATTGAAAAATCCGCCAGATGGCAATACGTAGACGTGAGGTCCAAATGCTGCATGATTGGTTATTTTTGACATGACATTGACAGATATGTATCATATCATTGGCATAGATTAAGAGAGACTGGCAACTATACTAGGTTGATATAATGTTTCTCTCACTTCAACTGGCATTGGATTCAACATCGGATTCTGACACTTTTACAGTTATGATACCATGAATATCAGTTTATGGTCCTAATTATTTTTATTTTATTTACGACCTTCGACCAGTTGGACACTTTAGATAGCTTCTTGTAATAGTGTCAATATCTTTTTAGCTTTTAACGCAAATCTAGTCTTCAAAGCAGTTTAATCGATTTATTTTATTTTCAAAATCGATATTTTATTGTCTATGATGGCCGCAGGAACATCACTATACATGGACTCCCAGCAATAAAGTACGGTAATGCCTCGTACAGATTTTATCGGCAAAAATTATGGAACTTGATAGGTTTTAGACCATGCCACGCACCAAAACGTCCGGAAGTTGTAATAGTATTATAGAATAAACGTTAAAAGACTTATTTATTTAATTTTTCAATGCTTAAGTGTCCATTAGAACGAAAGGGTGCTTAATGTATTAAAAAAAATAGAAAATAATTATGATGGGTTAATGTTTTTGGGCGGTTTTTTAGGCGGTTTCTGACAATGTCCTTTATGTATCAGGATTCAGGATTACGGGCTAATTTGATATTTTCATAAATTAACGAAAAAATATTATTAAAGGTAACCTGGTTTAAATAAATTAAATGAAACCATCAATCGAGCTAGTAGGATTTATTTTATTATTCATCAATAATCAAATTCAGAACTTGAATATTCAACTGCAATGTCTGCTCATTAACGCTTCAAACTCGGTACTTCTTTCCCAATTCCATAAAATTCAAAACTTAGAAAGTGACAAAAAACTTTAAAATAGGTAGTTGAAACAGACTACAGCTAATTTTCATAGTGGACTATACGATAAACATGTCAGTCAATTTGACAACCTTTGTCGGAAACATTATTCAATGAAAATATTGTCCGAACCCTTAGTATTTCTCTTCGACAAATACATTAACACATTGTGAACCACTTTTCTTTCACGACTATAAAAATATTTTAGCAATTTAATTCACAAAATCAATTGCACACATTTAAAATAAAGTTTGTTTACACTTTGACAACAATAGACTGACATGCAAGGTGACATGTCAATGAAGTTTTCAGTTACTGTTGCCATTAAAATAAATTAGTACCATTAGTTTTCCGCAACATGGCGAGGGTTTTTATGTTCCTGGTCAGGCTATAAATGTTATTCTGAGCTTTGTTACGTCTTGTTTGAATAGTGTAATTGGTACTACCGTTCTATTCATGAATAAATAAATAAGTAAATGATGCGGGCTGCGTTCACTTTGACCTGACCACTGACCGCAGTACGCATGCAGTTCTTCTTTCATTAGGATCAATCAATTTCAATTAGATTCAATCCTTTAGTTCTTCTATCATTAGGAGGTTACAAATGAGTTATGCTTTAGGGAAGAAAGCAGCCTGGAAGCGGTGAAGTCGCCTGGGCTGCAGTCGGCGGCTGAGGAGCAAGCAGCACGTAAGGTGTACGACTTCCTGGTGGTCAGCGCCTGGCGGCGGCGCAGGGACGAGGTTCGATGCCTGAGGAAGACGCTGGAGTGCCAGGTACAAGCCTACCTACTAGTGCTCCATCTTAATAGTATTGTAAAGAGAAAAGGTTTGTTTGTTTTTGAAGGCTCCGAAACAATTCTTTCACCATAGATAGAGCTATACATTATCCCTGATGGATGATATCAATGAATAAAGACAATAAGTGACATACAGACCGAAAACAACACGGGCGAAGTTTCTTGCAATAGCTAGCAAAACATAATTTGGATTGTAACCACCTACAATGTAATTTGGCGTTTAAATATTAACTATTTTTTGTGAAATTTATCCGTATTCCCACATAATATTGTCTAGCAAAATGTATGTACACATTGGTCGCGTGCGTATATGACTCATTGTTTACAAGTGAATTTTCCTCTTACTAAATGTCACTGGAATTACCATAGATTCGTGTGTAAAAGAGACATTATTGAAGACATAATACAAGATAAAAAGGGATGCACTAAGCACCGTTAAGATAAAAAAAAATTGCTACGCCATCCGTTGACGTGTTATGTGAATATGCATGACGTAGTTCATTAAGTTGTAGTTCTATTCTATAGTCTCTATAGAATATATCACTGCCACGATGAAGACTAGTTGACTGTTTTCTTTATTCCCGTTGAGATACACTATTTTGTGTTATACTGTTGAGATTCGTTTAATAACCAAAGAAATAGACTCTCTGTCTGAAGCGGCAATAGAAAATGCCAATTTTGTAGATGTATTATCGTAAGAGAAGACTTCCGCTTTAAAATGTCTCAGTAGGTGCCCTTGACATAACTTCACTGCGCAATCGAAGATAGTTTATATATTTAACAGTTTGATTTGATACCAATTTTATCGCCTCTGTAACCTTTGTAAGAAAAGTTTATTTTAAGAGCCAACGTAGCTTAACAACCCTTTTTAGGTATATGTAGTCAATAAATCCGGGATCTGAGGTCATTATTATATTCTCATATCTGTGAATATTAATGGACATTATCCTCCATATCCGGAACTGGTGAAGTGGAACGTCAATACATTTTGTTAATCATCAAAACAGGATCTAACTATACATCTCTCCTAAGGAAATATCCTTTCATAAGAAAATATATTTAGTTTACCTACAACTAGGGAAAAACTTCAAAATAATTTGACTTGGCCACATTTAAAAATTCTTTGGCTCGTTAAAACTAAATCATATCACATTCACCCGAACCATACCTAATAATAAATATTACTAGTTAGTGATCATCAGGTCTCTCCAAACGGTAAAGGTAGGTCCATTACCGTGATTGATACCGAATTTGCACCTCAGCTGGAATGAAAAACGGAGCGCAACTGGAGAAGAAGCGAATACGCTTACAGCGAAGCGTCCAATACATACAACGAAGTATGTATTGGAAACGTTAAAAATTAGCGTAATCGGGGCACTGGGTGGGAAAAAAGGCCAAATCCACGATTTGCGTCTGGTAAATTGGAGAGGATCGTGTTCTTGTAGTGAAGACAAATAAATTGCTCTTGAGTCTCGCCTCTGAATAACAAGATCATCTTGTGTTGTGATCAAATCTTGTCCGAGGCCCTGGTAGGTACCTAAGCTTAACCCTAGCGCTAGGGCTTGTACCCAATACATCACCGGCTTGCACAACTGATAGTGAAATGGGTATTTTTTAATCCTTTTTACACCACCAACAACAAGGCCCCTAATCTGCTCTCTGCCGTCACGGCTTATACTGAGCAGATGCCATTTTGGTGCGTGTACTCTGTTTTTTAGTGTTTAAGTTCTTCTCGATCTTGGCCTTGGGGGCTGTAGCTCCGTATCATTGATACCACTGAAGGGCGGTAGCTAAGGCGATAGTTGCTGACTATTTGTGTTGAGATTTCGTCGTGTTCATCAGGTGTCGTGCTCGGAGCGCCTGCGCATCCAGGTGTCCACGCTGAAAGCGCTGCTGGAGTCAGACACCGCTAAGGTGCGGTTGGCCATGCGCGAGCTGGAGCGCCTCAAGCAGCTGCTTCGTGACGGGGACGTCGAGAAGGCGCTGCTGCAGCGGGTACTTATGTTTCAGTCTTCACCGTCACCATTATTTCGTAGATGCCTACCACTGAAGTTAATCCTCCCCAAAACAAAGTGGACAGAAAACCTCATAAAATTGCAGAAAGCCGCTTTGTAAGTCCATTACAATCGGAAAATCTGGGTGGCTGGGGATAGCCTGTTCAGCAGTGAATTTATTGGTTTTCGTCGATTTTAAATATCCACACCCGTAATTTCTCTATAACATGGTATTTAAAAATACAAAAAACATCGATTATGGTAAAGTGAACTCAAGATGTAGATGAATGATGAAGTATGCGTGTTCCAAATTCCAATTACCCATAAATGCGAACTAACACATTAAATTAATTAAAGATTTTATGTAATCGTAATAATCGTGTCTAATTGTAATTAAACTCGCTTACCTTCTAACTTATTTTTCTCGAAATCCAATTTAAAGTTTAGCCGATGTCGCACCATTTTTTGTTATTTCCACAACACAAACTGAAGAAATATTCATAAACGTGGCAAAACGACTAGAGGGCGGCAATAACCCGACTCTACCACACTCTCTCTCCTAAATATGCGAGTTCGAGTGTAGGGCTGATGGATTTGTGTTCTGCTAAAAGAAATTACGGAAAATAATTCAACCATGACTCACTTTTTGCGTCTTGAGGTTATCGTTTTGCGTCTTGAGATCTTGAGACTTTGGCGCCTAATTGCGCGACTCAGAGGTGTTCTCATCTCAATATCTCAAAAGCAGAACTTAAGCACGTGTGCCGTTCTCGAGCGGATCAAATCTGTCCTCAAACGTGTTTTAAACGCGTGCTCTGTAAAATGTTGAGGAATTCAAAATTATAAAGGCATTGTATGTTGTTCATAAGTGCCACTTGTGGTCTAAACTGAATAAAATATTTTTGATTTTGATTTTAATTATGCGTGAAATGATTTTTTTTAATTATCAATCACAGCACATACTAATCCAAACATGAACTTAGTCTAATGCACCGATGAATACAATGTTTATTCGTAGGTACGTAAGAACTGAAGAAATTTTCGGTATCCGAGCCAAAATTTTTGTTGACGATATTAATTTATTTCAAAGGCTAAAATAGCCCAGCAAAACATGAACCAAAGTCCACATTAGGACATCCGAGTCCGATTTAGACGTAATATAATGGATGTTTATTTCGAACAGGAAAAACTGGCTCTCGAACGCGACGTGTGCGCGGCGCACGACCAGGCCTCCGAGATGAGCATCGGTATGTTGATTATTTTATTAGTTTATCATTCAAACATCGTTTAATAGGTAAATGTCATGTCTTTAGCAAATAACTCAGAGGAACGTAAACGTGCACCGATGATTTAATTACGTGAAAGATAGGCAAACAATCTGGCTAGGCTGAAACGGGAGCGAATTGTTTAGGTGATCAAAATGCAATTTTTCACTTTACAATGAAAATTGCCACCCAGTTTCTCGTAGTTCCATAAGTATCGCAAACAAGTTTTGTATCCAAGAGGTTGTTTCTCACAAAAAACTAAAAAAACTCAAGGAAAGCTGCATGGGAGAGTCACTCAATCGCAGCTCATTAAAAATCATAGTCACACAAGTAAGATAAGTAGGTAGGTTTTATGTCATAGAGTTCCATTTCAATCAAAATCAGTCTGTTTTTGTAGGGGAGACCTAGGAGAGTTGTGACAATTTTTACTTTAGGGGCCATATCTCGCTCAAAAAACATTCCACAGCTATGAATCATACAAATTTATGTAGCGCCGTTCCTTCTGTTTTCAAAACAATCACCCAAGTTGACTAAAGTATTAGGGTTTCTGAGGAAATCACCAAAATCTTAGACCACTCCCTCTGTCACAACTCTCCTAGCACCGAGGTAAGTTGTGACAGGTACCGAGGTGAGATGTGACAGCATTGTATTTCATCTATTAGATATAAAAATACCATAATACTCAATCAAATAATATGTTTTTTTAGCAAAAAAGTACTTTAATCATCCTTTAGTAACAATTAAAACAAATAGTTATAGGATGTCGTTACACAGATTGAACCACATTTCTCCAGCTTTCATTTTTCTCCCACACTGGATTTTTTTAATTATATTTTTTAGCTAATGTAGTCACTTAATATATTTTCTTCCTCTTCTGTAAAAATAAAATAGTCGCGGTGGTATAATCCATAGACGGAGCTTCGCCTTCTGGATTTACTTGATAAGCCTCTTTCTTCTTAATATATCTTGACAAGTTTAGATTGTAATAGGTCGCAGGCAGCATATTAATCTTAAACTTTAACCCTTTTTAACCTAATCACTTCATAAGCTAGGTCCTATATTTCGACTCCAGCAAACAGTTCCTATATGTATATGGCATTCATGTATAGTTACCTATTAGGCATTCAGAATCAAAAAAGTAGCAGCAGGCAATTACACAAATTATGAACCTATTAACATACAAAAAAACATCTAAAAACATCGTGGAAATGGCCCATCAGAAAAATTAAGTAAACTAGGAGAGTTGTGACAGGCTGTCACAACTCTCCTAGGTGTTTAAAATGACGACTTGGTTCGAATAATATTTTTTATTTTCTAAACACGATGCGCACACAAAATATCAGTGCTACATTTTGAGACCTGAATAACCATGCAACTTGAGAAAAAATAACACAACAGTGCACATTATACTAAAACATGATATAAACTTAAATAAAATTTTGACGAAAAACTTACTTTTCGCATTTTTTTGTACACAGACGTCATATTTACGGAACCGTGCCTCTAGCACCACCCACAGGTACTTAGTCAAGAAGAGCGTCTTAAAAGCGACAAACAAACGTTTTTACCAGCTTCCTAACTATATTAAGTAAGGAGAAATCGTCCTTGTCACAACTCACCTCTGTCACAACTCTCCTAGGTCTCCCCTACAATCAAAATAAACACATTTAAAGCTATAAAACTGTGTTTATGACTTGTAGACCGCTTTTGACACGAATTATTTAAAATAACAAGTACTTAAGTAAATCATCGCGCAAGCTTCTTCGTTACTTCCCACACGTGTTTTTTTATAGTGTTATTTATTAACATATGCAAATCACTTGTATCATAATTTTATTATGTTTTACGGACGATTTTTTAGCAACTTCTAGTGCCTTGTCTTTTATTTTAATACATAAATAAGTACTGCGTAGGTACCGCCGCTTCAATTGCCTAGCAGCTCTACCTTTTAATTTCGCATTAAAATAAATACAATTTAATTACAAACTATTTTAGTTGGTATTTTTTGCAATAATCATTTTAGTAAACATCCTTACATCCTTACGGTGTTTCTTATGTTACATACTAAGGCTATGTGTTGCACCATCTTACTTTAACAGTAACTATAATAAAACTGGCGTTTTTTGTATGGAGTTTGACAGATTTTTGACGTTTGTTAAAGCCAAAGTAAGATGGTCGGCCTAAAGGCTTCCACAGACCAAACGCGGGTCAGAAGCAGTGCGGGTCAGTTGCAGCGCGGCTGAGGTACACTGAAAGCAGCGCAGTTTCAAAGCAGTTGCAACGCGGGCGGTTGTCAAAAATTTAAATATTCAAAAACCGCTTTCAACGTGCTGCTACCGCCCTGCGTCCGGTGTGTCATGCTATAATATGGCCGCTACTGCCCCGCGTTTGGTCTGCCCAAGGCTTAAGTAGTAAGCTTGTTATTTGACCTACATCCCAAAGACGTATTATAAGAGTCGACTCTTTTATTAATGTAAATGACAATATTAAGAATCTTTATCCATAGATTAATGATTGATTCAAATCGGACTCCGACCTTTACCTCTGATGTTTACGTTCTGTGCGGACATTTGCGGTCAGAGGAAAGTGACTCACAGCATTAATGTGCAGCTTCAGTCAATACATCACTATGAATGTTACAGGTCTCTACCGTTCTAAGGTAAAATTGGCAAACCCTAAAAATATATTGAGCACAATAAGGCGGTATACCTCATTTCTTGTATCGATAAAGCGGCCCAAAGAGGTTGAGGATGATTCGCTGTCTTTTATTGATGTCGATATCATACACTTATTCGTTCTTATTAACATTTTCTAGCGTTCTCAGGCAACTCGATAATAGCATTCGATATCACGCTCTCAGCAGTCTTGGTAGATTAGGGCAATGATCGAGTATGAATCACGAATTCTGGCGAGACGAAAATTTCCGAATTCAAATGCATTTTATTTGTTTTTGCGAGTCAAAGGTTTCGAATCCCAGAACATATGTATAGTATAAGTGAGGCGTCCAGTGGCGGATTTACCAATAGGCCAAGTAGGCCGGTGCCTAGGGCGGCAGATTTAGAGGGGCGGCAAATTCAGCTAATTGTTTTTTTTTCACAGAAAAAAAATTATAATTATACGTATACACAATCCATATAAATAAACGATTAATAAACGCACTGTAATAATAATAATATACTTAGGTACTTATGTGATCATGAATTTTAAAATTTTCCAATAGCGTTTCAATAAAAATAAAATAAATAACTCGTAACACAGGATCTTCGGAGCCTAGCACGAGCACCATCTCTCCACAACTTCGTGTATATTGTTTTATTACCAAGCCTTGGTCTTTCTGTTTACCTTTAAGTAGTTCTTAGCTAATTATCTTCTGTTATCTGATTGTTGTGGAGAGAAAATAAATAAATAAATAAACTATTATTAATATTAATTTCAATTTAAATTTAGTAACTTTAATAGAAATTGTTTGTATTGTTTTTAAACTGTTAAGTGCAATAAAAAATATTAAACAGAAACAATGTTTACTGACCACACATTTTTTGTCTGTGTTCATACAGTGTGAGTCACGATAAAGTGTACATATGAATATAGACGAAACTAGACCTATTTTTAACGACAAAAAAGAGATCAATTTTTTTTTGAGTTTTTTTTTTTAAATTATAGAATTTTTTTTCTTCCGATTATTTATTGCAAAGAAAACGTAATAACTTTTAAACTAAATAGCAGGCGATACTAAAAAAATACAGAAAATACTCAAAAAATGCCAACTAATAATAAAAAATTATACTATAAAAAAAACTGCTTTTAAATTCGTGTTTTTTTGGTTATTTGATAAATTTCTCCAAAAAATGCCCCTATAACACAGGTCGACAAAAAATCAAAATGAAAATGGTGCCGAGATTCTGATGATAGTTTATTATTAGGTGAGTATTAGTAATAATAAAAATATTTTTCTTTTTTTTCTACGTGTAGTTTTGGATCTACCCTCAGTTTTAAAATTTATCTTTAATCGGTACTTTGGTTGCACAGTTTGTAGTGTTATCGGTACATTTTTATAAATACATTTATTTTAATATCATGTCTGCATTGCCAAGAAGTTATCTCAACAATCAAAATGTATTTTTGTTACATTTGTGGTGTGTACACAGTTAAAAAGTTCGAAAATTCAGGCAAGATTTTATTAAAAGTGCTTATTTTTCTTACTTTAAGTCGGAAATTGGGGTTGTATTCAAGCCGTGGATACCCAAAATTGTTTGTGTAAGCTGCTGTGAACACTTAAGGCAATGTTTCAATGGTCAAAGAAGCCGTAACATGAAGTTCAGAGTGGATAAAGTGAGGAAAGAACAAAAAAAGTTTGAGCATAAAAAAACATTTTAATTAATTTATTAAGTAAACTTAAAAGAACAGCGGGAGCGATGCCATCAAGACCTAAAAACCATTGTAAGAGGGGTACCATGGCAGTTGGGATCGGCATAATGATGGCTGATTGCTGCTGGGGGATGTAACGTGATAGTCCCACCACTACACCTCATACACAAAAGTCGTGGAAAAGAAAGTTATTGAGCACTTAAAAATTTAAAAAACGCTGATTTTGATGAAATTTTGTATTTTTCTTTACACGCCAAAATCTCGAAAACCACACGTAGGAAATCAACAGTTTTGCTACTAAAGCAACCAGTATAAGGTCCTCAATCAAAAAAAGTATACAGTTCCTTAGCACCAAAACGATCATTGCAAACGTTGTGATAGGGATAGAGATTATGCGATTTTTGGTTTTACAAAGGTAATACGATAAAGAATAACACAAAGTAATAAAAACCACCTGTTATGGGGGCATTATTTGGAGAAATTTATCAAATAACCAAAAAAACACGAATTTAAACGCAGATTTTTCTCAAAATGTATAAAATTTTATTATTTGTTGCCATTTTCTGAGTATTTTATGTATTTTTTTATTATCGCCTGTTATTTAGCATTATTACTGTTTTTATTTTATCAGGATACCTCTTAGTTTAAAAGTTATTACGTTTTCTTTACAATAAGTAATTGGAAGAAAAAAAATTCTATAAAAAATAAAAAATAAATACTTAAAAAATTTTTGACTTCTTTTTTGTCGATAAAAATAGGTCTAGTTTCATCTTTTTTCATATGTGCACTTTATCGTGACTCACACTGTATAGTGTGGGTATGCTGCTGTTTTTAGGTCAACATTAAACTCTTCAGTAGGTACATAGCGGGTTGCAAAAATAATCTAGTAACTGACAGAAATATCATTAAGTTCACAATCATACTAATAACATGTGCATGTGGATTGAGTGATCCTTGCTTCAATCTTAACAAAAATCGAGGAAGTTTTACTTAAAATATGTTAAAACATTGCGATGAAGTTTAAAAATTTGTTAAACCTAAGATAAAAATGTTATGGCCAATAAATAGGAGCACTCATACCGCACGCTTTAAGAAAACGTCAAAATGTTTATTTCAGAAAATAAAGCCTTTCCACTTCTTTTTCTAGTATTGAAAAATTGTTAAGAATATGTTAAAACTATTAACAAATTCCGAAATCCCCCGGGATTAAACTAACGTATTGAATTTCAAAAGTCAGTAGGGGCGGCAAAATTGAATGGCCTACTAGCGGCAAATTTGTAAATCCGCCACTGGAGGCGTCTAGTTTCAAATCCCGCTAAAACGATTTTGATAAGATTTCGAGAAATTGAAAAAAACCGCTTATCCATATAGCTTTGGCCTTAGGCAAAAAAAAATATGATACGAATTATTATTGTCATCTGGCAATACTAACAGTAATTGCTATTTATCTTTAAATTAAATATAATTTGAATTATAATGAAAACTATTTTCATTTTGGCGTATTTTGTTACGAACATTCGGTTTTAATGGGATTTGAAACGGACATGTTGTATTTTAGCGGGATTTGATAAGAGCAAATTATGAAGCAACCACGTTATAAAAAAATCTCCATACTGATTTCGCAGTCACGTGACCAAAATACCGTGCTACCATTGGTCAATCAACTTTTAGAGGGTTTTGAAAGAAACGGACGGCGTTTTAGCGGAGTTTGTAACACAAACCTAATTTTAAGTGCTAGTTTAGTAGTCTTTTAGTGTATTTTGATCGAAAATGATTGAACAGTATGATGAGAAAATTGCAGTAGCATCATTTAGAGATATAAACAGAAATTAGTTGCAGGAGCGTTTTAGCGGGTTTTGAAACTAGACGACTCAATTATCGCCCGTATTCTGAAGCGACGCGAAGCTCAAAAATAAATTACCACACCTACTTACTTATGCGTATGCAAGCCTGTAAAATACCCAAATTGGATTCATTCTTCAACCAATCACAGTCAATGTAGTTTAAAAACAGGCCATTGCTTAAGTTTTAATTAAACTTCGTGTCTTATCATATATATATCTACTTATATCATATTATATATCTACTTACATCGGCACATCGCAACGCAACGCAACATTTAAAACCTACTTCCTCAACTGGGAATTGAATCCACAACCTTCACTTCCGGACGACTGGCTCACAGCGTAAAATACACCTAAGACGTAGGGTTTAGCAGTCTCCGTAGTAGCTCAGTTATCAGAGTGGGTAGGTACCCACCCAGTCACCCGGCAAGCAGAAGGTTGTGGGTCAATTCCTAATTGAGGCAGTCCGTTTTTTCAAGTGCATTACTTATTAGCTGTCAAAACGCAATACAAAGACAAGTTATGATATCACTATTATTTCGTGAACATAACTTAATGTACTAAAACTGAAAACTACATTTAAAATTTAATTATACAACAGATTGTTTTTAGAAGTTGTGCCCTAAAATAAGTCTGACAAGTAGCCCATGAGTAGGGCCGGATCTACCATATTATGGCTATTTGGGCTTCAGCCCAGGGCCCCGTGGATTCGAAGGGCCCCCAGCTAAGTAAGTCAAAGTCGAAACTAGACGATAATGCGAAAGTATTAGTGGGCCCCTAAGTAATAGCCCAAGGCCCCCTAAACTCACGGTTCGGCTATGTCTGCCTAGCATATGGTAAGAGCGCTTTCACATTTAGGCGATTTAGCAGGGAGATAAACGCGCGACAGAAGCGCTGCCGAAAATTTTATACTATGTGACAGCTGATACATACCTGCACATTATAAAAACGCCGCTGCCGCGCTGGTGTCGCGCTACTAACGCCCTAATGTGAAAGCGCTCTAAGACATTTGCTATTAGCTGAAATGCCTTCGCGGATCTATCTGGGAAGTGTGGCGACGTCCTAAATGCCCATTCGACCGGTGTGTTCTACAGGCTGGCGGAACTGCCGCAACGAGCTGGAGGGCGTCCGCGCAGCCGCCGCGGCGTGCGAGCGCGCGCTGGCGGGGGAGCGCGCCGCTGCTGCCGATGCGCGTGCGCAGCGAGACCTCGCCCGGCGCAAGGTAAGGCTTAATATCCTGGGATATTTTCACGCTGCGCTATCCCAGTGTCTGGCGGGTGCAGTCCTGTTGTCCCCCTGGTCCACCCAGGGGTAGTCGCAGTAACTGGATCGCGCTGCGCGTTCGCGCACTCCTGGCACACAATCAGGCGAAGTTACGAGAAGAAGTGACGACATTTATCAACGATAGCAGCCCGACGCGAAGTACCGTATTTGTGGTGTCAAGGCCCAGAAGGGGGAGAATTGACTATGAGAAGGGACATGGATCAGATAAATTTGTAGGGAGTCAAGCAAACCGCCCGGGGAAAAGAGCCCAGAGCAAGTACCCGCGCGCTCTCCCGAGATTCGGTTCGTACGCCGTGAGGATCCAACCGGGGGGGACAACAGGACTGCCCCTGACTTCCTGACTGGGAAGCAGGGTGGCGTGTGAGTGAGAGCTCGCGCGCAGCGGGACCTCGCCAAGCGCAAGGTAAGGCTTAGACACCCCGTAGACTACAGACTAGTTTACTCGGCTTCCAATTTGTATGAAGAATCTTCCTCTTCCCTCACTGATGAGGATCGCGACCACATATAGTGTTTCTCCACAGACTTCTGTCACTGTCTGGAGTTGTGGACCGCACGATGCAAACTTCCGCCCACCGTCTTCTTCACCGCATCTGACCATCTCGGCGGTGCCCTATTTCGAGCATGTCTGCCTTCTATTTGTCCCAAGATAATTTGTTTCTCCAGACAATGCCTTGGAGACTGCATAATGAAGAATCGGCCGTTACCAAATCTGTGTAATATGCGCACTTCCATACATGTTCATACAGTACAGATTAACAACCCGACCCAACTATCGGCCGACTAAAAGTCTGTAGTCTACAGGGTGTCTTGATATCCTTCGACAATTTCGTGCTGCGCCATCCCAGGCTGTGCAGATTCTGCCATACAGAAGAAGAAACGGCCATGCATGTTCTTTGCTCATATGGCCCGCTTATGAGCAAAAGAAGTATCCATCTCGGGCGACACATCATGCACCCGGATGAGATAGCAGATATCACGCCCCAAATAATCTGGAAATTTATAGACTCAACGGGACTAAGCAGTGAACTCTAAACACAAGGGCTGCCACAATAGATCAAACCTGGTCGAGCTGGCGCAAATGAAGGCCCAAAAACCAATAATGGGCGGAGGCCCAAAGTGTAAAATGTCGAAGGATAAAAATATTATTTTGATAAAGTTTTGAGAGTCGATTTAGACAGGATGTAACTGACGGACGTGGCCTTGAAAATTTCAACACACCGCAGTCGTTCCGTCTTCTTAAATTTATAGGCTGCCATTCCATCTGTATGAACGCGACTACGCGGAGAGAATCGCGAATCTGTGAGTGCGAGTTTTACCGAAGAATTGTTGTGGTGTCGACACATCGCCCCATACACAAGCTTACTCGTATGTTTAGTCGCGTCTCGTCGCCGCCAAATCTAGGAAAAAACACTGCATACTTTATAAAATAATCGCGCATCACTTAGCTACGCTACGCAGCTCAGCGTTGGTGGATGCGTAGCCTTAATATGACTCGTGCCATTCCGAGAATTCGCCGTATGTTTTCCGAATCTCCGAATAACATGCGATTATGTGTAACAGGTAACTTACGGCCATTAAACTTAATTATACCAGCTAGACGATGTTTTATAATGTATTCTCGAGATCCGGTCGGGTGTTTTACACGTGCCGAGTTCAATGGAATCTGTTAAGAAATAACCCAACTACTCGTACTTACCACTGATAAATTCCAAAAAAATGTAAGGCAATTTGGCTAACCCTCTTTGTACGAGGCGTAGAGGTGAGAAGGACGCAAAAGGTCCAACAATTTGGTAGTTGCCTACCTTGGATGTCAACAATTGTAAAAATAAAAGGAATTGGAAAGAAAAGCCCCGAAAAATAATGCATTACTTATCTTATATCATTTTGGCAAGAAGGAACTAATTTAGATATTTTACTCGTAGTATAGTTACCTAGGTACCCAGTTTTGCCTTAAGAGGGCATTAATAAAGCAATAAGTAGGGAAAAAGACATTTAAAAATGGAAAAATGTATAAATACTTATATAAATAACACGGGGACCTTTTTGTTTGGGAATCCCTTTTGCAGAGGTCATTATGATTGTTTTCTCATATCGGGCTGGGTAGCTAGGTAGACCGTACCTAGGTGTATCTAAATTGTAGTCGTCATATCTCCTTACAATGATTCATAGCGGATTGTTTACTGTGATGTGAGGCAGGTTAGGTTTTAATATCGCACAATTATCTACCGTGAGTAGATATACCTACCTACTGACTTGGAAAACACAGAAGAAAATATGCTGTATCAAAGAATTATTCCATCCAAGGATTTCTTGGAATCTAAAAACAACAACGATATATTTACTTATAAATATTAAACCAGTACTACGAATAAACGAAGATTGCATAGTGGAAATATTAATGAAAATAATTTTCTTTTGTGCTTTGTGCCTCCATTCACCTCTAGTAAAATAGAGTGGACAGCTATGTCCTTCTCAAGAGAGCAAGAAGGCGTTGAATGCAGACCGTTCTCGTTTCAGCTGAAAGACGTCTACTGCTGGACAAAGGCCTACCCCCAAGGATTTCCACGAAGACCGATCCTGCGCCGCTCGCATCCAGGCACCTCCCGTGACCTTCACCAGATCGTCGGTCCACGCTACGTCTTCCGGCTCGTGGTCGCCACTCAAGAACTTTCCTGCCCCAGCGGCCATCAGCTCTACGAGCTATGTGCCCCGCCCACTGCTACTTTATTTTAGCGATTCTGCGGGCTATGTCAGTCACTCTGGTTCTCCTACGAATCTCCTCATTTCTGATTCGATCACGTAGGGAAACTCCGAGCATAGCACGCTCCATCGCCCTTTGGGTGACCTTGAGCCTTCTTATGAGGCCCATAGTAAGCGACGGCCTGGTGATGGAATGGCATTAATTTCATGAAAGAGCCTATACTTATTTAGCACCTGTGGCAGAAATGATGATGATGCAATTAGAGAGGGTCGTTCTCGTGCATTTGAGACTGAATGGCTTAAGCCAGCATAACGGCGGCCATAACGGCGGCCGTAACGGCAGCCATAACGGCGTATTACACTTGAAAATTTCGACAGGTTCATCCAGTGTCTAAGTAGCTCAGTTGGAAGAGCAGTCGCCCGGCAGGCGAAAGGTCGTGGGTTCGAGTCTAGTCTTTAGCAGTTCGATTTTTTCAAGTTTATTTAAAATTTAGTTTGAGAAGCGACTCTATTCGCTGAGACATTTTAATAATGAATGAGGGCTATCGTTTTTTTACCCAACAGTTGGCACCCCTGGCGATTGACAGGACCTTACTCTACAGTGGCGCCATCTTGATGAGTGCAAATGCGATAGTCCTCCTACCACTTTCGCGCTCACCAGCTGGCGCCAATGTCTTCGCTACTAGCAAGTGACAGGACCTTACTCTACAGTGGCGCCAACTGGTGAGCGCTAAAACGATAGCCCTCATTGCCTAAAGATGGAATGGTGTTCCAGCTGTCGATCGTGGAGAAGGAGCTGGCGCAGCACGAGGCGCTGCTGTCGGCGGCGGAGGCGGAGGCGGCGGCGCTTCGGCGCTGTGCGGACGAGCGACGCCGGGAGCTCGAGCGCGCCGCCGCCCAGCTGAAGCTGGAGCGCGAGTAAGTCCGCTATGTGTAGTGCGGACTTCGAACCACACCCAGGCGCGGATCCACCGTTGTGGGCACTGTGGGCATGCCCACAACCTAATTTACTTGTTTTAATTATGATCTATTGACAAGATCCATAGGCTGATGATAAAAACGGCTGACTGATGAGCCTTTAAAAAATCGAGCGTGATTTGGAACACAGCCGTTCCACTAAAACGCCGCCGCCACCGACCACTTGGCTCTCACTTTGCTAATTTTTGGTGGCTGTGCCCACAACCTTTTTAGAGGGCTGGATCCGCGCCTGACCACCCCGGAAAATGGCTCATTGAAACCATCAATAATTTCAAGGAACAACCTCTCTAAAAGATCACGTCATTTCATCTTCACTAGCCCAGAAAACTGCATTGTTTTCAATTGAGTTGAAAATGATGATAGTAAAGAGGTAAGATAGCCTGTTCCTCCGTGGTTGAGGATTCCGGGTGAAGCTCGCTTCCACCTTAGGCTTGATCGTCACTTACCATCAGGTGAGATACAGGCCAAGAGCTTTCTCGTTGTGAATAAAAAAAAATCAATTGAGTTCGAAAAAATGACGTCATAGCTTGTCTTTGCTGTACAAAATCTAAGGGAGAACCGCATTTTGATAACCCTTTTGACAGCCCATAAAAAGTACCTAAGTCAATTGAATCGTAGAAAGGCTTACCCCTATTGAAAATTGTCAACCCTTCTTTCCGCGCAGGGCTCGCGCGCAATGTTCGGCCGAATGCGCGGCGCTGAGCGCGCGCGTGGCGGCGGCGGCGCAGGAGACGAGCGAGCTGCGCGCGACCGTGGAGCTCACGCGCGCAGAGCTGCTACGCGTGGCGCGCGCGCTCCAGCACACGCAAGCCCAGCTGGATATGTGGCCGCGCCCGCTCACCAAGTCAGTATAATAGCGAACCATTGCGGTCGCTTCAGAAGCTAGTCCTATGGCCGTAAACGAGCTCACGCGCGCCATGCTGCAGCGCGCGCTTAGCACCGCAGGCCCAGCTCGACCTGTAGCCGTGCCCACTCACCAAGTCAGTGTAGTAGCGTTTGCAACAGCAGCTAGCTAGGCTTCAGAAGCTAGTCCTATAGCCGTAAGAGAGCGAGCTGCGGTTCACGGTGGAGCTCACGCGCGCCGAGCTGCAGCGCGTGGCGCGCGCGCTCCAGCACACGCAGGCCCAGCTGGATATGTGGCCGCGCCCACTCACAAAGTTAGTAACTATAGTAAAGATGCACTGTTAGTTGACAGAACTAAAGCCTGGTCCGTGAGCACGTAGAATCCCGTCCAATGACCCCAAGCTGCCACGGACCAGGCTTTACTATAGTTAACTATAGTAAAGCCGCTCTGTCAACTGACAGTGCATCTTGGCTTTAGAAGCTAGCCCCATACTGCCGTCCGATCACTGTAACGCCGTTAAGTGCAAAAACCACTTTCGGAGAAAAACGAGTTTAAAGATCGCGAATTAAAAAAAATTCGCTGTTTCAAAAGTAAAAGAGTAATTTGTAATTTAAATATATCATTTTAAAGGTATTTTTAAGAGCTACAATTGACACAAACTCTCACGACGCTACATATTATAGATTTTGAAATATTTTAATTCATACATTTTAACTCAGTATTATTGAAATAATATCTCAAAATATACACAACTAAAACGCCGGTATGGCTACCTTAACGGCGTTTAAGTTTTGGATCTTGAATAACTTTGATACATTTGTAAAATGAGTTTCTAAATAATAATTCTACTAAACTTTAATGCCGTTAAATAGTTTAACGACGTTTTAGCTCGGTAATACTATTATTTTTTAACGTCAAAATACTTGCCTTAAATGCAGCTAATGTTAGCTAACGTCATTTAAGTCTAGTATTAACACATAAATTACGAAACTATTGGTATGCCTGTTTGATTCGTTTTGATTACAAGACTAAAATGCAGTTAAAAACAAAACTTTTCACCATAACGGCATTTAAGCTAAGTACTAGCTACTTAGTAGTTCAGGAAATAAAGAAAATTGCATTTATGTCA
Source organism: Ostrinia nubilalis (assembly GCF_963855985.1). Taxonomy (NCBI): domain Eukaryota; kingdom Metazoa; phylum Arthropoda; class Insecta; order Lepidoptera; family Crambidae; genus Ostrinia; species Ostrinia nubilalis. Next base: position 17,573,603 of record NC_087093.1, read on the forward strand.
AAAATAACAAAACCTGTTTTAGTGTTGAACATCTATATTTATGTAAAAAAAAAACAAGTTTTTACTATTTTTAGCATTCGTTGATATCAATCATACGTTTTAATATAATAATTTCTTAAATTTACCACTTTAAAAAAGTAGATACTCATAAAAGACAACACAAAATAAAATCTTTACATTTTCATTACCTACTAGCTGACCCGGCGAACTTCGTACCGCCTTAGCGTAGAGATTTTCTTAATATTTTTTCCCGTAAGAACCATCCTTGGACTTCCACAAACATTTTAAAAAAAGAATTATCGAAATCGGTTCAGCCGTTCACACGTGATGCCGTGACAACGCGAAACGGGTTTCATTTTTATATATATAGATTTGAGATCAATTAAAACCAACTATTGAAAGTTCTCAAACTTAGCAGTTTCACAATACCTAATAAAAATAATAAGTGACGACACTTTATTACCAATGCCGCAATATTTATATTATTTTGCCTGTTTCAGTAGGCTACAACTACAATATTTTGTAGTTAATAAAAATTAAGATCTATTTATTTAATTCAATAATAATGTACAACGCGGCAAGCCTTACCTAATAAATGAACTTCACGCTGCTTATAATAATCATCTAGTTAGTGAGAATGGTGAGAATCATGTTTATCAAATGGAAATAAACAACAATTCTTAAGTAAAATAGTATCAAATTAAGTCGACATATAAGTGTATATTAAACAATACACTCTATTTGCAGTATTGTCGAGAATATTATTCTCGGGAACTTTCACGATAACATTCTCAATATAACTACACCTTTACTAAATTTAATTGTTTCTTCGTGAAATGTTGTTTTAATGACAGAAATGTCTTTTTACACGTAATAACATAATGTTACTGTCCATTTGTTCGTTTTTTGACATTAAGGGCATATTTCACAATCGCTTAGTAAGGGCCTGTTTCACGACTTCTGGATAAGTTGTGGATAGCCTATGTGACGGATCATTTTGACACATTTTTATAGAAAATACGTGCTAGCTAGATTGACCCGACACTTGCCAAATATATCCCGTATATTAGTCTGTTGTACGAGATTAGAATGGTTCTCAAACAGCTAAAAATCAACAAGGCCTGGTGATGATGTAATCACAGCTGAGCTTCTGAAAGCAGGCGGAACGCCGGTACAAGGCTTTTCATAAGCTGTTTGATTCCGTCATCCTCAAGAGAAAAACGCCTACGGCATTGCAAAAAAGTATGGTGGTACTCCTCTTCAAAAAAGACTTGTATAAAAACGCCAAAATGTCAGTCCGTCTCCAGGATTAGGTCTCGAAACCTATCCAGTTGCAGCGAGGGGTGAGACAGGGAGACGTAATATCACCGAAACTATTTACCACCGCCCTGGAAGATGTTTTCAAGCTTCTGGGCTGGAGAGGATTCAGCATAAATATCAACGGCGAGTTCATCACCCACCTTCGATTTGCAGACGATATCGTAGTTGTGGCAGATCTAGGCACAATGCTCGATGGCCTCAGTAGAGCCTCGCAACAAGTGGGTCTCAAAATGAACATGGACAAGTTTGAATCATACCTTGCTGGCCGTACCCAGTCTGTAGTCGTGAGCGGGCATGAGTCGTATAGCTATAAGGCAACTTCTGGAGTTCCCCAGGGTTCCCACCTAGGTCCTGTACTGTTCGTAATTTTTGTGAATGACGTTGTACGGCGCGTAAAACACAGTTATTGTTCACTGTTTGCTGACGACATGAAAATATACCGCGAAATTAAATCCTGGGAGGACTCCGCATTTTTGCAGGAAGATATAGAGTCCGTTTATCAGTGGTGCCAGGACAATAAAATGATCTTAAACGTGGCAAAATGTCACCATATAACTTTCACTAAAAAAAGAATCCCTCTTCAGACCTCTTACTCAATAAATGGTTCTCAGGTTGGCAGGGTTGATGAGATAAGAGATTTGGGTGTCATCCTGGATAAAAAGTTATCATTCATATCGCACTATAATAACATCGTCAACCGGGCTTCCCGTATGCTTGGCTTCCTCAAACGTGCCACAAAAGATTTTCGTCGAATTGACGCCAAAATAGCTCTCTATAATTCCCTTGTTAGGTCTATTCTCGAATTCAGCAGCATAGTATGGAATCCTTTTTTCAACACACACATCAACAGAATAGAAAGAATAAACCGCTCTTTCACGCGACATCTAGCTTTTGTCAGTCGCGGTCAGATTAACGTGCACAACAGCTATGAAGAACGTCTTGATTTCTTCAAAATGCAGAAACTGTGCGACCGTCGCAAGACGCTAGACTTATTTTTCTTGTACAAACTTCTCAACGGCATGGTAGTTTCCCAAGACTCACTTGAAAAAATTCGTTTTCGTGTTCCAAGGCAAAGTTCTCGCTATCTCTGTAGAGACCTCTTTCACATCCCTTTGTGCAAAACTAAGTTAGGCCAAAACTCGCCACTTAACCGGTTGTGTGCAACGTATAATAAAGCGGTGGCTGGCAACCCAGACACAGACACCGGTCTTGACGTTTTCGGTGACAGCCTCCCTAAATTTAAGTCAAAACTCAAGCCTGTATTCGGAACGACTTAGGCACCGAACAAAATGAACAATTACTAAATCCTTTATATTGTTCGGTGCTTAAACTCTAGACTCTATTCAATTGATTTTTGTTTTTACTAGTGTATAATTACCCTAACATTGCAAAAAGAAATGCTGTGTATACCTGTAATTGAGGTCATATACGTATCATGTGTTAAACCATGTTAAAATGTATGAACTGTATTATGTATGTGACTTTGTTGGTGTACCTAATAAATAAATAAATAAAATAAATAAACAAGACAAAAATCATGTCAAATGTCCGTGTTGCACCCACTCCTTTGAAAGTTGGAGACTACACTCGAAGTTGTTGACAATTATGTATACCTGAGACAAACCGGATGGTTTATCGGGAAGCTTCGCGATATTTTCACGTCCGAAATAATACTGCAGTGTCTTAAGACAAAAGTCTGTGACCAGTGTGTGTTGCCAGTGATAGTATACGGATTTGTGATGTGGACCCAAAGGGCGATGGAGCGTGCTATGCCAAGCATAGTTTCCCTGCGTGATCGAATCAGAAATGAGGAGATCCGTAGAAAAACCAAAGTGACCGACATCGTGATCGTGATCGTGCATCTTGGCTTTAGAAGCTAGCCCCATAGCTGTAGGTGATGACCCAGCTGCGCGCCACAGCTTAAGCTGCAGCGCGCGCTTAGCACACGCAGGCCCAGCTGGATATGTGGCCGCGCCCGCTCACCAAGTCAGTGTATAGCGTACATTTGTGACAGCTACTAGCCTCAGAAGCTAGCCCCATAGATGCAGGCGAGCGACCTATGGCCGCGCCCGCTCACCAAGTCAGTATAGTAGCAAACCATCACGACAGCAGGTAGGCTACAGAAGCTAATCCTATAGCCGTAAGCGAGCGAGCTGCGCGCCACGGTGGAGCTCACGCGAACCAAGCTGCAGCGCGCGCTTAGCACCGCAGGCCCAGCTCGATATGTGGCCGCGCCCGCTCACCAAGTCAGTATAATAGCGAACATATGTGTCAGACAGCTGCTAGCCTCAGAAGCTAGCCCCATAGATGGAGGCGAGCGAGCTACGGTTCACGGTGGAGCTCACGCGAACCAAGCTGCAGCGCGCGCTTAGCACCGCATGTCCAGCTCGACTTATGGCCGCGTCCGCTCACCAAGTCAGTGTAGTAGCGAACCATTGCGACAGCTGCTTGCTTCAGAAGCTAGCCCCATAGATGCAGGCGAGCGACCTGTGGCCGCGCCCGCTCACCAAATCAGTATAAGGCGGTTATCACACTGCGCCGCGCTCCGCCGCGGAGCGCGTGATTTTCATATAAAAAAATTAATAAAAAAATAACTTTTTTAAAAACAAGCTTTATTTCGAAAGCTTCTATCGCGCATGGAATTTATTCCTCTTTTTTTCTGTTTGCGCTACAAGCTTTCGAAATAAAGCTTGTTTTTAAAAAAGTTATTTTTTTATTAATTTTATTTTACACTTTTTAGTTGTATCTCAATCTCTGGGCCCTGGTCATCATTTGGCACCAAAGTGCTCGAGAAGTCGAATCCAACGAACTCAAACTCAATAAGTTTCCACATTGGTTTCCACCGTTTCGTTTAGGAGTTCCTATGGCCACCTCCTGACTCCATCATCAGACCAGCTCAATGGTACCATAACATTGCATTGTCATCGTAATTACATAAGTATACCAAATTTCAGCTCAATCGGTTGAGGAGAACTGGTCTTAAATTCAGTTGCAAGATTTGTCCCACACATACTAACAAGTGAAGTCAATATAAAGCTTGTAAAAATCACGCGCGCGGACGCGTTGTCAGTGTGAAGTGCCGCGCGTGTTTTCTATACAAACTGAGGTATTTGCATACAATGATTAAATCTGTCGCCCCGCGCTCCGCGGCGGAGCGCGGCGCAGTGTGATAACCGCCTAATAGCGAACTATTGCGACGGTTAATAGCTTTAGAAGCTAGCCCCATAGCCACAGGCGAGCGAGCTGCGCGCCACAATGCACGCACGCAGGCCCAGCTCGACATGAGTGGCCGCGCGCGCTCACCAAGTCAGTATAACTATACTAAAGCGGCTCTGTCAGTAGCTTCAGAAGCTAGTTTCATAAGCACAGGAGACGAGCAAGCTGTGTGAGGCCGTGGAGCTCACGCGTGCCGAGCTACGCAGGCCTAAGGCCAAGTAAGCGTAGTAGCGAACGTTTGCGACAGCTGCTTAGACTTCAGAAACTAGTCCCGTAGCGTAGCGTAGGCAAACAACATTGAGAACTATACCCGTAAACCGATAGCAGAAAGCTAGGAAAAAGCTTTGACTTTAAATACGCTTTGCCAAAGTTACACCTGCTCACTAACGTCTAACGCGATAGTTAGTATGCGACGTGACTGCAACGGTACACTTAGATATTCGCGTTTATGACGTTGTCCCGTTTATTTGATTAGTCGCAAAATCGCAGTCGTCACGTTGGCTGTGTCGTGTCAACTTTGTCGTAACGTAGAAAGCGCGTAATTGTAACAACACACGCCAAAGACATACTTATAAGAATATTAGCACACACCTAAAATACACAAGAATGCTTTAAAAAAGTGTAACGACTCACCAAATGACCCTGGCTCCCTTGCAGGATGCTGTGCGCGGCTCGATCATGGCTGCGGCACCCGCTGTCGCTGCCCGAAGCGCTGCTGTGGGCGCTGGTGCCGGCGCGTCATGGCTGCTGAGTGCTGACTACACACCACGTCACATTCTGCACAACTGTCCTGCCAATAATTTTGCTTAACTTGCAACTCACCCCGTCACGTTCTGCACAACAGTCTTGGCAATAGTTTTTTGTTTTTTCGTAAGTTGGCTTGCGTGAGCCTGCCAGTGTTAAAATCACTTGCAAAACGCCGAAAATTTGTCTTCCACAGATCTTTATCCCCACTAAGTTCGCGGTAACAGATTATCGGCCGAAACTTTACCGATCACATATTGCAAAATCCATACACGCCGAATAACTGAAATACTTTGACAGTTACTTGTATTTAAATGACAACTACTACCCGCGATAATTATTCTTAGTGATATGCGTTTCGTTTCACGTAATTCAATGTTTTCACCTTTTATTATGAAAGTTGTGCTGTGCAGATGAATTTTTGGAGTTGCAAAAATTGATCATTTGACAATAGTGGGTCATCTTTATTGTTTATCTCACTCAACATTATTTTTTGTCGTAATAGAAAGAAAGTAATGTTTGGTGAGTTTCTATTAGTACTTTTTGAGGAGTTTGGTAAGTATTTTAATTACATTTTTACTTAGTTATTGTAGTTTTATAGATAAACATTACTTTTGTAAGGTAAGTCGTTTTAATTGTAAGTTGTTATTCTAATGTTATGTACACTTGTAATGAGAAAAATATATTTAATGTTATAAAATCTAATTCTTTTAATTTCCAAGACACAACCCATTTGTAAAAAAAAAAGTAGGTACCTATTTACATTTTAAACTCTTCCCACGAAAATATTTTGTCAAAATTCAGCTAACGGAAATTATGTTAAAAAGAAACGCCAAAATTGTATCGTATAATTTATTTCAGTCTTACATTTCTAATCAACGATTTAGCTACAAAATATAATCTACGTTTGGAATGTTCACTATAAAATGTAAAAAGAGAGAGTGGTGAACACTGAGTGAAGTGCAGAGCCGACGCGGCGCAAGCGGCGCTACACTATGAAACTATGAACTTGTATAACAATACTTAAGAAACCTCTTTATCACGATATACGACTAGTATGAATATTGCTCGATAAAAATATGTTCACATCCATTCTTAAGGTAACGATGTAACACATTACAGACAGTAATACCAAAAGAATAAAACTAATAAAATATTAATTATGAGATAGGCAGTAGGTAGGTAACATCGATAAAAAAGTGTTTCATTTCTATACAGATAAAATAAATAAATTAAAATAAAAAATATTTATGCAAAAAAATTAAGCTCAGCCAATTCTATCTTAATTTCCAGTGGTAAAAAAATTTAAGCTATAAAATACATAGTTGATTATACTAGTTAGAATTAATGGGCGTGTTGTTATTATGTTTTAAACGATGGCCTCACCATATTTCTACGAACATGTCGCGCCACCTTAGGTTTCCCCACGCTATCAGAAAACATAAAAACCATTGAAAATTGTAACCAATCTTTGTAAAACCCGATTCGAGGTCTTCAAGCAGTGCTGCTGAGAGGACCTCTATCGATTCTGTCAAACTTAGGCACGTGTCAAAAATACCTAAATGTTGACTAAACTGAATTCATTGAACTTGGATGATGATTCTTAAAAATCAAGATTGAATTCGGTGAAGTACCGAATATTTTGAGGAAATATTAGTCAACTATATTATTTATATACCGTTGTCTAATCTTACGAGGATGGCACGTGCCTTTTCCTCCCAAAACTACAAACGTCGTATTAATTTTTCATCAGATACATTAATTGGTCATCAAATAGTCCGATTGTTACATAATTATGGCGCGAACTGGTTTTGAAGGGAAATCGCAGGAATCCCCGAGTAGGCTACATCACCACTACATCAAGAATGCATATTTATTAATTAACATAATAATACGGATAGTACGGCTTTGTGAAACACGAGATGCTTTATTTGGTCTAAAAAGGGCGTAATCGCTAAAGAGAATGAAATAAATAGATACCTACTACTAAAGTCCAACAGTCTCCAGCCCTAAAATAAATCCTTTGACATTAGGCCAACATGGGTCAGGCGACCATTGACAAGCTAGTGACATATAGAGCAAGATCAAGTTGGCTATGTTAATAATGTTCTCTACACATTCAATATTTCTCATTGTATTACATAAATAAATAAATTAATTCAGACATTATGTCACTATTATGGTTGAAATGGTTCAACATATAATTTATAACGTAGCATTATCACTATTTACATACACAATCATAGAAATATCTGAACAATAATGTAGCTTTCCTTTTATCTAATACATAAACTATGCTTATACATATCTCACAAGAAAATATTTATAGGCTTTAAACTTACGATAGTTTTTATACATAAGTATAAATAAAATGTCATTTAAAAATAATTAATCTACAACTAAATACATAAATAAATACCTTTTTGCAATATGTCAACTTTAATCACTAATATAAAATATTCTAAAATAAATAATACTAACTCAAAAGTATTTTATGAAGTCTCTCATCTTGCTTGCGCTCTCACAACACACAAACACATGCATACATTTTATAGATGTCACACATCTAATACATTACAATTCCGACACTTGCTGACAGCGATTTATAATAGTAAATACAGAGAATATGCAAAAATAATATTATTCAAGAATCATAAATCTTGATTTCAATCTTGTCCCTCATTTCCATACTGAAAGGAAGGCAAAATCCTCGAAATCAGTGGCTAGTTTAGAAAAGTAAAAGTGACAGAAGACCTTTCTCTAGTAGGATTGTTTTGCCTACTGCGAAATTGCGTTAAAACTTAGGCCAAGTAGAGAGAAGAATCTGGGAGGGACGGTGCTCATTGAAGGCTTTGTCAAGATTCCCATAGTTTTCCCCACTAAAGCGAGTGACGAAGCACCTGGGTTATTTTAGTGGATATGCCTCAGCCTACCGATGAGGGGAGAGGTGGGGGGGGGCACACATTGGCCTTGTCCCCGGACTTCAATACGTAATTTCCCCGACAAAAAAAGAGAAGACAAAGATTTTTACACTTAACTCGATACAAATAAAAGGGCTCATGAAAGTCAGCAAATGTCAGAAGCGCACGCGCACCGGGCACGAGATTATTGTCGATGGTTCAATTCCGCGACTGACCGGCAGCTGGCAGGATCCTTTGTTACAACTACGAACACTACGCCCCGGCTTCAATAAAACAACTAAATTGGTTCATGCATGACATAAACCGTATTAACTGGTACTACGTCTGGCAATGGGTTCAATTTGATGATCAGAACTTTATCTTAAGATAAAGTTTTGGTAGTTAGTGTAAATCAATGATATTCCAATGATTATGACATGCATGTGCCTTTTTCGGAAGAGCTTGTATCATTAGTTAACTAACAAAAGTTGACCGAACAAATTCGGTTATAAAATACGAAAGAAAGTTACGCTTATGACTAGCAAGAGATCGATTTAATACTATCTAATAAATAAATAATTTAATCTTAAAGGCCGTTTCTAATAAATAAATATCGCCCTCACTTCGGCGGGGACATCTCTGACTAGAAGTCAAGTTTACATTAACTTTAGGCCTTGTTCAACATTTCTATTAAAATATTTAATTGAAAAATAATATTATACTAGTAATACACAGTGATCCCGTTTTCCGTTTGAACATTCACCACACAAGTAACGAGATGTTACCACGCACGCACATAACACAATCTCACACAACATGTCAACATAAAAACTAATAATGTCCAATATGTAATAGAATATAAATGCAAAACGAGCATAATTATTGTATATCGGTCGTAGAGTATTCTTTAGGCAATTTCTTCATTGGTCAACACTGCCTGGAGTTTTAAAATATTAGACCTTGTGCGAATTTCAAAGAAGTTTTAAGTTTAAGTGATAATAACCAAATTCACATTGTTCTTACGCCAAATAGAGTTTGGAGAATGACGTCCGCTTTTTTCAATTATTATTTTTATAAATAGGGAATATGCATGACTATATTTTTTAAGTACGTAATATATTCAATAATCTTGGTTAGTGCTTGAATATTAAAGCTTCACAATACAAAGATTAAATTCAGAAGTCTGGACAGAAATGCGACGAAAGACTTCGTGTCCGTCATAAAAAAGCTATTAGAGAGGGACGGAAATATTTTACTAACAATGTTGGATTACGTACCTTTTTCTTACATTTATATTCTGTTTAACCCGTTGTCAATTTTATTTAAGGGCATCATCATCATGCATATTCCCTATTAGTTCTTAGGCGGGTTTTAGAATCGCGCTGACCGCTCGCTGATCGTCGGCGCTGACAGATCAATATGTATGTAATTGAAGGGAACGTTCCTGAGTGAGGCTGATCGCTCGGCGCCGACGGTTCATACATTTCGGCTGTCAGCGCTGACGGTCAGGGTGCGTCAGCGTGACTCTAAAACCAGCCTTAGAGTCGTGGTAAAACATTGTATGTGTATACAAGTTAGATCATCCCGAACCCCTCGCCGCCCTCGTTGATCGCCCACAACAGCGCCTTGAAGAAGAAAAAACGTTTTACAAGCATTTGAGCAGATAATGTTCGCTTTGTGTAGTTGTTTTACCGATAAGAAGCGATTTTATATCAAACTAGCTGACCCTGCGAACTTTGTTCCGCCTTAATGGCAATAAATAAGCAGACTTTTTTTTTAATTTCGAACGGGATAAAAAGTATCCTATGTCCTTCTCCTGGCTCTAAACTACCTCCCTGACAATTTTCAGCTAAATCGGTTCAGCCGTTCTTGAGTTATAAGTGGAGTAACTAACACGACTTTCTTTTATATATAGGTATAGATATTCTCTCGTATGAGAAACGTAACGTAATGTCAAGTTGTTAAGATTGTCACGCATGCCAATAGGCCTAAGATGCGCGCCGCGATAAGCGGTTATCACGCCATTTTATCGATTTTGCCCATACATTTTGATGTCGATAAAAGTTATCACGGCGCGCATCTTAGGCCTACAAGTTCCGATACTTTGTCGGTAAGCGAGTGTGCGAGTGTAACGGGCGAGTATAACGACAGCTGTATATTTTCTTGGGCAATCGTTATTAAAATTTCTTAGCGATTAGAGTCGCTTCAAAGTCGTGGGTGCCATTCCCGCCTTAGGCAGTTCGATTTTTTCAAGTCGTTTATTGAGAATTTTATTGGCCAGTTTGGGGCCGTCCATATATTACGTCATTCTAAATTAGGGGGGGGGGGTTGGTCTGCGGATGACGGTAAATGATAGATAGGGGGGGGGGGGTGTTCCGAAATTGACGTCATTCTTATTTATTTATTTAGTTTATTGTTCACGTACAAAAAGATTATTTCTAAAAATAAATTTCTTCCAGCACACTGCAAATGTGAGGGGCGGCTAAGGCGCGTACAATACTAAAATAACTCATAATAAACATACATAATGCAACATAGATGTACACAAATACCACAGATATGGATTAGAGTAGATACAGCAAGTTGATCGTCAAAGCGTGCCATTCCGATATGTCCAAATGGACATACATGGTCGAGTGATGTTCAGTAATCCGATTACAACAATCGGTTACGATGATTTTACGAGGACAGTAGTACGAACACGGTAGAAAGAAGAAATTATTTACGGATTGAGAATTGTAATTAACAGCACAAGTAACATTAGTTAATTAGAATTAAGTAGCAGTAGAAGAAGTATAAAATAGCATTGTTTTTAATACATATCCTGCGATGTACTCTTAAGAGTTAAAACCATGGTCCCTGTATGTGGTGCACTCATACCGATCCCAAGGAACCGTACTTACTCATAACAATAAGACACACACTGATCCATGTATTCATGCACTTGACAAATTTTTGTCTTGAAACGCTGGTAGGGTAAAAAAAAATAACGAGATTTAACGATTTGTAAGAATTAATTTATTTGTGGCGACATCTACGATACGCCACTACAAACTAGTGACCAACAGATGGCGCTGTTACGACTACACTATGGCACACTCCGCCGCTCATACAAACCTGCATCGCGGTGACGGAGTTTTATATCCTGCCAAGTATATATAGACAAACCAAGATGGTGTAAATTGGACCTTGGTCCCCGAGCATAACACCCGCTCGGAAGGAAGCACTAACATCTAGCTTCCTTATTGTGGTTGAGCATCATATCCCACATTGGTGACCCCGACGTGATTGGAACGTGACCTTCCATCACCACCATCTTCGGCATCAGCCTCCGTCATCCTCACCCTCTCCGCCACTTCGTCATCAGCTCCAGTCTTCAACAAGCCAGCATCCTCCAGCCTTTAGGGACCATCGCAGATCGCAACCGACCTTCCTGGTTCCTCGGCAGCAAGCAACCGTCAATTCACTGGTTCATTGTGGTTGAGCATCATATCCCACATATTTAAAAAGGTAAATAAAGATGTTTTTGGTTTTGTATTTAACAAATTATCAGTTTTATCGGAATTAATTAATTTTCGAATCGAGTCACACGATATCTTTCGATGACTGCGAATGCAGTACGATGATACGATTATTTTTACGTTGCGGCAATCACTAAAATTCGCTAAAATGACACTAATGACGTTTAAAAAGTGACACGCTCCGCTTCATACAAATTTTTTCACATGCTGCATCTATCCATATCTGTGACAAATACAGTAATAACTACAGATAAAATACTCTAACAATAATATCTTTCGATGACTGCGAATGCAGTACGATGATACGATTATTTTTACGTTGCGGCAATCACTAAAATTCGCTAAAATGACACTAATGACGTTTAAAAAGTGACACGCTCCGCTTCATACAAATTTTTTCACATGCTGCATCTATCCATATCTGTGACAAATACAGTAATAACTACAGATAAAATACTCTAACAATAATATTACATATAATACTAGCTGCCCGCCCCGGCTTCGCCCGTGGTACTTACATGTATTATACATATAAACCTTCCTTAAGAATCACTCTATCTATTAAAAAAAAATGGTGATTCTATAACCAAGTGTTTTAATTTTGCCAAACTGGTAATGACGTCAATTTTGGGAGAAGGGGGGGAGGGGGGGGGGGGGTCATTAAGAAATGACGATAGGATGATTGTAGGGGGGGGGGTCTAAAATCTGAAAAAATCGATGACGTAATTTATGGACGGCCCCTTTTCAGACCGTAAATCGTCTAGCACTCAGCGAGTATCTAAGTGCCTGAGACCCGGTTTCCACCAAGACGGAGTGGAGTGGAGAAAATCAGCTCAACTCAGTTCTCTGTTGCTCTATTCCGCTAGGTATACCACAGAATAATAATAAGTACTACGTACAGAAGTTTTACTTCGCAAAGGTATTTAAAAAAATGTATGCTCAATGTCATTAACAATATGGTGTAATTTAGCCTGTCTCAAGAGTCAAGCACCATTTTGTTGACAAACGTCAGTGATCGGCACTGCGCCGAAGCTATAGGGCTGACTTCGGTAAAATGATGTGACGTGAGGTGCCAAACTGCGGAAAATGGCGGAGGAAATACATGATTTAGCATGAATTATCACGAATAATATTAACTACTTATTTACCTCTCAGTGTCTTGAGGCAACTTAAAAAAGTACATTCTGTGTTTTTATTATTATTTAGGCAGTTAAATACTGCACAGTATTTAGTACACCATTTTCTTTATTTTCTTCCATCATACACAAGAATACGCGTGCGTAAGTCAATGTTTGCTCGTATGTGAGGCCTTGTCGAATAGTATCCTGTAGGTGGGCCATCGTGCGTGTTTTGTTTTCGATGTAAACTCGCGGAGATGAACAGGCCTGGGTATACCTACTAACTTTATGGCTCCACCTTGGTGGAGGCCGGTCCTAAAGCCCAGCACAACGGCAGAAGAAGTACTCGTGGGTATGTTACCTTGACGAGCTGCTCGTAGCTGTCGTAGTCGGGCAGGCAGAGCTGGTTGAAGCACGTGTGCGCCGTGGGCAGCGCGCCGAAGTTGGGCGCCGGCGTGATCTGGAAGCGCGGGTTCAGCTCCTGGCCCAGACAATGGGGAATTAGTGGGCAGTCCGAAAATAAGCGGGCGGCAATGAGAGTGACAGTATCTACCTTAAGGCCTATTCAGACCTAAGCGGTATTCGCTACCGTCTGCGGCAGAGAAAACCCAGTGGGTATGCGGTGATAATACTGTTCAGACCTAAGCGGTATTCGCTAGTTTCGCTACCGTCTATGCGTACCGTATATACCTATGTACCTCTACCCACAGCGGCAGCGAATATCGCTCAGGTCGCTCTAGCCGCAATACTTGATACTAAACACCTGAGCGAAACCCGCGCGGTATGTACCTCTACCCACAGCGGCAGCGAATGTCGCTCAGGTTTGAATAGGCTTTTACTCAACAGTTGCGCCAACTGGTGAGGGCAAATAAATACGATAGTCCTCATTGATTAATATGAGGTTCGATGCGTCTCAGGCTCATCTACCTCCTTTTCTAATTTTGGTATAACTTGCAACCTCTATTGTCGGTAGCCGTGTGTTTCCAGCTGAATAAAATGTCACTCCTCTTCCCGTGGATGTCGTAAAAAGCGACTATAGGACAAAATATGCGTATATCAGGTCTCCTCATCCCGTTTAGCCAGCGTGGGGAGTGTAGGATTGAGAATGTGGGATGGTTGCAGCCACAGAACCAGGCGAGCACGCTCTCAGCTGGCAGGCACGCACCTGGAAGCCGCCGGGCGGCAGCTGGCTGCAGCCGGTGCTGAAGTGCAGCAGGCGGGCGCGCTCCCAGCTGGCAGGCACGCACCTGGAAGCCGCCGGGCGGCAGCTGGCTGCAGCCGGTGCTGAAGTGCAGCAGGCGGGCGCGCTCCCAGCTGGCAGGCACGCACCTGGAAGCCGCCGGGCGGCAGCTGGCTGCAGCCGGTGCTGAAGTGCAGCAGGCGGGCGCGCTCCCAGCTGGCAGGCACGCACCTGGAAGCCGCCGGGCGGCAGCTGGCTGCAGCCGGTGCTGAAGTGCAGCAGGCGGGCGCGCTCCCAGCTGGCAGGCACGCACCTGGAAGCCGCCGGGCGGCAGCTGGCTGCAGCCGGTGCTGAAGTGCAGCAGGCGGGCGCGCTCCCAGCTGGCAGGCACGCACCTGGAAGCCGCCGGGCGGCAGCTGGCTGCAGCCGGTGCTGAAGTGCAGCAGGCGGGCGCGCTCCCAGCTGGCAGGCACGCACCTGGAAGCCGCCGGGCGGCAGCTGGCTGCAGCCGGTGCTGAAGTGCAGCAGGCGGGCGCGCTCCCAGCTGGCAGGCACGCACCTGGAAGCCGCCGGGCGGCAGCTGGCTGCAGCCGGTGCTGAAGTGCAGCAGGCGGGCGCGCTCCCAGCTGGCAGGCACGCACCTGGAAGCCGCCGGGCGGCAGCTGGCTGCAGCCGGTGCTGAAGTGCAGCAGGCGGGCGCGCTCCCAGCTGGCAGGCACGCACCTGGAAGCCGCCGGGCGGCAGCTGGCTGCAGCCGGTGCTGAAGTGCAGCAGGCGGGCGCGCTCCCAGCTGGCAGGCACGCACCTGGAAGCCGCCGGGCGGCAGCTGGCTGCAGCCGGTGCTGAAGTGCAGCAGGCGGGCGCGCTCCCAGCTGGCAGGCACGCACCTGGAAGCCGCCGGGCGGCAGCTGGCTGCAGCCGGTGCTGAAGTGCAGCAGGCGGGCGCGCTCCCAGCTGGCAGGCACGCACCTGGAAGCCGCCGGGCGGCAGCTGGCTGCAGCCGGTGCTGAAGTGCAGCAGGCGGGCGCGCTCCCAGCTGGCAGGCACGCACCTGGAAGCCGCCGGGCGGCAGCTGGCTGCAGCCGGTGCTGAAGTGCAGCAGGCGGGCGCGCTCCCAGCTGGCAGGCACGCACCTGGAAGCCGCCGGGCGGCAGCTGGCTGCAGCCGGTGCTGAAGTGCAGCAGGCGGGCGCGCTCCCAGCTGGCAGGCACGCACCTGGAAGCCGCCGGGCGGCAGCTGGCTGCAGCCGGTGCTGAAGTGCAGCAGGCGGGCGCGCTCCCAGCTGGCAGGCACGCACCTGGAAGCCGCCGGGCGGCAGCTGGCTGCAGCCGGTGCTGAAGTGCAGCAGGCGGGCACGCACCTGGAAGCCGCCGGGCGGCAGCTGGCTGCAGCCGGTGCTGAAGTGCAGCAGGCGGGCGCGCTCCCAGCTGGCAGGCACGCACCTGGAAGCCGCCGGGCGGCAGCTGGCTGCAGCCGGTGCTGAAGTGCAGCAGGCGGGCGCGCTCCCAGCTGGCAGGCACGCACCTGGAAGCCGCCGGGCGGCAGCTGGCTGCAGCCGGTGCTGAAGTGCAGCAGGCGGGCGCGCTCCCAGCTGGCAGGCACGCACCTGGAAGCCGCCGGGCGGCAGCTGGCTGCAGCCGGTGCTGAAGTGCAGCAGGCGGGCGCGCTCCCAGCTGGCAGGCACGCACCTGGAAGCCGCCGGGCGGCAGCTGGCTGCAGCCGGTGCTGAAGTGCAGCAGGCGGGCGCGCTCCCAGCTGGCAGGCACGCACCTGGAAGCCGCCGGGCGGCAGCTGGCTGCAGCCGGTGCTGAAGTGCAGCAGGCGGGCGCGCTCCCAGCTGGCAGGCACGCACCTGGAAGCCGCCGGGCGGCAGCTGGCTGCAGCCGGTGCTGAAGTGCAGCAGGCGGGCGCGCTCCCAGCTGGCAGGCACGCACCTGGAAGCCGCCGGGCGGCAGCTGGCTGCAGCCGGTGCTGAAGTGCAGCAGGCGGGCACGCACCTGGAAGCCGCCGGGCGGCAGCTGGCTGCAGCCGGTGCTGAAGTGCAGCAGGCGGGCGCGCTCGGGCGGCGTGAGCGCGTGCAGGGCGGCCCAGAACCAGGCGAGCACGCGCTCCCAGTCGCGGCCGCCGCCGGCCGCGCGTGCGTGCGCGCGCCAGTCGGCCACGGACAGCTCGCCCGAGCCGCACACCAGCAGCTCCAGCTCCATCTCGTCGAACGCCGCTGCAACAACGCTCGCTTTGAGACGGTGGCAAATGACGATCGGGATCAAACATCAGCGCTCAGTCGCAGAACGTGTCGCGCCACGTCATGTAACGTCATCTTGTGTCGTTATGTCACGTAGCGTCGTATCGCGTTACGTAGTGTCGTGTCGCGTCACGTAGCGTCACATCGCGTCACCGTAGCCTCGTATCGCATCACGTAGCGTCGACGTGGCATATAACGTCATCTTGTGTCGTTATATGCCACGTCGCGTCGAACCGTGTCATGTCGAGCACGTTTCGTCATGTATTGTCTTTCGTGTCACACTGCGAGACGTAACATCATAGCGTCATGAAGGCACAGAGGCACTCACAGCGCCAGGCCGCGCAGGAAGCCGTCGGTCTCCACACTCACCCAGCAGGTTGTCGGGCACCAGCAGCGCCAGGCCGCGCAGGAAGGCGTCGGTCTCCACACTCACCCAGCAGGTTGTCGGGCACCAGCAGCGCCAGGCCGCGCAGGAAGGCGTCGGTCTCCACACTCACCCAGCAGGTTGTCGGGCACCAGCAGCGCCAGGCCGCGCAGGAAGGCGTCGGTCTCCACACTCACCCAGCAGGTTGTCGGGCACCAGCAGCGCCAGGCCGCGCAGGAAGGCGTCGGTCTCCACACTCACCCAGCAGGTTGTCGGGCACCAGCAGCGCCAGGCCGCGCAGGAAGGCGTCGGTCTCCACACTCACCCAGCAGGTTGTCGGGCACCAGCAGCGCCAGGCCGCGCAGGAAGGCGTCGGTCTCCACACTCACCCAGCAGGTTGTCGGGCACCAGCAGCGCCAGGCCGCGCAGGAAGGCGTCGGTCTCCACACTCACCCAGCAGGTTGTCGGGCACCAGCAGCGCCAGGCCGCGCAGGAAGGCGTCGGTCTCCACACTCACCCAGCAGGTTGTCGGGCACCAGCAGCGCCAGGCCGCGCAGGAAGGCGTCGGTCTCCACACTCACCCAGCAGGTTGTCGGGCACCAGCAGCGCCAGGCCGCGCAGGAAGGCGTCGGTCTCCACACTCACCCAGCAGGTTGTCGGGCACCAGCAGCGCCAGGCCGCGCAGGAAGGCGTCGGTCTCCACACTCACCCAGCAGGTTGTCGGGCACCAGCAGCGCCAGGCCGCGCAGGAAGGCGTCGGTCTCCACACTCACCCAGCAGGTTGTCGGGCACCAGCAGCGCCAGGCCGCGCAGGAAGGCGTCGGTCTCCACACTCACCCAGCAGGTTGTCGGGCACCAGCAGCGCCAGGCCGCGCAGGAAGGCGTCGGTCTCGGCGCGGCACCGCACGGCCAGCCGCCACTGCGCCAGCAGGTCCACGTACTGCAGCTTCGTACTGTTCCGAACCTGTTAACAGAGGACGCCCGTCACATCGCTATCACTTTATACAAAAATTCAAAATTCAAAATTTCTTTATTCAGTAAGACACATTTCGACGGTGTACAACAGTCAGTAGTGAAGACAATAAGGCCTCAGCCTCGAACTTAGCGGGCAGCGGGGCGGCGGCGGCGGCGGCGCGGGAGCGGCAGGATCTTATGCGTAAAATCAAATAGACCGGTTCTCGAAAACAGCGGCGCGGCAGCGGCGCCGGAGCGGGCAACGAGCGGGCAGCGCACTCCTTCTTTTGCCCACAATAAATCGAGCGTTAGGAATAAATTTGAATCGAAATAAAATTGTCGCCGTTGTTCAGACATTTCGTTTGCGAATAAAAACAAATATCTCGACAACACAACCCCGAACACAACACTTCGCCGCTAAAGCGCCGCGCGAGCTGCCCGCTTGTTTCGAGGCTGAGGCCTAAAGGACGCGAGGCGTGCAGGAATTCGCCGGCACCCATTCCCCACCCAGTGGGGCACGCATTCTTCTTCTTCCTTGGTCCCTCACTGATAAGGATCGCGACCACATATTATTATGTTCTTCCACAGGCTGCGGTCATAAGCTGTATGGACCCGTGCGGTCCGTATGAACGTATCTGAATACGTCCATGCGTACGGGTTTGAATCCATATCGACTATTTATTTATTTATTTATTTATTTATTTAATTAAAATGCAAGTGAGCTTACAGATTTATATCCAAAGCGCTCACATTGCCAATTTGAAATTACATTTAATGTTAGTAAGTACTTATATCTATTTATGGTTACTAGTTACGTTCTGTTGTGAGTTGTCACGGGTCGCGTGGTCCTCATCTATTTTATGGGCGTAAAGGTTGACCGGCAAAGAGAAGTTATGACGTCACAATCAGGGAAGTTTAAGAATTCACACCCGTTTATTTGCCGGCGGCGTCGTACTCGTCCAGGCCCGTCTTCTGTGACGTCACGCGAGCCTCATCCGTATGTAATGTGGGGACCGGGAGTTGTCAATGAAAGTAGTTTATACTGTACGATGCGAGTATATTGTGTCTCAGTTTACGCAGCAACACCAAATATAAAGCCTTAATTTATGTTAGTGTGAGGGTGGCGCGTACACATACTACACGTATGTTGGCAGCGTCGTGCTCGTCCAGGCCGTCTCCGGCGAGCAGCTGTGACGTCACGCGAGCCTCACCCGTATGTTGGCGCCGTTGGGCAGCAGCTCGCGCGTGGCCCGCAGGCGGCCGGCGGCGTCGTACTCGTCCAGGCCGTCTCCTGTGACGTCACGCGAGCCTCACCCGTATGTTGGCGCCGTTGGGCAGCAGCTCGCGCGTGGCCCGCAGGCGGCCGGCGGCGTCGTACTCGTCCAGGCCGTCTCCTGTGACGTCACGCGAGCCTCACCCGTACGTTGGCGCCGTTGGGCAGCAGCTCGCGCGTGGCCCGCAGGCGGCCGGCGGCGTCGTACTCGTCCAGGCCGTCTCCTGTGACGTCACGCGAGCCTCACCCGTATGTTGGCGCCGTTGGGCAGCAGCTCGCGCGTGGCCCGCAGGCGGCCGGCGGCGTCGTACTCGTCCAGGCCGTCTCCTGTGACGTCACGCGAGCCTCACCCGTATGTTGGCGCCGTTGGGCAGCAGCTCGCGCGTGGCCCGCAGGCGGCCGGCGGCGTCGTACTCGTCCAGGCCGTCTCCTGTGACGTCACGCGAGCCTCACCCGTATGTTGGCGCCGTTGGGCAGCAGCTCGCGCGTGGCCCGCAGGCGGCCGGCGGCGTCGTACTCGTCCAGGCCGTCTCCTGTGACGTCACGCGAGCCTCACCCGTATGTTGGCGCCGTTGGGCAGCAGCTCGCGCGTGGCCCGCAGGCGGCCGGCGGCGTCGTACTCGTCCAGGCCGTCTCCTGTGACGTCACGCGAGCCTCACCCGTACGTTGGCGCCGTTGGGCAGCAGCTCGCGCGTGGCCCGCAGGCGGCCGGCGGCGTCGTACTCGTCCAGGCCGTCTCCTGTGACGTCACGCGAGCCTCACCCGTATGTTGGCGCCGTTGGGCAGCAGCTCGCGCGTGGCCCGCAGGCGGCCGGCGGCGTCGTACTCGTCCAGGCCGTCTCCTGTGACGTCACGCGAGCCTCACCCGTATGTTGGCGCCGTTGGGCAGCAGCTCGCGCGTGGCCCGCAGGCGGCCGGCGGCGTCGTACTCGTCCAGGCCGTCTCCTGTGACGTCACGCGAGCCTCACCCGTACGTTGGCGCCGTTGGGCAGCAGCTCGCGCGTGGCCCGCAGGCGGCCGGCGGCGTCGTACTCGTCCAGGCCGTCTCCTGTGACGTCACGCGAGCCTCACCCGTATGTTGGCGCCGTTGGGCAGCAGCTCGCGCGTGGCCCGCAGGCGGCCGGCGGCGTCGTACTCGTCCAGGCCGTCTCCTGTGACGTCACGCGAGCCTCACCCGTACGTTGGCGCCGTTGGGCAGCAGCTCGCGCGTGGCCCGCAGGCGGCCGGCGGCGTCGTACTCGTCCAGGCCGTCTCCTGTGACGTCACGCGAGCCTCACCCGTATGTTGGCGCCGTTGGGCAGCAGCTCGCGCGTGGCCCGCAGGCGGCCGGCGGCGTCGTACTCGTCGTCAGCGAAGTACAGCTCGGGCACGCCGTCGGCCGCGTCCAGATCCGTCTCCAGAACGTACTTGATCTTCGATAGGTACAGCTCGGGGTCGTCCGACTCGAAGTACTGAAAGAGACAACAAAACAACAATCACCTTTTAATATCTTGACACGGTATCTGTAACCAAGGTGGACCGATGACCTCATAAAGGTAGCAAGAAGGCGCTGGCAGGTCGTTACCAACCGAGCAAAATGTAGATCAAGGATATTATGGATAATAACCGAAACTTTCGGATATCCAAAATAAAAAAATATCTGTAACCATAACCGAAACCGGCATAATATTATTCCTATATCCGTAAACGTATCCATAACCGAAACTACATATCCACAACATCCCTAGGAAATCATTGGGGGAGGCCTATGTTCAGCAGTGGACATCCTGTGAAATGATAATGATAACGTCACTGCCATCCAATCTATCCGCTGTAAAGTACTCACGCGGTAGTGCACGCGCAGGCCGATGATCTGCGCGTGAAATGCAAGCCGCTACCAACAGGGCAAATGAAAATCATTTGGGGAGGCCTATGTTCAGCAGTGGACGTCCTGTGGTTAAAATAAAGATGACGACGTCACTGCCATCCAAGCTAAAGCCCGGTCTGTGAGCACGTAGAATTTTGTCCAATGACCCCAAGCTATCGCTCGCGCGTAATTATATTGCTGTTGCGACTGTGCGACGGGCGCCCGCAGTGAGTGTGCGAGCGCGACAGCAATATAATTACGCGCGAGCGATAAGGATGGGTAGCTTGGGGTCATTGGACAACATTCTACGTGCTCACAGACCAGACTATACCCGCTGTTTAGTACTCACGCGGTAGTGCACGCGCAGGCCGATGATCTGCGCGAGGAAAGAGCGCGTGAGGCGCGCGCGCACGAACTGCCGGTACGAGCCGCCCAGCGCGCACTCGTACAGGCACTTGCCCACCACCTTGCCTGCTAGCTCGAAGTGCTTCAGCTGCAACCAAACACAGGACGCTACTGTAAAATAACGGCCTAATCCCAACTAATATTATAAATGCGAAAGTAACTCTGTCTGTCTGTCTGTCTGTCTGTCTGTCTGTCTGTCTGTTACGCTTTCCCGCTTAAACCTCGCAACCGATTTTGATGAAATTTGGCATAGAGATAGTTTGAGTCCCGGGAAAGAACATAGGATAGTTTTTATCCCGGTTTTTGAAACAGGGACGCGCGCGATAAAGTTTTTCTGTGACAGACAAAATTCCACGCGGGCGAAGCCGCGGGCGGAAAGCTAGTCTACTAAATAAAACCAACTACTTTGACTACTACTACTACGTCGTCGTCGACCCCTCCCCCCCTCCTATAAAAACTAAATTGTTGACTTGAAAATCTGGAAAAATTCGTAATATAACTGATTTTCATGAACTTTCAAGGAAAATTATAACGGT
The DNA here is from genome assembly GCF_963855985.1 of Ostrinia nubilalis. NCBI lineage: Eukaryota > Metazoa > Arthropoda > Insecta > Lepidoptera > Crambidae > Ostrinia > Ostrinia nubilalis. The sequence goes on from NC_087093.1 coordinate 17,595,222, forward strand.
TAAAATACATCAGTTAGTTTAAGGCCCAGAACACTACCAGTTCAAACCGGTTTCAAACTGGTCGCGTCATGTGTGGTCTCTCAACGGACGCTATGGCAGAAACTTAGATGCAACTCAAAAGTAACTAGAAGTTGCAGTTTCATTGCGATTGCGTTTCACTGTGTGTTCTGGCCCTGGGCCTAAGAGTAATAGTCATTTGAATCATGTATTATAAAAGGACAGTGCCAATCCATGTATGGAAGTTGGACCAAGTGCTGCCCAGAATGAAACTATAGTGCATTTTGTTCCTCAGGCCAATACTAATTTGTAAACCGGAGCGCACTGAAATCTGTCCCTGGAGTTAAGAGAAAAAAAGAGTTTTGTTTTGAATTATTTACATACAAAATATCATCGATGTATACCTACTACGCAACCTCTTGCTTCATTTTGGAAATAATGATTTCTGTCAACTAACCAAACTATTGCAACAGCGGTTGATCGCTTATAAAATGTCGAAGTCGTACTAAAGTAAGGTGTACGGATGCAGTATGGTTAAGTTCATCATAGCGAGTGTTATTTAATGCCAAAATCACGAAATCTTATGCGTAGTACGTATATATCGATGATATTTTGTATGTAAATAATTCAAAACAAAACTCTTTTTTTCTCTTAACTCCAGGGATAGATTGCAGTGCGCTTCGGTTTACACATTAGTATTGGCCTGAGGAACAAAATGCACTATGGGTTGATTCTGGGCACTTGGTCCAGACCCTGGCACTATCCTTTCTTAACCAGTAAAAATTCCTTAGCAGAAAATATGAAAAGTGACTTTAGATGAAATAATTGCTTGTTTCTGAAATATATTGTGGTAACGACGGACAACTACGGAACCCTACAATGCGTGTGGCACGACACGCACTTAGCCAATTTTTTACTAAGTATGTGTTACCTTGAGGTGCGGCGGGCGGTTGGGGTTGGGGTGCACGAGCCCGCCGGGCGCGTCGTGGAAGGACACGAACAGCCCGAGCTTGGCGTCGAACAGCTGCCCGCACAGCAGAGAGAACCACTCGCGCCGCACGCCGCCCCAGTCCACGCCTAAGCAAAGGACACTTTTTGTACTGCATAATTTCACAACTGGGTTCAGGGAACGTAGTGTGAGTTTTCATCTGTACGAGCTATCGTACAAACGTATTCACTTTTCATATAGCTAATAAGTTATTGCTAAGTAAGCGTTTGCGCGGTTGACCCAAATTAGCGACGAACGCATTGAATACTTTATAGCAATAAATCAGTGTATTTTTAACAGTCACTCAAACTGGTCGTTTTCATTCCACCTCTCTCCCGACCCTTCAGCATCACTCACATCCTCATAGCATAGCATCCTTACCCTAGCATTCTTTAATGTAGGAGTTACGCCCCACATTAAATGGTCCTTCGATCCTACGGACTGGTTTGATCTCGCGTTTCCGGTACAGTCCAGTATAGTTCGCGTTGTCAACTGACACGTTAACACCACGTCACGGAACGTGTAACCAGTGAACTAGTGCTCTCTAAGTTATTGAAGTGCTATCATCAACGCAAGCCAGGAGGCTTGTACCCACAGCATCAGCATCAAAGTACCAGCCAGGAGGCTTGTACTCACAGCATCAGCATTATAGTACCGGCCAGGAGGCTTGTACTCACAGCATCAGCATCAAAGTACCAGCCAGGAGAGGCTTGTACTCACAGCATCAGCATTACGGTACCAGCCAGGAGGCTTGTACCCACAGCATCAGCATCAAAGTACCAGCCAGGAGGCTTGTACTCACAGCATCAGCATCAAAGTACCAGCCAGGAGAGGCTTGTACTCACAGCATCAGCATTACGGTACCAGCCAGGAGGCTTGTACCCACAGCATCAGCATCAAAGTACCAGCCAGGAGGCTTGTACTCACAGCATCAGCATCAAAGTACCGGCCAGGAGGCTTGTACTCACAGCATCAGCATCAAAGTACCGGCCAGGAGGCTTGTACTCACAGCATCAGCATCAAAGTACCGGCCAGGAGGCTTGTACTCACAGCATCAGCGTTCAGGCGTGGGCCAGGAGGCTCGCCTACACCGCGACAGCACGCAGCAAGGCGTCGCAGCGCAAGTCAGGAGACTTGAAATCACAGCAGCATCCTCAAAGTAAGATCGTTCTTTTTTATTTGCTCTTATTGCACTTTTATTCCTATAAAAATGGAAACCCTACTAAACTACCAGGAGGAAAACATCAAGAAAATACAAAAAATACAAATCAACTTTCACAAGGACTCGGAATCAAGGAAGACATTGGACTATGTCAAAATGAGACTGGACGCGTTGGAAAACCACTGGGCGGACTTTGAAAGGAATCACAAATTACTTCAGGACTATCCCGGTAAATCCGACGTAGTATACTTCACGGATGACATATACTCAAAAGCAACCGATATCTATAAATCAACTCGCAACCTACTATTAGCACAGAGATCCAAGCTACTAAAAATGGAGACACAACCCCGAGAATCCAGGAACACAAACGAGACAGCAACACAATGGACGGAGAAAATAGAGGAGTTAATGTCACAGCAGAAAACCAACTTCAGGGCTTTTAATAGGCTTATAACAGGAATCAACCTTGACAGAATTTCAGAAAAGTGGGAGTTGGAGGATGAACTTCGCAACGTACAATCAAAATGGAATGTTATCGATAATCTTCATCTAAAAATTGACAACTTTCTGCAAGGAGAGGACAGAAGTTACGAGGAACAGCTATCAAGTATGGAATCATCCTACAAAAACATCAAGCGAGCATTGAACAGGAAACTAGCATCTACAGCACATTTACAGCAAAGTACACCACAACTGGAAATACCAATTTTTACTGGGAAGTACACACAATGGCCTACCTTCCATGATTTATTTTGTGAAGCGATCCATAACAGCAACTTACTAACTAAAACACAAAAAATGCAGCATCTCAAAGGGAAAGTCAAAGGAGACGCAGAACGACTAATTCAGCATCTTCATATTACGGCGGAAAATTACGATATAGCATGGGAACTACTTATTCATCGCTATAATAACCCACAAGTGTTATTCTCTAAACAAATTGACATATTTTTGAACCAACCAACAATACAAAAACAAACAGCATTTGAACTCAGGAGATTGTATGACACATCTACAGAATGTATACACGCAATACATAATTTAGGGATCGATACTACAACATGGGACCCGTTGTTAGTTCATCTCATCTCTAAAAAACTGGATATAGAAACTTACAGCTTAATATACTTCAAAATTACGAAATTCACTGTTTCTGTGACGCATCAGAAAAGGCTTACGCCTGTGTTGTTTACATAGTAACAGTGAATCCTAAAGGCGTGCGCACATCGAACATCGTGGCCGCCAAAACAAAACTAGCACCACTGAAAAAGAAAATATCGCTACCGCGCTTAGAGCTGTGCGGAGCGCTGTTAGCATCCCAATTAGTCAGCAAAATTTTACAAGCCATTCCACATCAAAACGCAACTCTATACGCATGGACCGATTCTATGGTTGTTTTGGGTTGGCTTCAGGGAAACATAAACAGATGGAGCACATTTATAGCAAATCGTATACAACAGATAACTAACGTCATTCCAGCATCCCAGTGGCATCATGTAAAGTCAGAAGAAAATGCAGCTGACTGTGCCACCCGAGGTTTGACTAGCAAACAATTAGCATCCGATCCCATGTGGTGGAGAGGGCCACAATGGATGCTAAAAAACCTTAAGGACATCGAACCCATTCAATATCCGGAACCCGATATTGAAGTCAGAAAAACAAAAATTGTAGCAACAACTCAGTTAGGAGACGAACCGATAATAAAACAGCTCTTGTGTGCACACAGCTCAATATCTCGAGTAGCAAAAATCGTAGCATGGATCACGCGATTTATTGCACGGTGTCGTAATCCACAAACTCAGCAAAATGTAAACGTGTCGCATTGCAAGTCATTGACTTCGACAGAAAGAAGCAATGCATACGAATTAATAATAAAATACGATCAATCAATTGAATTCGCAGAGGAAATTCACGACCTTCAAAAAATAGGTCACGTCAAATCAAACAACAAATTAGCAAACTTACACCCTTTCGTGGATGAGAGAGGATTACTTAGAGTAGGAGGACGACTCAAACACTCCAGCATCAATAGCACAACTAAACATCCTTGCATTTTATCGAAACACAGTCGCCTCACTCAACTATTGATAGAACAAGCACACCAAAATTGTTTACATGGAGGAGCAAAATTAACATTGTCTTATTTGAGAGATAAATATTGGATATTAAGCGGAATGAATACCGTTAAAAAACAACTGAGGCGTTGTGTTACGTGTCGGCGCTTCAGCCAGCAAAACCTTGGTCAAGTTATGGCGGACCTGCCCAAACCAAGGGTCACACCTTCGCGGCCGTTCACACACTGTGGAGTCGATTTTACAGGTCACGTGGAGGTAAAAGCGAACAAGGGACGTGGCATAAAAACCTCAAAAGGTTACATTGCCATATTTGTGTGTCTGAGTACAAAGGCCGTACACTTAGAGCTAGTGTCGGACCTCAGCACACCAGCATTTCTAGCAGCTTTCAGGAGGATGTGCGCCAGGAGGGGCACACCGAAAGAAATGTATAGCGACAATGGAACAAACTTTATTGGAGCTTCGAAACTATTGAAAAAGGAATACGAGCAATCAGCACAGCTTATTAACACGGATTTTATCAGCAGCATCAGTGAACTTGGAATAAACTGGCACTTTAACGCACCAGCATGGCCCAGCGCTGGAGGACTCTGGGAAGCAGCGGTCCGTAGCATGAAGTACCACCTACGGCGGGTTCTTGGTACACAGAAATTAACCTACGAGGAGTTTAGCACACTACTAACTCAAATCGAAGCGTGCTTAAATTCGAGACCGTTGTGCTCGCTCAGTGAAAATCCAGAGGACATCAACAGTTTGACACCAGGACATTTCCTTATAGGTGGACCTATTTTGTCAAACTCACACCCAAATTCAAACTCAGAAGGCATCAATCTTCCAATACGATGGCAATTGGTTCAGACGATGACTAAAGGCTTTTGGAAGAAATGGTCACACGAGTACCTACAGTCATTGCAAAAACGTAGCAAGTGGCTAACAGACAAGGAGGACATCAAAGTCAATGACGTTGTCGTTGTCAAGGACGAAAACCTACCACCCACCAGGTGGGGTTTAGGTAGAGTAGTAGAGGTTCATCCAGGAAGTGATGGACACGTTCGTGTTGTCACATTGAAGACGAAATGTGGCATTATCAAACGTCCTATAACCAAATTATGTCTACTTCCAGTTCATGAGCAGGAAAACACGACAGATAACTGTCAAAACAGGAGCGATGTCGATGAAGTCGAACCTTCAAATCACACGTTACCTGATAGCAAAGCAACAAATAAGCGCACCAGGACAAAAACTAATAAATTTTCAGTCTCTACAGTACTATTTACGTTATTTTCTTTGTTGACATTAAGTACTCAACAAGAAGTGACGTCATCAGCAATATGCAACGTCACCTCATTAGAAAACAACAATCAAGGACTTTACTTTGATCAAGTGACAGGATTACAACATATAATAGACGAGTGGAAACTAATAGTCTATTATAACATGTCTACCTATTGGCAAGGATTATCAAACATGGATCAGTACATTTTACACCTAAAGGAATTAGTTGAACCAAATTCGCAGTTCAACAGTATAACTTATCAATTAGAACATGAAATGGAGGAAATTAGACACTATAACCGACTACTTAAAACTCATCATTCATTAAACAGACAGAAACGAGGCCTAGTTAACGGCGTTGGATACATAGCAAACTCATTGTTTGGCGTACTCGACGAGCGATTTGCCGAGCAATACGAAAAGGATATTCAAAAAATTACAAGGAATGAAAATCATCTGAGAAATCTAATACGCAACCAAACTGTTGTCATCGAAGCCGAATACAACATATTAAAACGCAATGAAGTTAATATGAACAAACAATTTTCATTCATCAAGGAAAGGTTAAACAACGTTTCACTGGAAGTAGGTCAAATAGCATTAGATAATAAAAATGGAGTTTATATCACATCGTCAGCGTTGGCAGCAAGCATCATCATATCCAACTTAAGGAGGATACAGCAAAGTCTACTGGACACTGTGACAGATATAAGTCAAGGTCAAATTGATATGCATCTACTATCACCAGAACAATTGGAGGATCAAATCAATCTCATATCAAGTCACTTACAAGGTGGCTTAGCTTTACCTGTTAACAATGACGAAATAAAGGATATTTACAAGTTATTAAAAGTCTCCGGCAGGGTTGTCAATAACTACTTAATAATCGAAATAAAACTACCGCTAGTAAGCACTGACATTTACGAAGTTAATAAAATCATCAGCATTCCACAGAGGAGATCGAATCATCTATCATATCAAATTACATCAAAACTACCTTATATTGCATATAACACCAGGAAGGATACAGTAATACTCCTCTCAGAAGATGAACTCAAATCATGCATAACGGTTTCAGTCAAAAGGATATTATGTTCCTTTGACAAACCTATATATGATTTATCATTGAAGCAATCATTTTGTACAATTAATATATCAAACAGCAACAATGAAAGTGGGTCGCCCTGTTTATCGTCGTTATCCACCTGTCGCGATCAATGGACTAAGCTACATCAGCAAAACGCTTGGCTGTTCTCCTGTTGCAACGAGTGTAATGTTCGTATTTTTTGTCCGTCAACAAATATGATAATGAAAACGCTCAAGAACAATGGCATCATAGATATCGGTCAAGGTTGCTCACTAAAAAGTGATTCATTTTCATTATATGCCCATAACAATTACATCAACTCCATCAACATAAATCAAAAGATGGAGGTTCCGCAAGTCTCAGTATTGAATAAACTACTTAACACGTCTATTCATTATGAGTTTCCACCCATTAAGGATAATGAACAGGAATATAACCAAATAAAAGAGCAAATAAACACACTAAAGCAAAGTCAGTCGGATCCACTGACAGTTCACGATGTACACCACTACACCCTGTCATACAGTCTCGTGGTCGTCATTTTAGTCGTCGGAAGTATCTTTGCGTATACAAAGATAAGAAGCAGACTTATCAACCGGGCCAGGAAGGCCCAGCCACAGCAGCCGGAGCAGCCGCCGCAGCCGCAGCAGCCGGGGCAGACGGGCGCGCCGGCGCCCGCCCCGAGACCTCATCTCAGTGCTAGTGTCAGTGACGTCAGTGCTAGTGTTGTTAGTGAAGTGGCGGACATAGTGCGGTCTCAAAGCTTGTTCAGTGTTAATAAAGGCACCTCGCCGATGGTGTCCCGATCAGTGAAGTTTAACATCCCTAGTGAAAGTGTAGATTTAGATAACGAATATTAAAGACTCTATCGTTAGTCTTTAAAACATTTAGCATAAGCATCTCGTAGCATAAAAATACTAACCCTTTATAATGGAATCACCTTATATCACCTAACAATCTTTTATATCATTTAGCATAAACTTCACAATCATCATTCAAGGAGTAACGATAGGCATCTTTTTCCCCAGCATCCACTAAACATTCTTGTTTCTCATTCTTATTTTATATTATTTTTCTGGTGGGAAAGATGTACGAGCTATCGTACAAACGTATTCACTTTTCATATAGCTAATAAGTTATTGCTAAGTAAGCGTTTGCGCGGTTGACCCAAATTAGCGACGAACGCATTGAATACTTTATAGCAATAAATCAGTGTATTTTTAACAGTCACTCAAACTGGTCGTTTTCATTCCACCTCTCTCCCGACCCTTCAGCATCACTCACATCCTCATAGCATAGCATCCTTACCCTAGCATTCTTTAATGTAGGAGTTACGCCCCACATTATCAAACGCATTCGATATCGAGTGCGTCAAAAAATATATGAAAATTTAAGTTCTTTAAAGTATCCGCTAGGGACGCTTATAAATAAATAAATAAAAAATGTATTTATTGCCTTCGAACCATTAGACAGGTACAGGTAGTTAGACTTACAACTATAATAATATGAAGTACACCGAAGGCAATTGGACCTGGCTCAGTCTACGTTGTAAGGAGAGATCCTTGCAACACTGGTTTTCAGCCATGCCCAATTCTCTAGGATGTTGATCATACGTTTAATGACATTTTTTTACGCAGTCGATAACGAATACGTTTGATGTAAGCTCACACTAAGCCCATAGTAGAATACGCGACCCTTGGCAAAGCCGGAATCGGCAGTCCGTCACCAACATCAATGGTTTGTTGTGGCCTCAAAACTTTGTTGAAGGTCTTCTTCACGTTGCCACTTAATGCGCAACATTCGTATAAGACCAAACTTTTTGTTATTAATAAGACCAAACTAAGGATCTGTGTTTGATGCCTGTTTACATACCAATAAAGATATTAACTATTGAGATGATTCCTGTGCAGGCTGCTGTGTCATACAAATGTTTTGCCAAAAGATGCCACAGCTGGACAAAGGCCTAGAAACTTCACAATGATCGACCCTATACTGGCCGCGACGAGCGCCTGGCCATAAAGTGGCGTAGTTCTGTTGTGGCTTCTATGCATTTGCACGCGAATTTGCGTGATATAGACAGCAAGTTAGTCTAAGCGTTAAAATATGTGGAGGGGCCACATATAGATCGTGCCATCCATGAAGACGCGCCCAACCATTCTTCTGCTAATGTTTGAGTGTTATAGGTACTCGCAAAATTATCCATGGGTACACGCACACTACAATCAATGACGCTCGGATTGCTCGGATCAAACTCCCTTCACCCCGCGCTTCCCTCGACCAAAAAAATGGTGGGGCGCGTCTTCATGGATGAAACGATCTACGACGCGCTATGTCATGTCCTATATCCAATAGAGCAGGGGTGGCCAACTTGATTAGACATAAGATCTACTGTTTCCTAACGAAACCCTGGGTGTTCTACCAATTACATACTTCTTGAAATCTTAAATGAAACAGCATAGTTTAGTACACAATCATGTAGTATTTTTTGCCTTGCCACGATCGACTGGACTAAGGCGGTTATCACACTGCGCCGCGCGTTGTCAGTGTGAAGTGCCGCGCGTGTTTTCTTTACAAACTGAGGTACTTGCATACAATGATTAAATCTGTCGCCCCGCGCTCCGCGGCGGAGCGCGGCGCAGTGTGATAACCGCCTAATAGTCGTGATCGACCGGTTGGCCACCCCTGCAATAGAGGGTGTATTCTCAACTTTTACGTTACCTTGCTCGCCTTGGAAGGTCACGTCGAAACTCTTGCACCAGTCGGCGCGCGTGAAGTGCTTGGTGGCTTTGAGGCTGGAGGCCAGCAGTTGCTCGCGCAGCACGCGCACGGCCAGCTTGTCGTGCGGGTGCCGCGCGTGCAGCTTGCGCAGCTCGCTGTAGAAGTAGTCCTGCTTGTTCTGCAAGGGGCCACTCATGTGAGGGTCTGTTAAGGAAGTGCTCGTGGCCTGAGGCTGGAGGCCAGCTGCTCGCGCAGCACGCGCACGGCCAGCTTGTCGTGCGGGTGCCGCGCGTGCAGCTTGCGCAGCTCGCTGTAGAAGTAGTCCTGCTTGTTCTGCAAGGGGCCACTCATGTGAGGGTCTGTTACGGAAGTGCTCGTGGCTTGGAGGCTGGAGGCCAGCAGAAGTAGTTCTGTACTAAAGCCTGGTCCGTGAGCACGTAGAATTTTGTCCAATGACCCCAAGCTACCCATCCTTATCGCTCGCGCGTAATTATGTTGCTGTCGCGCTCGCACACTCACTGCGGGCGCCCGTCGCACAGTCGCGACAGCAATATAATTACGCGCGAGCGATAAGGATGGGTAGCTTGGGGTCATTGGACAAAATTCTACGTGCTCACGGACCAGGCTTTATACAGAATAGGGTAAGGGAGCTCACAGACGAGCGACGGTATACCGGCGACTAATGTCGACGATAAATGCCGGTGCATCGCAACTCTCGAAGACAGGCAGTCACTAACGTGTAGTCAGAGTGTCAACATGTCATGACAGCGAAAGGCACGAGTCGGAGACTGTTGCAGATAGTCGCTTGAAGTCACTGACCGACGCCTACCACTATCACAAGCAGTCTCTGACATAATGTAGGTAGTCTGTGAGCTCTCTAAGATCTGTGTTCAATTACGGTCGACAACGGAATAAGTATCGACTATTTTTCGGGTGCAATCGCACATATTATTTCGTTTCCGACGCAAGATTTCGGTTGGTGCTGAAAAGAAGTGACGAAAGAAACTCACAAAACCATATCTTCTGCCATAATCCATCTCTGCCATATCTGCCACCTATTACATTTAAATCAGGGTTCGAAATTATCAAGATAATTACGCTTCATGATAATTATCAGCATTATAAGATACATTTGTCATATTGTTTCATAAGAAATTCTGATTGGGAATGTTGCTTGATGTTTTTGTTTGCTGATTGTTGTCAAGTTAACCACCGCTAGTCGCATAAAGCTTGGAAAATAGATAAATATTTTGACGCTAGATAACTGTGATCATTGTAGAGCTAAATAGATAGGTATCTATGTTGACTAAGGCCTCAGCCTCGAACTTAGCGGGTAGCGGGGCGGGAGCGGCGGCGGCGCGGGAGCGGGGCGGGCAACGCAGACCCGTTCTCGAAACAAGCGGGCAGCTCGCGCGGCGCTTTAGCGGCGAAGTGTTGTGTTCGGGGTTGTGTTGTCGAGATATTTGTTTTTATTCGCAAACGAAATGTCTGAACAACGGCGACAATTTTATTTCGATTCAAATTTATTCCTAACGCTCGATTTATTGTGGGCAAAAGAAGGAGTGCGCTGCCCGCTCGTTGCCCGCTCCCTCGCCGCTGCACGCTCGTTGCCCGCTCCGGCGCCGCTGCCGCGCCGCTGTTTTCGAGAACCGGTCTATTTGATTTTACGCATAAGATCCTGCCGCTCCCGCGCCGCCGCCGCCGCCGCCCCGCTGCCCGCTAAGTTCGAGGCTGAGGCCTAACGCCCACCACTAGACGCAAGTGCGGAAATACACGTTCGAAAACTTCGCATACAGTTCATTTTCATGAGCGCATTTTTTTATTATTATCAACTGATAATTATCCATCTGTTATCGTGATAATTATCATTGATAATTATCCTTTCGAACCCTGATTTAAAAAAATCTCACAGAACAGTTTCGCTGTCAATAAGACCGACCTTGAAGGTGTCCTCGCCGCCGCAGTTGGCCAGCAGTAGGTGGGTGAAGGTGGCAGCGAGCAGGTCGCGCTCGGGCGCTATCTTCTGCCATAATCCATATCTGTCCTATCTGCCAACTATAACATTTAAAAAAATCGCACGGAACGGTTTCACTGTCAATAAGACCGACCTTGAAGGTGTCCTCGCCGCCGCAGTTGGCCAGCAGCAGGTGCGTGAAGGTGGCGGCGAGCAGGTCGCGCTCGGGCGCCCACAGCTTCAGCGGCGCCTGCACGCCGTCCTCCACCGAGAACTCGCCGCCCGGGCCCGCGCCCAGCGGCCGCGGCGCCAGGATCAACTGTAACGGGCCCGATTAGGGGGCGTCCATTAATGAGGGCTATCGTTTTAAGGTTCGGCCAAACCAACGCGATCACACGCGATCAGCCGGCGTGCACCGATGGCGATCAATGCATTTTAGTTTGATCGCCATCGCTGCACACCGGCTGATCGCGTGTGATCGCGTTGGTTTGGCCGAACCTTTAGCGCTCACCAGTTAGCGCCACTGTAGAGTAAGGTCCTGTCACTTGCTAGTAGCGAAGACAGTGGCACCAACTGGTGAGCACGAAAGTGGTAGGAAGACTATCGCATTTGCACTCATCGAGATGGCGCCACTGTAGACTAAGGTCCTGTCAATCGCCAGGGGTGCCAACTGTTAAGTATAAAAACGATAGCCCTCATTACGCGAGACAATTTTGGCAATTTTTCAACCCCCCACCCCCCTTGGTAAGATTTGGTGAGATTTTCCCAGACCCCCTCCCCACAATCTCACGTGAGATTTCTTAAAATATATATTTCCAATGTAAATGGGTTATCTATGCTTCGATTAGGATTTAATATTAAAAAAACCATTTCTTCTAATATCTTTATTGTTTAACCAGGCCTTTATTGGTTTACATCGAAAACAAAACACGCACGATGGCCCGCGATGGTTGACTCACGCGTATTCTTGTGTATGATGGAAGAAAATAAAGAAAATGGTGTACTAAATACTGTGCAGTATTTAACTGCCTAAATAATAATAAAAACACAGAATTTACTTTTTTAAGTTGCCTCAAGATACTGAGAGGTAAATAAGTAGGTAGTTAATATTATAATAATAATAATAAATAATAATAAATACTCTTTATTGTACACCACATAAAAGAAATAGAAAGAAAAGGAACACATAAGGTACAATTAGGCGGTCTTATCGCTATGAAGCGATCTCTTCCAGACAACCTAATTCATTTAAATTCATGCTAAATCATGTATTTCCTCCGCCATTTTCTGCAGTTTGGCACCTCACGTCACATCATTTTACCGAAGTCAGCCCTATAGCTTCGGCACAGTGCCGATCACTGACGTTTGTCAACAAAATGGTGCTTGACTCTTGAGACAAGCTAAATTACACCATATTGTTAATGACATTGAGCATACATTTTTTTAAATACCTTCGCGAAGTAAAACTTCTGTACGTAGTACTTATTATTATTCTATGGTACAGTCGCGGAATGAAAAGGTTCGTCAGTTTTCAAATTGATTCCTTCAACGAATCGCGAGCACATATTACCTTTTGAAACTATGTTACAGAATAATCTCGAGTTAGAGAAAATAATCTTTAACTGTTCGTCAGTAAAGTTCAAAATTATTCAAATCAAAGTTGTTTGATGATTTATCTTGTCAAGAAGATTATGATTGATAAACTAAAACCTTCTTGTTGGTTCAACCTGCCATTATTATTTCTATTAAATAAAAAAAAACTATTGTCAATTGATCAATGTCATTATTGCATTGCACTGATGGGATAGAAAAATAAACAAGCAAAACCTTATTCGTTAGCAAACGTCATATTTATTTAAATGTTAGCAGCCCTGTTTCTTGCACTGTTATGTTGGCAGGTTTGACTCTTACAGTAAGTACCTAGTGCAAGCGAAAACCGACACTAAAGTGACGAACCTTTTCATTCCGCGACTGTACAACTCTTACCTTAGTGGACGGGCACAGGCGGAAAGATGTGATGCGCTTAGGGATGAACTTGAGGATGTAGTCCTTGACGATGAGCTGCTTAGGGCTGAGGCAGCACAGCACCCGCCGCGGCTTGGCGCCGGCCAGCCGCGCCTCGTAGCACACGCCGTGCCGCTTGGCGGACATGTTGCGGGAGACCGTGGCTGTGTCGCTCGCTGGAACAACGCCGCGAATTTTGTTAACCCCTAACCAGGCCTAAAAAAAGTCATTGGTTTTCAACCGTATCTTCACAGCATAAAGTTCAAATTGATGTGGACTCTGTGGATACCAAAGACTGGTTAAGCTTGAAACGCGCAATAGGTGCGAAATATACCTTTTTTGAACAGAAAAGTTTATTAATAGTTTTGATTTGATAATGGTTGTCAACTGAAATTGAACCAGACGTGCCTGATAATGTTTTTATCGATGTTACGTATGTAAAATTGGGAATACAGTTTATTACGATACAATAATACGGTATTTCACTGCATGAGTCATGCACCGCCAATTGTGGTCCTTCGAGCCAGATTTGAATCAGTGACCTATAGAATAATGCTTTAAACCAGCGACCTACCCAGAATATGTGCAGAAATTAATGTTATATTTAAACCAGCGACCTATGGACCCAGAATATGTGCAGAAATTAATGTTATGCTGGAATCAGAACTAAGCCACGTTTGTACACGGGGTCGAATCGAGAGTACACAGTCTGAAGTCCTGGAAGAACACGGAATGCCAAGTACGGTATAAACGGGTCATATTTCTACACGGACTCAAGTCGAGAGCACACAGCCTGAAGTCCTGGAAAGTACATGGTAAGTACTGAATAAACCCCGGATACTCTCGGCGCACTTATGGGCCTCTTAGGTATCTAGGTTTAAATAAGACGTCAATATATAGATGACAATTTAATGCTTGACAAAGGTTGTCAATGCTGTCAATGGTTCACAAAGGTTCATTATGTCAAAGCCGTCCAGGTATATAAAGCCGGGGAAAAAAATCTGGACACCGCGGTACAGCTTTACGCGTCTCAAAGAGCAGTGACATCTCTCGGCAAATAACACAAACAAGTTTCATGGAAGGTTTATACAAGTACCGTTCAGTACCTGTGAGCACGATGCAGTGGAACTGGCCGTGCAGCAGCAGCACGCCGGCGCACGACACGCGCGCCAGGTACACGCCGGGCTCTTGGAAGCACAGCGCCATGCTGACAGCTGGTCCAGTACCTGTGAGCACGATGCAGTGGAACTGGCCGTGCAGCAGCAGCACGCCGGCGCACGACACGCGCGCCAGGTACACGCCGGGCTCTTGGAAGCACAGCGCCATGCTGACAGCTGGTCCAGTACCTGTGAGCACGATGCAGTGGAACTGGCCGTGCAGCAGCAGCACGCCGGCGCACGACACGCGCGCCAGGTACACGCCGGGCTCTTGGAAGCACAGCGCCATGCTGACAGCTGGTCCAGTACCTGTGAGCACGATGCAGTGGAACTGGCCGTGCAGCAGCAGCACGCCGGCGCACGACACGCGCGCCAGGTACACGCCGGGCTCTTGGAAGCACAGCGCCATGCTGACAGCTGGTCCAGTACCTGTGAGCACGATGCAGTGGAACTGGCCGTGCAGCAGCAGCACGCCGGCGCACGACACGCGCGCCAGGTACACGCCGGGCTCTTGGAAGCACAGCGCCATGCTGACAGCTGGTCCAGTACCTGTGAGCACGATGCAGTGGAACTGGCCGTGCAGCAGCAGCACGCCGGCGCACGACACGCGCGCCAGGTACACGCCGGGCTCTTGGAAGCATAGCGCCATGCTGACACGCTGGTTCACCGAGTCGTATGCAAACGACACCATGGACGATAGCTTCTCATCTTCTTCTTCACCCAGGAGGTTTATCTTCGCTGTGAAGTCCTGAAAAAAAAAGCACTTTAGGCCCAGAACAGACGGTGAAACGCAACTGCAACGAAACTGCAACTTTGTGATGATTCTGATGAATGAAACTGAAAGTTTCAAACTGATCGCGTCATGTGTGGTCTCTCAACGGACGCTATGACAGAAACTTAGATGCAACTCAAAAGTAACTAGCAGTTGCGGTTTCGTTGCAGTTGCGTTTCACCGTCTTCTGGGCCTTAGAGCAAGGTTTCTCATTCCCAAACTTTATTTCGCCTTTATTCTCCTGGTTAGGAAGTCCTGCTTTATGACAGTCATATTTCTATAGGTTCAGCCGAACCAACGCCTGCAGCCTTCGTGGCTAAAGCCTTAGAGTCAGAAAATTAAGCTATTATTATTAGTGTCTGAGTTTCTTGCGCTGCTTCTTCTCAGCACTGGCCCATTTATTGTCCTGAAGCAGTGGTAGGGTTAATACTGGGACGTGTAAAAGTGCTTTTTTAAAGCCTACTTACAGAAATAAATGAGTTTTACTGAGTTTTCAACCGACTTCAAAAAAGGAGGAGGTTCTTAATTCGACCCGTATGTTTTTTTTTTCTATGTTTGTTACGCGATAACTCCGCCAATTATGAACAGATTTGAACAAATCTTTTTTCGGCGTATAGGTAATACCTCAAGGGTGGTCCCTTAAATTTAATAATAGAAAAAACAACCCCCAAGGGTGGAAAATTGGGGATGAACTTTTTATACGCAATATCTCCGCCGATTATAAATCAATTTGAACGATTATTTTTTTGTTGAATAGGTATTATCAAAAGGGTGATTTCATGCGAATTTGAAGAAAATATTTCACCCCCAAGGGTGGAAAATTGGGGATGAACTTTTTTATATGCAATATTTTTAATTTTTAAATTTTTTTGGTGTGCACGCATTTGAAGTCGGTTTTATTTTTTTAAAAAGCTAATTATTTACTGAGTTTTTATTGTTATCAATGCCCCCGCGCGTCCGATTCGGCCGTACTCACGCTGACGTCAGCGGTGGCTCGCGGCGCGGGGTTGTCGTACTGGTCGCGCGGGTGGATGTGCAGCGTCTTGTCGTGCGTGGCGGTGCACAC
This sequence comes from Ostrinia nubilalis, assembly GCF_963855985.1. Taxonomy (NCBI): domain Eukaryota; kingdom Metazoa; phylum Arthropoda; class Insecta; order Lepidoptera; family Crambidae; genus Ostrinia; species Ostrinia nubilalis. Next base: position 17,611,477 of record NC_087093.1, read on the forward strand.
GAGCGCGGCGTGGCGGCAGGCGCGTCAGTACTCACGCTGACGTCAGCGGTGGCCAGCGGCGCGGGGTTGTCGTACTGGTCGCGCGGGTGGATGTGCAGCGTCTTGTCGTGCGTGGCGGTGCACACGAGCGCGGCGTGGCGGCAGGCGCGTCAGTACTCACGCTGACGTCAGCGGTGGCCAGCGGCGCGGGGTTGTCGTACTGGTCGCGCGGGTGGATGTGCAGCGTCTTGTCGTGCGTGGCGGTGCACACGAGCGCGGCGTGGCGGCAGGCGCGTCAGTACTCACGCTGACGTCAGCGGTGGCCAGCGGCGCGGGGTTGTCGTACTGGTCGCGCGGGTGGATGTGCAGCGTCTTGTCGTGCGTGGCGGTGCACACGAGCGCGGCGTGGCGGCAGGCGCGTCAGTACTCACGCTGACGTCAGCGGTGGCCAGCGGCGCGGGGTTGTCGTACTGGTCGCGCGGGTGGATGTGCAGCGTCTTGTCGTGCGTGGCGGTGCACACGAGCGCGGCGTGGCGGCAGGCGCGTCAGTACTCACGCTGACGTCAGCGGTGGCCAGCGGCGCGGGGTTGTCGTACTGGTCGCGCGGGTGGATGTGCAGCGTCTTGTCGTGCGTGGCGGTGCACACGAGCGCGGCGTGGCGGCAGGCGCGTCAGTACTCACGCTGACGTCAGCGGTGGCCAGCGGCGCGGGGTTGTCGTACTGGTCGCGCGGGTGGATGTGCAGCGTCTTGTCGTGCGTGGCGGTGCACACGAGCGCGGCGTGGCGGCAGGCGCGTCAGTACTCACGCTGACGTCAGCGGTGGCTCGCGGCGCGGGGTTGTCGTACTGGTCGCGCGGGTGGATGTGCAGCGTCTTGTCGTGCGTGGCGGTGCACACGAGCGCGGCGTGGCGGCAGGCGCGTCAGTACTCACGCTGACGTCAGCGGTGGCCAGCGGCGCGGGGTTGTCGTACTGGTCGCGCGGGTGGATGTGCAGCGTCTTGTCGTGCGTGGCGGTGCACACGAGCGCGGCGTGGCGGCAGGCGCGTCAGTACTCACGCTGACGTCAGCGGTGGCCAGCGGCGCGGGGTTGTCGTACTGGTCGCGCGGGTGGATGTGCAGCGTCTTGTCGTGCGTGGCGGTGCACACGAGCGCGGCGTGGCGGCAGGCGCGTCAGTACTCACGCTGACGTCAGCGGTGGCCAGCGGCGCGGGGTTGTCGTACTGGTCGCGCGGGTGGATGTGCAGCGTCTTGTCGTGCGTGGCGGTGCACACGAGCGCGGCGTGGCGGCAGGCGCGTCAGTACTCACGCTGACGTCAGCGGTGGCCAGCGGCGCGGGGTTGTCGTACTGGTCGCGCGGGTGGATGTGCAGCGTCTTGTCGTGCGTGGCGGTGCACACGAGCGCGGCGTGGCGGCAGGCGCGTCAGTACTCACGCTGACGTCAGCGGTGGCCAGCGGCGCGGGGTTGTCGTACTGGTCGCGCGGGTGGATGTGCAGCGTCTTGTCGTGCGTGGCGGTGCACACGAGCGCGGCGTGGCGGCAGGCGCGTCAGTACTCACGCTGACGTCAGCGGTGGCTCGCGGCGCGGGGTTGTCGTACTGGTCGCGCGGGTGGATGTGCAGCGTCTTGTCGTGCGTGGCGGTGCACACGAGCGCGGCGTGGCGGCAGGCGCGTCAGTACTCACGCTGACGTCAGCGGTGGCCAGCGGCGCGGGGTTGTCGTACTGGTCGCGCGGGTGGATGTGCAGCGTCTTGTCGTGCGTGGCGGTGCACACGAGCGCGGCGTGGCGGCAGGCGCGTCAGTACTCACGCTGACGTCAGCGGTGGCCAGCGGCGCGGGGTTGTCGTACTGGTCGCGCGGGTGGATGTGCAGCGTCTTGTCGTGCGTGGCGGTGCACACGAGCGCGGCGTGCGCGCGGCCGACACGCGACAGGCGCGCGCACACCGCGCCCGCCAGGAAGCGCCGCCGGAACGGGCTGCCGCAGACGCCCGCGCCCCCTGCACAGAGAAAAACACGTAATGTGTTTTACTAAACCCGGTCGAGTTTTTAAAGGCAACTGCGCACCTAGCGGTCGTGACGTCACATCGACGCTCTAGCACGAACGGGGAGATAAGCGGGTGAGTGCGAAGGAAAGTTGCATTCCAACGAGGTGCGCATTTAACTCGACCGGGTTGTACCTATTTCCGTATAAGATCGCCAGCGCGTTTGTCGCACGGGAGCAGCGCGACTATGGCGCTGCGGTTGCACTGCTCTGTTTGTCCATATAAATAAAAACACGTAACTGTAGCGCTACATACAAGCTGCGTCAGAGTTCGTCGTGAAACTATGTAGGTACAACACTACAATTCTTGAACCTTGCGGCACTCATTCGCGCGAAACTTTTTAGCAAAACAAGGCGCATTAATAGTTCCGAAACTCTAGACTTTAAACACCAGAGATAGATCAGCAACTGACCGATGGTGACGGAGATGATGTAGAGGCCGGCGATGCGCACGGTGAACTTGACGCGCGCCGTGTATTTATTATATTTGAAATAACTTTGGAGCAAAACAAGGCACATTAACAGTTCCGAAACTAGTCTAAAGCCTGGTCCGTGAGCACGTAGAATCCCGTCCAATGACCCCAAGCTACCCATCCCTATCGCTCGCGCGTAATTATGTTGCTGTCGCGCTCGCACACTCACTGCGGGCGCCCGTCGCACAGTAGCGACAGCAACATAATTACGCGCGAGCGATAGGGATGGGTAGCTTGGGGTCATTGGACGGGATTCTACCAGGCCTGTTCATCTCCGCGAGTTTACATCGAAAACAAAACACGCACGATGGCCCACCTACAGGATACGATTCGACAAGGCCTCACATACGAGCGAACATTGACTCACGCACGCGTATTCTTGTGTATGATGGAAGAAAATGGTGTACTAAATACTGTGCAGTATTTAACTGCCTAAATAATAATAAAAACACAGAATGTACTTTTTTAAGTTGCCTCAAGACACTGAGAGGTAAATAAGTAGTTAATATTATTCATGATAATTCATGCTAAATCATGTATTTTCTCCGCCATTTTCCGCAGTTTGGCACCTCACGTCACATCATTTTACCGAAGTCAGCCCTATAGCTTCGGCGCAGTGCCGATCACTGACGTTTGTCAACAAAATGGTGCTTGACTCTTGAGACAGGCTAAATTACACCATATTGTTAATGACATTGAGCATACATTTTTTTAAATACCTTCGCGAAGTAAAACTTCTGTACGTAGTACTTATTATTATTCTGTGATTCTACGTGCTCACGGACCAGGCTTTAGCAGCGTTTAAAACACTAGAGATTGAGCAGCCACTGACCTATAGTGACGGAGATGATGTAGAGGCCGGCGATGCGCACGGTGAACTTGACGCGCGCCGTGTGCGCCCGCGCCGGGTCGCCCGAGCCCAGCTCCAGCACCGGCGTGATCTGCGAACGATCATGCACGCCCACAACCATATCATTAGGGCGTTTATATTAACGTGATACCTATAACACTTTTGTTAGTGTTTGTAGTACTTCAGGGATCGGCGACTTTTTGAGATGGAAGCGCCAAAAAAGTCAATATAAAAAACTTAAGAGATCGACACCTATAACACTTTTCTTACATCAGGGATCGGCAACTTTTTGAGGTGGAAGTTGCAAAAAAGTTAATTTAAAAGACAACAAACTTTATAGTTAGCCTCGGTTTCAAAAACATTTCCAACAAACGCGATAAATCAAAGATTTGGTTATTACCACATCATCTCTCCGCTCCGCTTTGGGTCGGAAATATGATTGGTTATTCAAATACATTTCTTCTCCGCTGAGGTGGAGAATTAGTCCAGTCATTTAAGCTTAAATTAGGTAAGAATCTCGGAATTCGAGATACCCAGCTGTAAGTCTGTAAATACTTGTATATTGACACCCTAAAAGTTGTCTCAAAACCTACATACGGTAGGGTGTAAGCAACTATTAAATTTTAAGGTCAAAGGTCACAAAAATCGGTTTTTTGCACTTTTTTTGGAAATATCTCATTTCCTATGGGTTTTTTGCTATTTGTATTTATTATCAATATTGTAGAATACTAAATTCTCTACAAATTTTGTTTAAAAATTTTTTTTATACTGTGAACCGTTTTCGAGATAGAGGGCGGAGAGCGCGCGGTCACTGCATCACTTCAGGTCAACTTAAGCGGTTTAGGTTTTTCATACAAAAGGATTTTCCCGCTAATTCCCGTGGGAATTTCGGGATTTCCTTGTTGTAACTAAGCTTTAAGTTTACTAAGGTACCTACATGCCAAATTTCAAGCGTCTAACTTCCGTTAAGCGTTTAGATTTTTCATACAAAAGGATTTTCCCGCTAATTCCTGTTCCCGTGGGAATTCCTAAGTAAACTATAACCTGCCCAGGTGTATGAAGAATAATTGTACCAAGTTTCGTTAAAATCCGTCGAGTAGTTTTTGTTTCTATAAGGAACATACAGACGGACAGACAGACAGACAAAAATTTTACTGATTGCATTTTTGGCATCAGTATCGATCACTAATCACCCCCTGATAGTTATTTTGAAAATATATTTCATGTATAGAATTCTGTCCGTCTGTATGTTCCTTATAGAAACAAAAACTACTCGACGGATTTTAACGAAACATGGTACAATTATTATATATGAAAAATCTAAACGCTTAACGGAAGTTAGACGCTTGAAATTTGGCATGTAGGTACCTAAGTAAACTCAAAGCTTAGTTACAACAAGGAATTCCCGAAATTCCCACAGGTATTAGCGGGAAAATCCTTTTGTATGAAAAATCTAAACCGCTTAAGTAGACCTGAAGTGATGCAGTGACCGCGCGCTCTCCGCCCTCTATCTCGAAAACGGTTCACCGTATAAAAAAAGTTTTTAAACAAAATTTGTAGAGAATTTAGTATTCTACAATATTGATAATAAATACAAATAGCAAAAAACCCTTAGGAAATGAGATATTTCTAAAAAAAGCGCAAAAAAACCGATTTTTGTGACCGTTGACCTTGAAATTTAATAGTTGCTTACACCCTACCATATGTAGGTTTTGAGACAACTTTTAGGGTGTCAATATACACGTATTTACAGACTTACAGCTGGGTATCTCGAATTCCGAGGTGAACTTACTATAATGACTGGACTAAATGGGTCACACTCAGGTCTGATGATTATAAAGTAAGAAATTGAAGAGCCTCTACTTTAAATCAATGATCTTTACAAGATGCTGATCGCTGTCCTAGACGATTTTCTCTGTCACTTCAATTTAGCATTTCAAGAAAATTGGAAAAAATTAAAGTGTCGTTATCCTATTTGATGGGTTGGGTTTTTATGGCGGTCAAGCTGTAGATCCTGGCTACACAGGAGTTGCAGCGGTGGGAACGAGAGGTGGGAATAGTCCCGTATCCTATTTGATAGCTACCTTCCTGGTGCCGTGGGAGACGATGACGGTGAGCTCGTCGGTGTCGCAGATGGGGTAGGGCTGGCCGTTGCGCTGGAAGCACAGCACCGTCAGGCACATGGTCTCGCCCACCACGTGCGGGTCCTGCCAGCCCCACTCCACCTGAAGGGGACCAATGCTGACTTTACCTACACGTCTATAACTACAGGGCTAAACCGAAACGCTGTTTACGTAGTTTCGGGTCTATCTGTTGTTACTGTCGCTCATGCTGGCATTTCACTTTGCGTGAGAGGGATGGCAACATTCGAACTTCTGATAACGTTTTTCGGAGTAAGACTCCGCTAGCCAACAAGTTCATAAGGTTATTGTCGTTAACTGCCTGTGTGCACGTAAAATGATGTCAATGTTATACCAGCACTGTACCTCTCTCTCTAACACACAGCATGAAGTGTGATTTTAGAAAAATAGGCCGGAAGAGTCAAACTTTTGAGGTTTTGAATTTAGATCGACTCCATCTATCATCTAGAGGAGCAACATCGAAATCAAAGAAGAATCACCGAGTATTTTACAAATAACGATATCGTTTTAGTTCTATACCAAGACAACGGGTTTTCGAGAGAGCTTTTCTTCCACAAATCCCCATCCAGACTATGAACAGAATGTGAAAAAAAGTTCACAATGGGGTGAGTCAATGGGAATGTAAGATTTTAATTCCGTTGTGCGTTCCATTTCAATTAAAATAGTAACACACGGGTCTTAACGCGACGTGCGCGACGCGCCAGTCTGCTTGTGATCACGGCTGCAGCATCGCAGCCGAAACGTCAAGCCGTGAGTACATAATGTAACTCATTAATAAACGTCGTGTTAAGACACGTGTCTTACTACACTGGTCATCACAAAAATCGACCCACCTGCGTTTTACAGGAAAACTGGTTTCTACTGACACAATCACGGTGCCCCAACAATATTGGTGTTATTTGAAAGCCCAATAAATATCATTAAAGAAAAACACATTTAATTTCCTAATAAACGATTTTAACATCTCTCTTTGGGACCTCACTTTGGGCTCACCTCTGGGATCAATTAGACCAATTTTTATGGTTATAAAACCAACTAATGATCTCACGTGTCCTCTTTAACAGATGGATAGCGATTAATCCCAACTTAACAGTTTTATAGTCATAAAAGTTGGCTCAAGCGTACCTATTTTTTGAAGAAGTGACTCTGGATTCTTCTACAGACAGATTTTTGGGGTAAAAACCTTTCCTTTAATGAAATGAAGTTTAGAACTAGGCTTTTAAATGGTAATATAGTATAGTAATATTGGTGGGAAGTGGGGATGCATACGTTTGAAAGTGTTTGTCGCGGGTGGGTCGATTTTTATGATGACCAGTGTATTTTAATCAATGGGAATGACTGGAGTAGCCCAAGACAAATGTATGAAGTCCTTACCCTGCAGCTGGGCGGGTGCAGGTACTTGCCGGTGACGTACTGCAGGAGCGAGTGCTTGGCCTCGGGCGCCAGCGACGGCTGCGTCATGGCCGCCAGCGTCACCAGCCCGCACACTGACACCGACACCACCAGCATCCCGCCTGCGACAAGCGCCACTGATACATCCTTACATCTAAATATACATAACTCAAAGGTGACTTCTTCTTCTTTTCGTGTCGACAACAAACCTACACAGTGTCAGCCCAAAACTCCGAGTGGCGTTGTCAGTAGCACTCATCAAATCCTCCTGAGTGCAGTTGCTTGGGCACTCAGGGCATGACATCAGGTGCTTCACCGACTGGGGAACAAAACCGCACCTGCACTCCATGTTTAAGCCATCCAAGAATCCCCACCTGACCAGATTGTCCTTACTACGGCCAACCTGCGTCCGAAGTCTATTTAATGGTGACTGACTGACTGACATAGTGATCTATCAACGCACAGCCCAAACCACTGGACGGATCGGGCTGAAATTTGGCATGCAGGTAGATGTTATGACGTAGGCATCTGCTAAGAAAGGATTTTACGAAACTCCATCCCTAAGGGGGTAAAACGGGATCCACGCGTACGAAGTCGCGGGCGGCCGCTAGTTCATGTATAAGAGGGACAAAGGATGATGGGCATATTGGGCGTTAAACCAACAGAAACAAAAAGTATACTAAATTAAAGCTTAATACTAGTACTTCATTTTATAGTATGACAACGATCCTGAAATACGCGGGGATACGGAGATAGAGGTCGTTGAATATGCAAAGTTTCCATAGTATTTCACATCACATTAGGGTAATAAAAATAGTATTAGGTCAAAAAAAAAGGGGGGAATGGGATTTAAAAGGTTGGCAGCGCACTTGTGACTTCACTGATGTTGCGGGTGTACATGGGCGACGGCAATTGCTTACCATCAGGTGATCCGTCTGCTCGTTTGCCTCCTATCACATAAAAAAAAAAAAAAAAAAAAAAAAAATTAGATTGCCTTTATCGATCATATTGAGAGTATTGTATCATATCTTACTATCGATTCTATCGATTTAGTAAATATGTATACCGAATAAATCATAATCGATTATTCGATTGCAATAATCGATTATATAGGGTCCTTCTGAATCAGCTACGTTCCGTTTAATGGGAGCATGTAGACGTCACACTGAATACGTTCCCAAAGTTTGAGCCAAAAATTCAGGCTAGTTTCCGAGATAATTAAGGAAACAACTTCATTTCTTATCAACCCAATACAACACCCTGTTCAGCTGATTCACTACTACACTGACAAAAATCCGCACGCACACGAGCTTACGTAATGGCCGCCATTGCGCTTGTGCTGCCGTTGGGCCACTGGCCGCGAACACAAGAGTGCCGCCGGACGACGGACCGAGCGCCACACAAGCTATTCTAGGGCTACTACTAGTTATTTAAGGAATTAAATTAAGCAGAAAATTAAAGTTTATTTATTTTTGGTAACATAAAAAAATCTTATGTGGTAAGTACTTATTTAGTGGCCTTAATGGAATGATGTTTATTCAAAAGTTCGTTAAAATACTTTTGCGCTTGTAAAAATCTTTTATTTCAAACGTAGCAACGAAACGAAGCAAAAAAGTTAGTTGCCGAAATCAATGACTTATTTTTATGCCATACACAAATGGGATAGTTACCATGACTATGAAATTTAGAATTACGGTTATTATTACGATAAAGCAGGCACATTTTTCATGTTAATTTTAATCGCTTAATATCCCCTTAGCAAATTAAAAATGTGATTCGTAATTGACTCGATCATAGCAGAAACTAAACGCTATCAAATTATCTACCTGTGATTATCGGCAGTCTTTAGTATTCCGAAGTAAATAAGTAAATAATTGTTCCCAACTATCAATTTTAAACTGAAATAATAATCATTAAAATCATCGTAGAAACAAAAAAAATTTATAAAAGTAAATAATGATAGTTTTATTATTGTTAAGATTAGAAAGAATTTTGGAGTTGACATCCTTATTTATGCGTGGCGGAGTCGGTGGTATCAAAGACAGCCGTCCCTCACAATAGCCGACCGCGCTAGTGTTGTAAGAACCTCGAGTCTTTAAAGTCTTAATTTTGAGACTTGAGTTTATTTTTAAGACTAGGACTCGTTAGTCACATGAATAAGGGAATAATTGAGTCTTCCGAGTCCTTTCGAGTATTTTAAGTTCTTTGAGCTAGACTGAATCATGACATGAACTTGAGTTGGTGTATACTAATAGGCAATAATGAGTGATTTCATATCATCATCCGTATGTTATATCCTAATTGAAAATAAAATAAATCGCACAATACAAATGTAATATCAATAAAATTGCATTAAACGCAAATAATCGAATCAGAAGTATCCATCTAAAGACTGACGATTTTCGTAATCAAAAAGTTAAAACGGTCCAATAAAATAATAAACACACAGTCTTAATTCATAGCTATTTTATTTTCTTCAAACTTTTAATAAGTAAGATTCCAAGACTCGAGTGTCGTATCGTACAACACTAGCCGGCGCGCAGCAAACGAACTTTTAGACACGTGCCGCCGCCTTTAGACACGTGCCGCCGGCCGCCGGCTAGCGCAATGTACACTCACCAAAATAAAATTAAGAAATGCAACAAACTTTTTTTTACTATTCAAATTAAAATTGTGTTTATTGTTAAATCACAGGTACATAAGATAGGTCATAAATAAATACCAAGTTGGAACGGAAATGATTCGGAAATTTTATTTAACTAATTAGGTACCTACCTACCTCATCTACTTTTCTATTGTAATAGAAATGATGACATTAACGATTAATTTAAGAATGGACTTTGATTTAGGATAAATGGAATATCAATACAAACAAATTGAAGAGTTTTATTTGCTTCAATAGTCTAATTTAATGTTTCTAAATAATTGACTAGGCCATTGAATTACCTTCACAAAACAATAAGTTCGATTAATTTTTAATTATTATCTGTTATAGGATATTTTACCATGAAATACTCAACACCATAATTTAGATTCGAATCAATTGAAATCGAAAGCAAGCAGATAAAATAATAAACAAACAAGTTTCTTTTTTGTCGACTGTACGCTTATGCCAACTTTTCGGCTCTTGCTTTGGCGGCGTCGGCGTCTTTGTGTCAACAAAAGGCGTGCGGCTTGTCGGCATTTGTCGGCGCGTGCGCTTTGATTTAATTCAGTTTTTGACTAGCTTTCTTGTGTGAAGGTGCGTTTTGTAGTGCTCGTGAAGTGAACTATGACGCACAGATGCACAAATGCAAATAAATTTACTAAGACGCGCCTTAAAAATCATGGCCTTTGCTGGTTGATTTTTCGATGATATCGTGAGTCCGTTTTACTGTGATTAACATAAGATAATAAGGATAGACAACGATATGAGAGTAGGCCTGCAACATTGAAGTGATAGCTCGCCCAATCAGTCGATCAGCTAAGTAATCGGCTATCAGCTGTGACGACTGCTGTGAGTTGTTATGACGTGAGTGTAAACAACAAAAAAGTGTGCAGTGGTAGTGAGCGTTGTGTGTGTTGTGTCTCGTGTTCCTGTGCAGAATGAATACACTACAGCTTTGTTGTGTGAGTAAAAAATACAGCATGTTCCATTATGTAAGACGAAATGAATTTTTATTTTTGTTAGAAAATGTAACTTTGTAAAATCATTATAAAACACATACTCAAATTTGGTGAACTTGTTCAGTGTACCGTATAGATGCCCCCATTAAAAGGAATGTAGCTAGTTTAGAAGGACCCTGTATTGCTGAAAATAAGGAATTAAATTAACAATCAAATGGTAGTAATGATGGTAATCAATAAAATCGATTAATCGAATTGTTAATCGATAAATCGTTATTTGGCAATATCGATTAATATAATCGATCCGTGATAGTGTTGTCACTACAGCTTAACTGATAGAATTCCCATTGAAACATGACTGTGTTCATGTCACTTCTCTAAATGGTACCTAGGTATGGTCCTACGCTTATAATGTAGAACATGGTTTAAATATACCATTTGTTGGCCCCACTCCTGAACTGTTGGACATAATAATGGATGAATAACTTAATGTATTTAAAATGTAAGTAAATAAGTATATTAATTAATAATATTTTTTGTTTGCGCAATATAGCACCTATTACTATTACACATTATGTCAATTTCCAAGCAAACCCGGGAGTTTTTGGTAGTTATTTATATGAAAATACATTTCTGGTATTAAGTCCTAACAAATAATAGTAGTTACATTTCTGTTGGTTTTACGCCCAAATTCCATAGAAAAGTGCCCATCATCCTTTTAATATCTGTCAAAAGGTAAATGTAAAGTACGAATTCGTGGTTCTTATGCTACGTCCAGTAATTGAGTATGGAGATGTACCTACACATAATAATAAATAATAATAATAATAAGTCGTCGGTCCGCCTTGTGAGTGGACGTCCCACGCTGCGTTTTCCGGTACATGGCCTCCACTCCAGAACCTTGCTGCCCCATCGGCCGTCAGTTCTGCGTACTATGTGCCCTGCCCATTACCACTTCAGCTTGCTAATCCGTCGGGCTATGTCAGTGACTTTAGTTCGTTTACTTGTACCTACACGACCTTACCGAATCAACATCAATAGCGAACATAGAGAAGTAGAGGGAAGTTCTGGAGTGGAGGCCACGTACTGGAAAACGCAGCGGGGACGTCTACCCACAAGGTGGACCGACGACCTGATAAAGGTAGCAGGAAGGCGCTGGATGCAGGCCGCTACCAAACGTGCGATGTGAAAGTCATTGGCCTATGTTCATCAGTGGACGTCCTGTGGCTGAAATGATGATGATGATGAGGAAGTTACCCCACGTCCAAGCATCCTGGTGCTTTCAGTTCTTGACGACGGCGCTCCACAGCTCGCCTTTAAGAGTCTGTAGCGCCTCTTTGCCGGTGGGCAGGCTGTGGCACGCCGCCGACCACGCGCCGAAGTCAGTTCTAGTGATCTAGTAAGATGGAAGCAGTAGCAGTACTGGTGCTTACTATTCTTGACAACAGCTCGCCCTTGAGCGTCTGCAGCGCCTCCTTGCCGGTGGGTATTTTCTGAACGCAACCGACCGCGCGCCGAAATCCTGCGCGTAGTCTAATATAGAAGAAGGAAATAGTATTACCCCACGTCCAAGCGTCCTGGTGCTTGCTGTTCTTGACGACGGCGCTCCACAGCTCGCCTTTAAGAGTCTGTAGCGCCTCTTTGCCGGTGGGCAGGCTGTGGCACGCCGCCGAACACGCGCCGAAGTCAGTTCTAGTGATCTAGTAAGATGGAAGCAGTAGCAGTATTGGTGCTTACTATTCTTGACAACAACTCGCCCTTGAGCGTCTGCAGCGCCTCCTTGCCGGTGGGCATTTTCTGAACGCAACCGACCGCGCGCCGAAATCCTGCGCGTAGTCTAATATAGAAGAAGGAAATAGTATTACCCCACGTCCAAGCGTCCTGGTGCTTGCTGTTCTTGACGACGGCTCGCCCTTGAGCGTCTGCAGCGCCTCCTTGCCGGTGGGCAGGCTCTGGCGCGGCGCCGACCACACGCCGACTTCCTACGGGTAGTCTAATCTAGAAGAAGGAAACAGTATTACCCCACGTCCAAGCGTCTTGGTGCTTGCTGTTCTTGACGACGGCGCTCCACAGCTCGCCTTTAAGAGTCTGTAGCGCCTCTTTGCCGGTGGGCAGGCTGTGGCACGCCGCCGACCACGCGCCGAAGTCAGTTCTAGTGATCTAGTAAGATGGAAGCAGTAGCAGTACTGGTGCTTACTATTCTTGACAACAGCTCGCCCTTGAGCGTCTGCAGCGCCTCCTTGCCGGTGGGTATTTTCTGAACGCAACCGACCGCGCGCCGAAATCCTGCGCGTAGTCTAATATAGAAGAAGGAAATAGTATTACCCCACGTCCAAGCGTCCTGGTGCTTGCTGTTCTTGACGACGGCGCTCCACAGCTCGCCTTTAAGAGTCTGTAGCGCCTCTTTGCCGGTGGGCAGGCTGTGGCACGCCGCCGAACACGCGCCGAAGTCAGTTCTAGTGATCTAGTAAGATGGAAGCAGTAGCAGTATTGGTGCTTACTATTCTTGACAACAACTCGCCCTTGAGCGTCTGCAGCGCCTCCTTGCCGGTGGGCATTTTCTGAACGCAACCGACCGCGCGCCGAAATCCTGCGCGTAGTCTAATATAGAAGAAGGAAATAGTATTACCCCACGTCCAAGCGTCCTGGTGCTTGCTGTTCTTGACGACGGCTCGCCCTTGAGCGTCTGCAGCGCCTCCTTGCCGGTGGGCAGGCTCTGGCGCGGCGCCGACCACACGCCGACTTCCTACGGGTAGTCTAATCTAGAAGAAGGAAACAGTATTACCCCACGTCCAAGCGTCTTGGTGCTTGCTGTTCTTGACGACGGCTCGCCCTTGAGCGTCTACAGCGCCTCCTTGCCGGTGGGCAGGCTCTGGCGCGGCGCCGACCACACGCTGACTTCCTACGGGTAGTCTAATATAGAAGAAGGAAACAGTATTACCCCACGTCCAAGCGTCCTGGTGCTTGCTGTTCTTGACGACGGCGCTCCACAGCTCGCCCTTAAGCGTCTGCAGCGCCTCCTTGCCGGTGGGTAGGCTCTGGCGCGCCGCCGACCACGCGCCGAAGTCCTTGGGGTCAAGCACATGCTGCGCCGTCCGGTCTTCCAGCCAGTACACATCTTCCAGTGATGACACGTCCAGGCTCAGGAGTCTGGAAAAAACGGAACTTGTAAAAGGTCAGGCAGAAGTACCGGTTTTGTCAATATTTCAAGAACTTTTTTTAACTTCAGTCTAAGCCATGTTACCTATTTACGAACGGGGTCTCTACCCTATATCAAGACTGCCTACGCGTCAGCTTCATTGCCTGTGAACGCCACTAGTTTCTCTGAAGACGAGTAGGTAACATCTTCGAAAACTGAATGACCAGACCTTATTAAGCTGAAAGCAGGCTGCATACAGGACTCTCCGCTGAGCAATGACGACTTAATTAACTCAATACGTCATATTTTCTAATTTTATTACACTCTAAGGGATTCATAGAATATTTACCAGCATTATGGACCACGTGTTTCGACGACCAAGATACATTTACCCGGAAATCAACATTCCAAGAATAAAGACTTATTTTCCCTAATCCATTCTGACCCACCGTGTATAAAACGAGGAGGAAAGAAGGACTGCGAAAAGGAAAAGAATTTAACGTACGACGAACATTCCAAGAATCTGAACAAGAGAATTTAACAATCTAATTTGCGTAACCGAGTAATACTGAGGGGCACGATTATCTTCAAAAACAAAAAGGCAAATCTCACACCACGAACTGTAATTAAATTCTCAAGTGACAGATAGACAAATTAAATAATACGCGGGATAATTTGGTGGTTACGTCACTCTTTCAGATTAACTGAAAAACCATTTGGGTTAATCAGATACAAATGCATTGCAAAAAGGGCCCTATTTATGCCAAACTCGTAAAAAACGAAAAATACCATAAAGCTCTCCATAAGATAGATCTTCCTGTGTAAAACGATAGTCCTCCTTCAAGTTACTTAGGCTAACATTTACTTCAATATTGTATTTATTTAGTTCGAAATAAAAAAAACGTTATTTCTTACCCTTGGGGTCTACTTATTATATCTAAAACATATTATGGTAGTAAAAGAAGTTATAACCCAGAACTGTTACTGAAGATGGAAATTACACCCACTAACATTAAGGATTAAGTTGAAACTTCCGTTGCGTGCGGCGTGCAACTAATCATAAGTTTACAAATTACCTGGAACTTAAATTGGTCACGCTTCAGACTGTATTTGGTACCGTTTGCACTTGGATAGGTACAGTCAGCGTCAAATAGTTCATGACACTCAAAGTAGCCAAAGAGTTCGCAACGCGTCTTTGTTACAATTTGAATAAGGTTAATTATGTTGTCAACTTTTTGGGCACTTTCGGTGTCACGAATTATTTGACGCTGACTGTACTTATGCAAAGGCGGATTCGGGATTTCTGATGGCTTTAAATTGAATTGAGATTGAGATTGATATTGATCCCGGGAGGACTAAGTGTCGACCCGTCGTCACCGCAATGTTCGCGATAAGAGCTAATTCCACCTGAACGACTCAATTACAAACTCCGAAGGAACACTGAACTTCAGCGTCTGGTTCGATATGAATTTATAATAAGTAACTATCAAAGTAATACACCCTTATAACGGGTGTTTACCCGGGTCAATAATCTGTATTTAACCAGGGAAAGTTCAGTTGTATACAACTTATACATAAGTTCTATTCATATTTACCTCCGAGTATGTTTATTGGCACATAAATGTAGTACATTTTCACAATGTTGAAAAATATTGGAACATTATTCCTACTATTACCTACTTTCACGGCGCATCGAACGAAAATAAAAACAGATCTACGAAGATATGATCGAAGTAAAAAATCCTAAAGCTCAATCAGTGTAAGCGTCCGCTTGCGTTCCGCGACCCAACTCAACATTTCCTCGGTTTGTCCCGCGCTGCCCGTCAGGCGAAGAACCCTAGCGGGCGTGATAAGTATGCACGTCACGTTACGGAAAGTTATGACGCCATGACGTGATATCTGGTTAAAGGGATTCATGCCGTTCATTTTATGAAACTCGCTCAAAGCTAAGTGCAAGTGCTTTAGATAGCAAATTAGTAGATTCAATTCATGATCGCACTTATTTGGCCCTTTGTAAGTTGTAATTTAACACTTATATTGTTTTGTATTTGTTATGTACGGGTAAAGTGTAGGTAAAGATTTGATTACATTCCATTATGTTAAATAACTTTAACTCCTGTATCATTTACTGACTACAGGAAGTTTAACTAACTGTAAAGAACATCAAGAAATCGATGATTGTCAAGGCCACATTTATTTGGTCAAGTCATCGGAGTTTGGGGAAATTAGTTATCTGACCTTGTCAAATACGAAAATGTGTGTGTGTGATAGGGGTGAAAGATAAATTCAAGAACGAGAGACTTATAATTGGAAATCCGCCAGTGGCTGGTCTAATGTGCACTGAATGCGGTGATTCAGTGCTGGAAGTCGATCGATAGCATGGTCGAGATAACAATGAAAGTCCAAGGTTCTTTCCAACAAACCTTGTTTAAAATTATTTTAAAGGCTAGCTTAACGGCAGTCAATACTTAATTTTATCTATCGCCTTCTTTATACACATACTAGCTGACCCGGCGAACTTCGTACCGCCTTAGCGTAGAGATTTTCTTTATATTTTTTTCCGTAAAAACCTTGTACAGAGTATTAGATAACTACAAAAAAAAAATCAGCCAAATCGGTCAAGCCGTTTTCATGTTATGTCGTGACAACGGAAAACGGGTTTCATTTTTATATATATAGATTAATGATCGTAAAGCTTAGTAAACCGGATCAAATGTATGAAGCTCTACGTTTCATCGTCGCGTCGACTAGTAAAATTTCCTGTCATCTGAGTTCCCTTTTTCATAAAAGCGTTGGGTCTATCGGCTCTCTTAACGATTTACAGATTTTTAGTTCTTCCCATATCTCCCGTTCGACAGATGCCGTCATAAACAATCATCCGATAGAGCCAAAATACGAAAAGCGCTTTGCAGACCCACTGGGTTGGGTTAAGTGCGAGAACCCGCCGCTTGATGGACGGCCGCATCGGGGTAATCGCTTCAGCGCTAATGGCCCGATGTCGAACGCTGATTTTCACTCAGAGAGCTGGTATTTTGACGCCTTAGAATCCCAACTTAGATTCTAAATCGCACAGATCGTATACGAATATAGTACACATTCGTATAAGTACCTATACTACATCTAACATTTTATTTTAAGTGCGATCTTAGTTTCGAAGAGAGTGAAGATTTGATAAAAAATTGACATAAATACTTATAGTCTTAATTAGGGTTCGCTATAATCTAAAAAAAATAAGCGATGAACGGATTACAACTGTACATAGCATATTGCTTCAAAAACAAATAATGTTTGAGCCACAATGCAAGGGCCCTTGCAAACGCATTAAAACCTGACTTGGCACCGTTTTCAGCGTCCGCGCCAAGCTTTCAGTCCGAAACGTTATGCCAAACGACAAAAGCTTCGAATTTTACTACTTTCACAACAGTCAAACCCCCTAAAAAATCTTTTGTTGGAAACCCGTTCACGAAAGTATTTTTGTTGAGTTTACTCTTTGGACTCCGCTTGAAAATTTTCAATTTTTTTGGGCCAAAAATAAATTAAAACTTTTTACGATCCGCCCACCGTGTCACCGCCCGCCCAGCGCAGACAGGAACGTCGGCCAGCTAATTGAGCTGTGTTCCAAAGCCTCACTCAATTTATAACTTTCAGACACACAGCAAAAAAACTCTACTACTTATTCTGTCTGACGAATGACGGGCGAAGGTGGGCGTTGAAGATTTCTAAACTTGGATAGTTAGGAGTTATGAAATTTTACCTCAAACTTTTTTATTATTTTTAAGAAAACTTTTGCTAACTACGACCTCATTTTATTTAATTGAATAAGTTTATTAGTATAAAGCAAACGTTAAACTAAAATCTCCGAAAGATTTTTCTGACATTTAAAGATATACCGGTAAAAATTAAGCGTTTCATGAAATAGGTAGGTACGTATTTCACAATACACACACAACATTTTGGTGTTTTGAATGCAGCACGAGCATAACGACCGGGTGGTGCATTCTCAACCCTTAACGTCACATCAAGACGAACTGCATTCTATCGTCCATTCATTCATACATAATGGAAAAAAATATCATTACTAAGACTAAATGAAAACACCGTTTTTATTGCTATTTAAATGACCCCATTCGGCCTAATGGCGGAGCTGCTTTGTCGTTAGCGAGAATAACCATTTCCATTACAGCCTCGGCCGATTTACTGCCCGCTGGAACAAATATTGGCCGTCCCTTTATGAATTTTATTTTCAGATCTTTATTTATAGTCATTTGAATATCATTATGAAATAAAAGCTACAAATAATTAGGTTTTTAGTTCCGTAACCAAGTTCGCGTCTCAAATAAATCAAGTTATTGAGTGATGAAAACTGTAGTATTTATTATATGTAAATGAATCTCGATTCATTTACTCGTACGTAATAAACATCTAAAGGCGGCCGTTATCACAGCCTTCAACCCTATAAATACCGCATTGAAACTGTTCGTCGACACGAATGCTGGGGGCAGGTAATTTGTGGCGGGCCCGAGCATGCTCCATTAAGTTCGGCAGATTACGGGTACTGCGTGCTTGGCCTGCATAACTCGCAGGAGACGTCACGCTCTCCAGCCTAAGGTGAACGAAGGTTTGCCCTTTCAACTTTAAGGTCCCACATTCTGATTTTGTAACGCTCTACTGTGGTCTCTGTGGTCTAGTGGTTAGACCACCTGCTTCAGATGCAGATGCCCCGGGTTAGATTCCCAGTGGGGGCAGAGTTTTCTGTTCGGTTTAGTTGGTGGTAGGGCTTGTTCCAAATCCGCCTGGCTAGCTACCACCAACTTACCTAAGTCTGTCGCCATAACAACAATGTTAACGGTATTGTTGCGTTCCGACAGTTAGAGGTAAGATAGCCAGTTCATCTGTGGTTGAGGATTCCGGGTGACCTTCGGCCTGATCATCACTTACCATCAGGTGAGATACAGGCCAAGAGCTTCCTCATTGTGGATAAAAAAAAAACGGTGTATTAAAACTGAGAAGAAATACTAATTGCCTAGCTCTACATACAGCTTTATTACAAATTCAATGCAAATGCTATGAAATAAACAAACGTTATATTATATTAAAAAAACAAACGTAACACCTATTAGACACTGTTACAAGGCAGTTAATATGCTGATATCAGATCTCATGAGTATTCATGACATCTGACATAGCGCTGGTGGTTATGGAACCGTGCCAAAGGCAACAAGCGACCACCTCGCGGAACGAAAAGTGATCAAGATAGAGATTGTTTTATAGGCAACGTTTGACAGTTGCTTCCTTCGTGCGTGATATGAATATTAGGTTTGAATAATACAAGAAAAAGCAGACTTCTTTAGAGGCATTTTACTAATCATCCTCTACATAAACTCTATTTCATAGCCTAATGTGCTGATTATTGCACAGATAAATTCTTGTGCTTTTCGAAGCTGAAGTAATGTACAAATAAGTAGTAGAAATGAATCAGGCCTGCGCAATCCATTACCGGCATCATACATCATGTCCGTGACTGCGCTGAACTGTCGTTTCGGGAACGTTTCATATTGCGCCCCAAAGCGGCCGTGACATTGAAGTATTATCACATCCGATGGAATTGTATTGAACACAAACTTTTCATGAACAAATATAACCTCCAATGTGCACTAGGTTTCGTTATTCGCAATTAAAACAATTTAACAAATCAACCAAGTATCTTGCCATTTGAATAAGATATCTTGGTTAACCTGTGGAGCTATCTTCGCATGAAATCTTCAGATACACCCTGGTGATGCTCTACCTCTGGGCTTCGGCTTGACACTACTTTTTGGGACACCCTGTATAACAGCAATCACCAAGAGCAAAGCTACAGATGGATGCCAGATCTAGTCATCGTCCTTAAATGAGCAGCAGCAGGAAAACGATGGCTTCGTGAATAATTTTTGTTAACGGCTTTCAAAGGCCGAGCCTACGGCGCTGTGCACGCTGCGAAGTGCCGGCATTATGCATGCACCGCACTGTGTCGAAACACAGGATAACGATCTCAGTAAAAGTGCCGCAGAGTACCGCAGCGCCATTGTGTATCGACAGGAATTAACATCGTCCTCTAATGACAAACAATGTGCACAAAAAAATTTTGGCACCGTCCAGTTTTGTTTCAAAATTCATCTGTACCTTGTCTGTACAATTCTGATGCTTTGTTTTATTTTGCACACCCCTGGGAACTATGTTTTATCACGATGAACTAATTCGTTCCAACTACGACTCTACGTACATTAGTAAGTGTACAACACTTCAGCGATGTCACCAAAAGAGGGCACGGTCTGATGTACCTAGTGTAAATAAGTACCATCCATATACGGGCTGTAAGCAACTGAGGAACTATGTGTGATAAGCTCAAACAGTGTGGTTTCTAACATTTGTAAACCAAGTGCGAGTGTCGAGTACTCACGGAAGCAAACAAACAGCTTGCTAGCACAGAACTAGCACTCACTTGTGTGTTCTAAGCAAACTTTAATATCAAAGACCAATATTTGAATGTTACAAAACAGCTAAAATATCTTCTTGAGGAATATGCTAGTTCAAACTCTATGATGTAAAACCGTAAAAAATATAGCAACGTGTATTCCTATGCTACATTATTCACCAGAATCGCACGCGAGCATGCAACAGCGAACAATACGTAATCACTGTCAGTGAAAGAAGGATTTGCTTTCATGTCAATCAAGTTGAAATTCGTTCGCGCTGGTGGATTATTGCCGCCCGAGTTACTCCAAATTGAATGCTCAACGCGCGCGAACCTCGCAGCGAACATTTATTACGGCACAACACTAGCGGCGTCTGCATCGACGTTGATAGAAGACAGGCACTACAATTCAGAGTGACAGAAATAATCTCGCAGCGAAAAAGAACTAGGTACTTCTAAGAAATAACACACGATGTAATAAAATTGCTGAAACAAAAACGGGAAAATGCGGTATGTTAGATAGATTAGATAGAAGTACTCGTACATACCATTTTCTCCACCTGGCATTTTGAGGGGACCTATAGTACCTTGAAACTTCGCTGACTCTAAAACTCTAATCTAATTTAGCACAGTTTTAAATAAATACAGTTCCACAATTTTATTGCATTATGGTCCATTTACATGCAACTATGTTGATCTTTATCCTCAGTGAAAGAGCTCAAACGGAACTGTTCAAACAGAGTGAAGCAAACAGCTCTCCAATACGGCGTGTTTGCGGACGGTCGACAATTTGCACAGCGCGATTAGCCCCATGTACTTAAACGGGATTCGGTAAACGCAATCTGCTTTTACCGTTTAAAAATTAAAGCTGGAATCTGATCAAACCAGCAGATTTCAACATTGCCTTTTGATTACTTTCTTGCAAGCATTTCCACCTGACTGAAAAAGTAGAGCAAAACGACGGTGGCGGCCAGCTCGGACTAAAAAGTCAAACTCTGAATCATTATGAAAAAGTAGCCTTTTCAAAAGTACTTACTCGTAAATTATGGACAATCTTTACTTCCAAAATATTCTTACGCAGCAAAAAAATCTGGCTAGTAGATAAGAACTAGAAAAGAGTTTTGCTATGCAGCTCTTGTTAGCAAAATACTTTTCTCTTTCTCTACAAAACGTAATTTTGTATATATCTTCACTCTTTGAAGCTAAGTCGCTACGTTCGGATTACTTGGATTATTGAAATAAAGAGCATAATATTTACTCGTATTATAAGTCAGGAAAACCTCTAAATGCCAAGTTCCATGAGCACTCAAGAGCGCTTTCACTGTGAACAGTTTCTACTTAGTACAAGTTCGAGTGGCTAAACTCATTCTACTATAATGTTGGAGTGCACAAAGCGACGAACTCATGCTGGTCTGGTATCTATAAGACTATGTCGGGGCACTGCACAAGAAACTAAAGCTTCAAATATGCGAAGATTCTTTGAATTGAAGTAGTGGGCACTGGTAGTGGGAACCAAACTGAGACAAACGCTAAGACGATAAGATGTTATGCTACGACGATCCGGTTGAATTTTTGCTGACAAAATTCGAAGAATTCCAACTTCCAAGACTCGCCGGTATCTGCCAAGTACCACACGTATCGACGATAGCATCTGGAGAAGTTTTGAATTTATTCCATGTGTTACAAGTTCCAAACAACAAATATTGAACCCCGACGTCCAGCCAAACTTTCTACACAGCACGCAAACATTATACAACCCTATTTCAAGAAACTTATTGCGAAGCCTGCGAAAAATCTAGAACTACAGAATAAGTAAATCAGGAAAAATAGTAACCAGTGATAAAACATTTTACGGAACCATTTTCCGGTTTATTCATACCAAAAAAGGGAAAATTTTTAGTAGAGAATTAAATTAAAAATTTCATAAATTTCCCGGGACATAACTTTTCGTGCAGTTGCCAATCCAATGAAGCGCGCAGCATTTATGTCTACTAGGGGCGACGTGAAACTGCGCTTTCAGCTCGGAAATCAAACGCTGCCTATCGCGCCGATTATGACAGTTTCATTTATAGGCCATAAATAAAACTGCCATAAACGGCGCAACTGGGACTTAATGTGCTCTGAAAATGCACCTGGATTACAGAACCTGACACTATTTTCAAGTGGACCCGGCATTTATCGGATAGGTTGAGAAATAACTTGAATGATTACGATAGGTATCAGTCGGTGCTTGCTTGCTAAGCTAGTATCTAGCTAGCTAGTACCTACATAATACATCGTGGTGAATAAAATACAATCCTTGCAGGCCCAAACAAAAGTAATACAAGTTATTTCGCTTGATGTAGGAAAGTTAATACATTATTGCAAATGAGAGTAACGGCTATTGATAAGTGACAATAGCGTAGCGCTACTTTTTCCCTAAACAAGGAAAACCCAAAGTACAGTGCAACACAGTGTAAATAAACACAAAGTTGCAATCACATCATCATAAAGTAAGTCATTTAATTCCCGATTTGAAGGTAAGTATCAAACGAACCGCTTTCATTAGCATTTTATCACTAAATTAAAAGCGTTTTATATTATTATTAAGTAGCTGCAGCACGGCATCCCGCAGATAATGACCGAGCGTTTTAATCAAAATAGCATCGAAAGGGGAGCCGCAGCGACCCGATGACCTAGTTGCCGACGTATGGCCAGGTGAGCCGTTATTGATGGAGCCTTTGTTCCTAGCCCGGCAGATAAGTGCTTGTTAGCACCAGAATGTACCTAAAAATAACACAAAGAACCCACCCCCGTATCGGGTCCATAAGATAAAGATTTCAATGCTGCTGTTATGAAGCGGGAGAAGCAATGAATACCAAAACGGTTGAGCTCGTTAAACTGTGAGTGAAACGTGATTGTATTTCTTTCGTAAATTTTTTACTGGCCGGCTGGGTTGGGATTAATATCTGCAAATATTCTTGTAATTTCATTTTGAAAATTCAACCCTCGTTAAGATCGTATGTATATGCTTACAACTGAAAAAACCTAAGAATGGCCATATCAAGCTTCAGTGTGATTGCGTTTTTAGTGTGTTCTTGCGAACTTGTGGTACATATGAACAACTAGATATTGCTCACAAAGTGTAGACTTTATTAAACCTGCCTGATCTAGTTGCAGCTGGCGGTCGGAATATTGAAAGTTCCGCGGTGAAACTGAACGTCATTTCAAAATCAATAACCGAGATTAAATCTGCTTTAAACCACGACCATCAGGATATGGTTTGGCTTATACCTACGGCCGTAAAGTGGTTTAGGTAGACGGATCTCCGGCTCTAAATAGATTCCGACTGTAATCTAGTATGACAGCAATGAACGCTCTCAGACATGATCCGATTCCCAACTGAAATGCCAGCGCTCAGATTCATACATAAGTAATATTTACTGCTACGATCGTGTACTCACGAATAGAAACGACGCCTGACAACACAATAGACATCGATAACAACACCATGTTGGGCGCCATATTTCCAATTCTCGCACATTCGCTTTACTTTTCGGATTGAACGAATAATGTTAAAGTAACGCACACTCGCGGCAGCCGGCGTCAATATTTTCAGATTCATTTGAGGCGAGGGAAACATATTGTAGGTTCCTCAATTTTGGGTGCTCATTTCATCAGAGGTTTTCAGCCCCTCTGTGAATATTTGACACAGATAGGACGAGTGTTGATATGCGTGAGACTTTTATTACTTCAGCTTAAATGCAAATCTGTTAAGCTCCAGTTACTTCAATGTTAGGATTATTCACTTACTAGTATACCATTACTATTACTCCACAGATATTTGATAATACCCAGCTTTAATCCTCCCGTAGTGGGCAATCAAATCCAGTTTAGTTTGGCAACAAATTAGAAAGTAGACTACAACCCTTGATTCGTTTTTCATAGATTGTAATTTATAAAATGATAGAAGCGAGATCTGCCTTTAACAGTAGACGACGAAAGATCGTTATTTTATTATTTGCAGTAGGTAGTCATCAAAACCTGTTAGTTATAGGTCCTCCTAGAAGCCAAAGTCTGATGCGTTAGTCGGACACAGCCTTTGGGTATCCCAGTTATTAGCTTCCATGCCAACGTTCCTGAATCTGTAAATACCTATAAAAACACGAGGCTCTGTCACAGGGCTTTACTGGGGCAGGTTTTCTGTAATATTAAGTACAACTCACTTTGTGTAGGCGTGCTGCAGGCGGTGCGTGGCGAGCCACTGGCGCAGCACGAGGCGCTGCTGCAGCACCAGCGCGGCGCGCTTGAGGCGGCGCTCCTCCGCCGGCGGCAGCTCCGGCAGTCCTTCCAGCTGCTCAGGCGATCCGCAGCCCGACAGCGTCGAGATGCCTGCAACAATGCATATCGTCAGCATTTGGCCATTTTCACCCAACATCCAACTCTTATAAGAGTCATAATAGCGTGAAGAGAAAATAGTTTGAAGCATTAGATTAGACACGCAGCTCAGAAGCGTTCAGATGCCTGCAACAATACATACCGTCAGTATTTGGCCTCTTTCACCCAACACCCAACTGTTTCAAGAGTCAAAATCGCATGAAGATAAAATCCTTCAAAGTGTTAAATTAGACCCGCAGGTCAAAAGCTTTCATATGCCTGCAACAATGCATCACGCACGTCAGCATTCAAACACTTTCATCCAACATCTAATGCTTTCAAGAATCATGATCTTCCAAAAAAAATCGTCTGAAGCATTAGATTAGACCCGCAGGCCGAGAGCGTCGAGGATACCTATAACAAAGCACTTTATCAGCATTTGGCCATTTTCACCTAACACCTAACTCTCTCAAGATTAGATTCCTTAAGATTCCCAATGTATTGATTGCAGGGAGACAAAGCGTTTCCAATGTATGTAATGTTGCCCTGAAAAGGTTTCTGTAAGTAACAAACCTTTCGCTCTTCGTTAAGTCCCAAATAAATAAGATTGTCTCAGGTGACAAATCACATTCTATATACAAAGTTTATATTCAGCATTTCAAATTCAAAATGCTTAACAATTATCACTCAGACGATATTAAGTGAGACTGAAAACATTTAACCACTCCTATAACTGACACGCACAACCTTGAAATGTGTGTAGTTATTTTAAAGGTTGTGGATTGTTTTTAACAATAGAAAAAAATAGTATAATGCCAAAACATTACTCATAGAGTAGGATATTTTGAATCGAAGTTTTCCTAGCGTTATTGTGCGGTAGTTAGCTTCCGATTCGCATTAATTTTCCTTTCAACCAAAAGTCCTTTTGTATTGAAAGTGAAAGAAATACTAAGTTTAAAAACACAATTTGGCGCCCAACGTGGTGTTTGTAACTAAGTGGTGTTAATGGTGTTAGAGGTTTCGTCATGCTTTATTCAGAAAGTTCAGAATATTCACCGTGGGCATGACAGACGGTTTGTTGATTACTTGTCGCCTGGCAACCCTCGACCTTGACCTTGCCAGCTGTAGACTTGTCTAGAATCTTACGTACATACAAGAGGTAAAAAGTTGTTTTAGTTTTTCTGAGATACCTACAATATTAAATTAGATAAAACCGTATAAGTTTTGTCGAGGCTCTCCATACCTTCAACAAACAAAATTAAACAGAAGCTTGTTTAAAATATTCATCGCCTTTAAATCTAACTTCTTAATGATTCTAAGAAATCGACAAAAAGTCTCGTCAAGTCACTTGAAAGTATGAGACACTTTACAATCGATTGTCGTGAACAGTGGGCGTAGAGCTTTCGGCGATTTAAGAAAAACTCTATCTTTGCTCCTATTTATTTCAATTCATTTCTTTGCGGCTCCAATCACAGACAGATCGAATAGTACAGACTCCATGGAGTACGCCGAAGTGGAAAATTTTGAAGCCTTTCAAATCGATTTCAACACACAGTAGCAAATCAAGCAATCTGAACAAAGAAGCTCGTTAAGTCGAAATAAATTACGCCGGGAATATGCCAATCTGAAGCACGCGACGGCTTATAATCTGATGAAGGCACGGTTTGACGCTCATTGGTGGAGAAACACGCGAATTTGCCAGACCATATAACGATATGACGTCACGGACAAGGATATACAGCGAATAAATACTCGTACATCTGTCTGTAAAAATACATTAACTTTGAAATCAGCTAAACTTTGATTCAACTCGGCCCCATAATGCACATTTTTTCTTACACGACTTGTCGTGTGTCATCATCTTGATGATGGTCTGGAAACTTGAAGAGATCGTTTTCTGTAGGAGGTACAGTAAGAAAAATGTATGTAAAGTGTCTTCATTTCAATTGGAATCATAAAGATTTTTCAAGTTTTTGTGAAAACTTAAATAAGTATTTGTTTTATTAAAAAGGTTAAAATAAATTATACTTAATATGATGTACGTAATTAAGATTAAGTGCCTTTTTACTGTCAAATCATAATATCTATTATTTTTACAGCTTACAACAATGCTTGGACAATATAAATCCAGATTACGCCCACCATTCCGTTGGATTACATTATGCAAATCGAAGGTTTGCTCTAAGGTCAACGGGAAATGAGGTTCAGAGAATCTTTGGGAACCACCAAAATATTTACAGTCATTTTCAGCCTGAGCTGACAGAAATGCGACATCTCTACAACACACAACCGAATTGAGAACCTCCTTGTTTTTGAAGTCGGTTAGAAAGTATTTTTATACCAACCTAGCTATTTTTAAAAGCTTTATTTTTTGTCAGCTGATCCCTTATTTGCCTAAGTACCCTAATATAAAAACGATTAGCTGAAGGTATTATGTAGGGTAGGACCCATGTTACATATTAAACAGTTTTATTTACATTTAGAGACATATAAAAAGGTCAAGTCATAAAAAGGATCAATATAATGATATCGTATGTATAGAATACTTTATAGGTCGGGGTAATGTTATTCCATCATGCATGTCAAATGTCAAGAAGAGGGTAGGTCAGTATGAGATATAATTCGTCAATTTGAGCAGTGTGCAGCAACTCTGTGACATTTTATGTACTTGTATTAAGTGTCATTTTATAACATCTACATCAGATATCACTACTACAAGTCGGCAACAAAGTTTTAATAATCCAAAATTGTTTAATTTCCCCTCATTTTTAATTAACAAAGTTTTAAGTGGTGTCTAAACTAAAAGTGATCTGTTTCAAAGCTCAAAGAAGGTCTGCGAGGATTAGGATAGGACGGTAAACAACTTTAGTCATTTAATTAAGTTTTTGGGGATTGTTACTGTATTATTATTACAGGTTTTTAAGTTTAAAAACAAACATCTTTCTCCTAATGAAACTCCCCACTACGATTCCTAATTAAATGTATTATTTTATACAAGGAATGTCTAAATCTTGTTATCT
Source organism: Ostrinia nubilalis (assembly GCF_963855985.1). Taxonomy (NCBI): domain Eukaryota; kingdom Metazoa; phylum Arthropoda; class Insecta; order Lepidoptera; family Crambidae; genus Ostrinia; species Ostrinia nubilalis. The sequence continues at coordinate 17,638,925 of NC_087093.1, forward strand.
GAGTACCTGGCACGGATCTTCCAAAGTCTACCGACAGACAGCGAAAAGAAACTTGTAATTTCAAGCTTTCCTATGTTGTTTTTAGGCCAAACCGAAATCAATCATCAGGCAACTTGTATACGCCTACCGAAAGAAGTTCCAAAGTCGAATTTCCCTTTTAAAAGGAAATTAATTAAGAACATTAGGGAGCTCGCCAAAAGTTTTAAAAAGCAAAGATTTTTAGCTTAAACGTGAAAAAGTCCGTTCAACATTGCTTTTTATTACTGAGCCTCTAATTATATCAGGAAACGCGAAAACTTTCACGGTCATTATAAATATGAAGACTCATTTCACTCAAAGAAGATTAATAACAGAAATGGCTCTACAAGACTTTCTTTTGGTATTCAAATTGAGTGGCGTTATTAGCCGTAATTTAAAAAACTTTTAGTAAGTAACTTGCCTTGCGTTAAGTTTTGTGACTGAAAAATCGACCGAGGTACGTGAAAAGGAAACGAAATCAAACATACATAGCCTGTCTATGCCATTTAACAAACGAAATTGATACCTAACTTCAACTTAAGTCCTCAACTTCCAATGATACAGACAGACTGATTGCTCGCGCCTACGCTTTACATCTACATCTCACAATATCTCAAGCACCGGCGTGGGGGTACATCAGGGTAGCATTGTAGGGTTTACATTTTTACGCCTACAAATACGCTTTCGCGAAAGCAATTTCCCGTGCCAATATTGAATTAGCTGTTTGACTACATTTAAAATTTCGTTACGCTGGATGTAAGAATAATTGTATTGTTGATCTGAAAAGCTGAACGGATGTTCCAATAACGAGATCTTCGAAACACAAATATTGATTTAAATACAGTCGGATCGAGATTCACGAATACAAACCCCTTTAAAATAACTTTGTGATGGTTATTTTAAAGGGGTTTGTATTCAAGAAATATTCAACTCTCGTCAAAATAATTGAATTACGCAATATTTCTTTGAACTAGTCGTAAATTCAAGGAAAGCAGTCGATGTAGCACATGATGTCGTGACCTGCGCGCCCAAACAACTGCACGCAGGAAGATGTAATGAATGCTACTGACAACGCCACTCTTGTAGCAGTTTTGGGCTGACGACACGACAAGAAGAAGAAGAAGTAGGAAAGCCTCAAAGATCCTTGTAATCTATCAGTTGCTGTTCTTTGTTTTGCAGCACCTGATACCTCAATTCCCGAATGTCCCTGGCGGATATATCTGGCTTACCGGCTTCAGCGCCTGGCAATATTTTGTGGCCAAGACCTCCTGCTAACTTATGATCACAGCCAGGACCCAGGAGCGCCCACGTCCCGGTTACGTAACGCGCACATACGTCACTTGTTGCTCGGAAGTAGGGCGGCGAAGTGGGCCGGTGACCCTCGGGACCGCTACAGGTGACCGCACCCGGTTCGAAGGGTTGTATGCCTTTTAAGTGTTCTTTAAATCATTTTGTTCCCGATTTCTTAGCATTGAAACCAAAGGAGCTACAGCCAGATACAAAGGGATATGCGATAAATTTTCCAAAGCTTTCTAAATTGCATGAGGGCTATACGAAATATCGTTGTGGTAATCCTTGGGGAGACCTTTGTCCAGCAGTGAACGTAATTTGGCTGAAACAAACGATGCGAATTTGAATCCTGGATTATTATCTTACAAGAAAAATAGAAATCTGTCCTCTTTCTTCTAAGTTAATACAAAAATATTGATTACAGTTTCGACACATTGTTAGGAAGTCGTGGTCGAGACTCGAGGTAACAAGGAGAAGAAAACCTTAAGTTCAGCTTACAAATGATAACCCATGATAAAAGATCTATTTTATGTTACCTAATCAAAAAACAATGGACATAAATGATGTTTTTATTATATCCTAAATCAACATTGAATTCGCTGCCACACATTTACAGTACAGGTACCTAGTTAATCAATCAATAAAATATATTTGGATGGATGCTGTAAAGCAAATAAACAGATTTTGCATAGAACCAAAACAACCAACCAGTTGCAGCGCTAGGAAAATAGGGCGCGGGCCTTGAAAGTAGGGCGCGCGGGCGTTGCACCTGGGAAGGGCTGACGGCTGCATGCGCATCCGTCATTGATTTCCATCTCCACGCACGACCCGTGATTAGGAACAGCCGGGAACTAGGCCGATGCCCGACCTCACAGGTTTTCAGAGTTCTCATTCGAAAGGAAGCTACTGGCCCGGTAAATTACCTGAGGTATCGTTAAGCCCGATTTCTATCCATTCTCAAAAGAAACTCACAATAAAATTATAGAGCCTAATCTATCATCCAGTCAGTTTAGTCCAATTTAGATTCAGAATCAACTGATTCAAATGACACGGAATAAAAGCCATAAGAAACTAGAATGCTTGAACTATACATTTCATGGAATAATTTGTATTTAAGAGTGAGTAAAACTGGTCAAACTTTGATAAAACCAAGTTAATATATCACTTGTATGTATTAGAAATTCTTATTTAAGGTGGCATTAAAGTTATGTAGCATCTTTGGTTCGTATCGTAGGTAAATGGCACTTCATTTCTGATCTTCGTTGCATACGTAATGAAGTTAAAACTTAACGGCTGTAGCCGTTAGGAGCCCTTTGATGGCGACGTAAAAGACATCCCTTGAGATCCTGACGGAGCTATTTTCAAACAGATTTTATCCTTACAATGCCTACCTCAAGGAAACAGTGAGGCGTGATATCTTACAGGGACGAGTTTTAATTCCTGGTCAAATGAAGTTAAAATTTGGACTGTTCTTAATTGCCGCCTGGCAATATTAGGCAAGGGAAGGGAGGAAAGAATCACCTGCATATTGAGTGCCTATTCACTATGCAGGTGAATCTAGCTAGAGTCTGTAGTTTTAAGACGCAGAAAATCAGTTAAATATTTAGGTCCAAGTTTCGGAAAGGAGGTTATCCGTTTATCAGGAAAACGAGCCTATCCATTCTTAAACAGGACGAAGAAACTCGGAGGTGCCGAGAAGATGAAAATTGACAGCAAACCGTCCGTCCGCGCCGAAAGAATCTTCACTCTCATTTTCTTTAGATTTAAAGCAAAGTTGCAAGAACTTTACGTACAATTAAATGCTGTTGAAACATTGTTAAACAAATAAAATAAATAAATAAACTTGCGTATCGTTCTAGCTACATGCTCAATTAATCATTACAATGAAAATACTGAGGCGGTGCCTGTTCCATTTTGGAGCTAAGAGCTAAATTGTAAATGTGTGTTATGATGTTACTACACAGCAGACAGTGACGAATTAAATATTCACCCGCTGGTAAGCATAAGCGCATCTATTCGTAAAATAAGCAGTAGAATATAGCAAGTACCTATACAAAATATGACATGCAACCAGACTGAGTACAAGTACAGGGTATAAATCATCTAAAAAGGAGCTTAAAGATATCATGAATCATTTTCCCACAGCAGTCATTCAACCAGTTCATGCATTCTTAACAAGGGGGTTGAGGAACTGAGCTCTCGGTGTACTCAGTACTTCCTAGTCATAAAGGCTATCTGTTTCCGGCACTGGCAGACATTCTGCCAATTAAACATTCATCGGCAAAGGAGCATGAACCTCGAGTCCGGTCATAGCTTTAAGCTTCTATAGACAAAGCACAATAGGGATCAGGATAGGGATGAACGGAGCGTGCATTGAGGTGTGTTATATCCTCATAACGTATAGGAAGGAATATTGAGTTAACGAAGCGAAAAAGGTGGTATAAGATGACCTGTCCTGTGAGTCTGTGAATAGTGGTCGACTTAATATGCATTAAGTAGAAGATTGAAGTACTTGGATGCCATGGCAAATTAAAATTCTCCATAAAGCACAAGGACAGAAATTAGTAATGGCGCCAGTTCTATAGTACGAAGGCCAAAAAATATGTTAATCATTGTAATTAGCACTTTAGCAGCTCTAACAACTGTTATGGCTCCATTAAGGCCTCTCGAGGCAGCTTCATTTAATATAAATGAGAGTAAATAAAATGTAAATTTCCGATCGTGAAAGTGTCCCGCGCGGCGCGGGTGAGCGAGAGCTTGGCCCGCGGCCAGCGCCCTATTGCAGATGGACAATGGACTCGCTGACTACCCGCCACTTTTCACCTCTATGGTGGTGGTGAGTGACAATGGAAAGTAGTATAGAGAACTAGAAGTAAGCGTGACTTTCATATTCGGTTCTATGGTGAATAGTCACAGAAATAAACTACGCAATGCTTTTGGCAATATCAAAGAATCAAAGTCATGGCAATAATATGATAGTGACTGCGACGAATCTTTGATCCCCGATTTTTTTTTTGTATTTTTTCACTCGCTAAGCCAGTAACGGGCATTGACAACATTTCAGTAGTTTCCCTTGGGTTTGCCTGAACAAGGAAGACTGAAAGCCACTTGGCTGCATTCGAGAACAATTCACCGTGGTGGCTCTTGAAAATGACAATTTATACGACAGCACTTCTGAGAAATAAAATAAGTAGAAATGCAAGACGATTTTAAGCCATTATTAATTTACGAGTAGCACATGCAAATGAAAAAAATGTGATGTGTCTCTTTTTCTCTAGCCGTTACAGTAGGTAGAAGATGGTTCTGTTTGAAAATCAATTTAGCGCATGTTATTATTTTCATCATACTGTATTTATCGTATTGTAATTTAAAGTCTACTAATGGCAAGGTAACAACAATTCCTATTTCTAAGCTATTATTATGTACGAATTTATGTGTAATCTTACATCAAATGTAAACTAATGTGACTAATGTAAAAAACAGCACATTACGAAAACTATTTGCCCCGTCATTCCTTTGGCGGGTGGTCGTTAATTTGCTAAAAGCGCGGGCTGAGAGCGCAGAGCACATACGGTGGACGCCCGCAAATACAATTACTCCGAAACTAGCAAGAGAAACCAAAGAGGGAATCTTTTCGGAGTTTGATGCTGTGGCAAAATATTTACCTAATTAGAATCAGTTGCCTTTCAAATGCAGAAGAACTAAAAATTTTACTACACCGAACAAAGCATTGGCACTATTATACAGTCATTTGCCCATAGATTTGAATACCTGAGATTTTGAGCTAAATTTGAAAAAGTAACACCCGGGATGAATACTGGATTAAAATGACAAATTAAACCAGAGTTCAACTAGGGTGTTTCTTTTTTTTATAAGGGGGTTGAAGTGTAAGATTTTACCTGCAAGTAGATTTTGTCAAAATGACTCTTATGAAGAACGAAAATTATGAAGACGGAAGCAATATGAATAGGCGACAGGCAGTGAACTGGATTTACACGATTTCTGAGCAAAGTTTTACAATACAAGCACTAAAGGAGTAAGTTAGGGGCCGTTTTTACTACCGAATGCATTTAAGAACCTCAGTGTGATGTGTGTCAGGGCTCGACCCGCCTTAGGCTCATCAATTAGTTGCATGCAAGCCACTACTATACAGTTAACCATTACTCTCAGGGGTAATCCGGGTATTTGCAACCATTACCAACGTCTAACTCATAAACCCGCCACAAATCTGAAGATTATAGGATCTGCGACGAAAATTAATTGCATAGATGACTATACTGTAGTAGAGATAGTTTAATGACGTTTCACTAGGCAAAGCAAACAAAGAGCAATAAGTATTACTGGCTCTATCTAAAGAAAACATCGTGAAATTCTATCTGTATCTCTAGCTAGACAAAACATTGATAGAAATTCGATTAGTCATAAACATCTAATGCTTTATTTGTGACATTTTCAATTTTCCCAATGTGCGTCCCTTACAAAATACTCGTTACAATGAAACCTAAGTACCTACCTAAGAATGATATAAAACAGTTACAAAACAGTGATAGATCATTGTTATCCATAATTGAAATAGTTGTCCTATACGACCGGTGCTTTGTTTGTCGGGCAGTTGCGCTATTAATATTATTTATTAGACAATACTAACAAGCTCCTATACATCATTGTTCGGCCTTTGACCTGTCTAAAGCTAACAAAGGACCGCGTAAACAAGCAATATTAGTAAATCAAGTCATAATCAAATAATTATAAAATGCTTTAACAAATAAACATAACTTTTGGTGGCCTTAACAAACTTGAAAGAAAGTTATCTGTTACCTACGTTACGTGCTACGTTTTAAAGTGATACTAAAAAGATCATAACTTCTGAAAGGTAAATTATAATACCTGAGAACTGCGAGACACTGGACAGCATGGAGAGTCCCGAGTGCCTGCTGTGGGACGGGTGGATCATCCCGATGGAGCATATCTCCGCGGTCTCGTCGAACTGCCACATGCCGGGCTCGAAACTTATGCTCAGCTTTTGTACTTGCAAGCCAAGAAACATCAATGTCCAAACGGCTTAGCACATCGGATCGTCCTTTTGTGATGTTATTTACAACGAATACAAAGGATGCTCACTTGATTGAGAGAAGATTTTATTTATTTAGTATAGAATCACGTTTTACGTAAGTTTATGCTGAAGTTATGGTTACTTTAATTGGTTGTTATCACATAGAGGATTAAAGCGATCATATTTAGTGATGCGTGAGGATATGCATGGGTTGTAGCGGCGTGCACACGGCGCGGCGGCTGCGGCGCGACTGCCCGCCCCACTACCCACTACCACCCTCTCGGTGGAAGGGGTGGGACTCGGGTGGGGGTGGGTAGCGCGTGGGGTAACAACGTCAGGGGATGCCTCGCCAATGTTGGCAGCGAGATATCAGTCGCTATTCATTAATTATTTGTTTGAATAAAGTTAAAAACAAAATTATGGCATGATGGGAACAGTTTTGAAAACCAGAGGTCATAGAAACGGTATATTGATGTGCTAGATGCAGGGCGCGCCCCTTGTTTTGCTGCGTGGTCCCGCGCGCGGGAATGACCCAATGGAAAATAGGTTACAGATTTATAATATGCTCACTATCAGATGTTAAACTGGGGGTGGCTAGCACAAGTAGGTCAGAAGTTCATGCTGCTCTAATGCAAGCAAGTAATTAGTTATTAGAACACTAATAAAATGGTATTCCAGCCTTTCCAGGTAGACAAAGCCATTGCAAAACAAAGAAAAACATCTTACCTAAACCTAACATTAGAATACAATATTTTATTTCAAAGAAAATTATGTAAATTGTGTGTTTGTTGTTACATTCCACATGGCCAAAATTTAATTTTGCATAGATTTTGAGATTAGCTAGATTTATGTCCATAAAATACTATGGATACCAAGTATGTACATGCTGGCAGCATTGGTTATTGTTGAAATCCTTCTGGGCGGACGTTGTCCAACAATGAACATCTTTTGGATGAAAAGGGAAGGTAAGATGTAGTACATGAGCAATTCAGGTAAATAAGTTGTCACCAAAACAGACTCAGGCATATAGGCAGGCATTTTAGATATGTGGATAAATAATGATACAAAATTTATTAATTTATTTTTTAGTAAATTCTTTTTTAAAAAGGATATTGTCTCATTTATGTACGCTCCCCTATTGTTGGCACAGATATCAATATCTCAATCAAAGTTACATTCTGAATCGTCAATCCCTTATTAAACTAGACATTCTTTATAAGATAAGATATAATAAGATAAGGTAGATGTTGATTGTGTTAACGCTATAAATTAAAAACAAGAAACATTACTTACCTGAACAGTTTTGCTTACTTTGTAATGAACCCGTTGGGTCCAATAAGAACCAAGACGCAATCGTTTTTGATTAAGTCTAATTAGGTAGGCACTTATCTGAGGATTCATATAATAACTTGATGATGTATAATCTAATTTTAATCATGATTGGAAACTACACTTAGTAAAAGATATGATTGGAAAAGAACTGTTTAGACTTTGATAATTTTCACAAACATACAATTCATTAATAATGACAATAATTTGATCTTTTTAGTGGCAAGGAAGGATATACATAGATATGATAGAGCCAAACTTATGTTTTTGCAGACACAAATTACCTTAATGCAGGATCCTTTTTTGATATTCATAGGTTATATAAACTTATCGAAGCTATTATTAATTTCATGGTGCTTCTTTGAAAATTACGATTGCAATTTAAGTAATAAACACTACACAAAATACAATGCCTTAGTCCAACTAACAGAAAGAGGAGTTACACAATCAGGATTTTATAAATGAAAAATCCAACCTTTGCCACCTTCCAAGTCACTAAGGATGAATACACGTTATTAACTTTCTTATTAAAATAATTAAATGACTTACCATATTCTCTGAAAAGCTTCTTGTACTCTCCAAGATCATTTTGATCCAACCACTCGTCTACCAAAGCACTTTCATCTTCAAATATGTCAGTTAAAACTAGTTGACTTAAATAAATAATTGTAAATATTATTAACGAGATGCCAAAGAAGTTTACGTGCTGAAACATTATTTTACTGCTAAAGTTACATTATTATTTTTGAATTTTGAAAAAGTCGGACGGGCGAGGGGTTTGTTTTGTTTGATGACATTTTGTTTGTTGACATATTTTTATTGACGTTTCTGAACGTTTCGTTCTACGTACGAACGTATATGAATGATTTCACGAAATACCTAAAAAAGTTTGTAAAAGCAATTTTGGACCATGACCATAGAGTGGACCAGGAGAACGAGTAGGTGGGTATTCAGATTTTTTGTAAACAGACAGAGATTCACGCTAAATTAATTCGTCGACCATAGTGACCATAGCTGTTAGGATTTCATGAGATTGAGAAGGCTTGTAATTTGAATACAGTGTTTGGTCTCACAATACAGATCAAGCAATGGAGAGAAGTTTTTCTTTCCAAGGAAAGAGAAGAATGAAAGTTTTCGAAGACCAATACCTACAATATTGAAGAGCTAGGTTTTTCAAATAATAAAAAAATATCTTTTTTCATTTACTCGCTACAGACGATCTTCTCAAGGTCGTTGGTCCATAGATCAGAGCCCCGATTACGGTAATTTTTAACGTCAACAATCCAGACACGCTTCTCGATTCTGCGATACGATTGGTCGTTCAACAGCGTACGTCAGCTGTTTTGACCAATCGTATCGCAGAATCAGAAACGTGTCTGGATTGTAGACGTTATAAAAGTTACCGTAATCGGGGCTCAGGGACTACTATGTTTGCTGAGCCATAGATCACAATATCTTTAACTTCTACCAGGATAATAAAACAACAGTTCTTTGAGAATCATAAAATTCTATTAATTAATTGATTAATTTTCATCATATCACAAGGAGTGCTTTAACAGTCTATGATCTGTGAAAGCTGTACATACAAATCACATAGCAGGGGAGCTTATATGCTAACTTTGGAGATAAAATATGTTGCGTGCGTTTATTTCTTGACCTTGATTTTGTCGGCCAGAGAGCACGAGAGGCCGGTGCCGTCGGGCTCCACGTTCAGCTCCTCGATCTTGCTGTCGTTGACCACCATGGAGAAGCGCTTCGACCGGAATCCGCCGAGGGGGGGCAGGTCGGTGCCCAAGTCGAGGGCCTTGATGAAGGCGCCTTTGGGGTCCGCTAGCATGCGAACCTGTAACAAAAAATACTCAGTCACAAACGTGTCAGCGATTAGAGAACAGTATGGATGTAAGTGTGATATTGTGATTAACGTTAGTTAGTCACCAGAAACGTCGTAGGAAGGCAAAAGTAGCAATTTTTGTAACCGACACGAGCAGTACATGACAGGGAGCCGAAGTTACCGTATTATTGATTTCAGGTTGAGTTCATATTCACTGTATGAAAAAATGCCTATACGTGTCTACATTTGCGCAACGATGTGCAAATTTCTATGCGAATTGGCATTCTGTACTCTAAAAATAGACCTCCAGACACGGAATAATCGATTTTTAGCCCTTAGGTGGATCGTGCTTTGCGGGAATGATGACATATCACTTCTTGGATATGTCGCCAATCCTGCCTGCTGCAATTAAATTACGTGAATAACACTTTAATAGAAGAACTGACTGATAACAATTGATAACTTATTTATCTTTACCTACTTATACGTTAGGTACCTATAACATTTGATTTTTAATTGCCTGATAGCATAAGTACTATCATCCTCGATTGATACAAATTAGATTTAGATAGACAAAGAGCAGGCACTATGTGGAAGACCTTCGGAAAATACCGAACAATCACTTCCTAAAATCACAATCGTTTTCGCACAAAAAAACAAAATGATTTTATGATCTTGAAAACTATTCCGCCAGCTCCGAACCGGTGACTGAATGGCGAAACGAAAGTTATTAAATGTATGCCTAATAATGACATTGAGTATACCTTATGAAATTAAATGTGAAAAGATAATATTTTCGCGAATACAAAAGGACAAATAATACTTCCCGCGACCGACATTCGAATCTAATAATAGTTGTCTTGCCCTTGAATGTTTACTTTAATTAAGTAATCGATAGGTATACAATAAATAAAACTCAGGAAAAAAACAGTATGGACTTCGAATAACAATCTATTGCATAAAGTGATTAAAGACACAACAACACACCACAACAGTGGAAGGAGCAGTAGGCTTGGTTTCCGGCCTGTATAATAAGTCAGGGACTAGTTCAAACACTGAAATCAAATCAATAAAATCAATCTTTTTAATGTATTCACAGGCCTGAATCATAGCTTGAGTTTAAATCGAGCTCATATGCCGTCAAAACGCTGCAAAGCTATCGAAAAGCGCAATGTTGGTTGTGGTTATCAAATTGTCTTTGAAGCAAGCTGGAGTCGAATCTCAGTTTAGACAAATTAGACGTACAAAAACCTTCGCTATTTGTGGCAAACCACTGGCGGCTTATGCATTTGGTGCAAAATTTTCCTTGTACATGACGTAATATGTCTTATTTTAGTAACATACAACTGGTTTTAGGCAAGGGCCTTAATGAAATTCAAGATTAAAAGAAAATATAGCCCAGTAAGATTTCAATAATAATAATTTAGGAAGTTCCGCCTGTTTCTGATCATCTTGTGTCAGCAGTGGCGTAACTATACCATCCGAGGCCCGTGGCAAATTCTGTGCATGGGGCCCTTGGCTTATATAGAGTTATTTTACAGGGGGCCCCAGGACCATCGCCTTGAAGTAGCGCGAGTGCAGGGGGATTGCGCGGTACCCAGAGAAGTTGCGCGGTAATTCCAGACTAACTTTTAGTCCAATCCTTTAGGAAAAGTCATTCTAACAAAAGCAAAGCATTTTTGAAAAATATTTGGTAAACAATTTTGTATTTTAATTGTATCTTGGTAGTCTTGGTACTAATTTGGAAATAATAGGTAGGGATTAAACTCACTTTTTGTAAACTGTGATTGTTTGAGCAAGAATATTATGTTGTGTCTAAAAATTGAGCATAAATAAACAACTTGAGAGACCCTACTGTATTGCACCTCAATCATATCAATTATTATCAAAGAGGGTGAAGGTCAGACTCATTGCCTACTGTATAATAAAATAACTGTTACTTAATGTTGTTTGCGATGAGTCTGTTGCTGTGGAGAGGTCACCTCAGTCAATACTTGTAGATTATTCATGTGATTAACTACAAGTCTTGAACAAAATATTTAAAAAAATGCTTCTACCCAGTAATTACTCTATGAAATGTGGACTTCTTATGATTTATGGGAAATTTAAAACCTAAAGGACTGTAATTTAAAGCAATCCTGAATCCTGTGGAAATGTCATACTTTATAGCTTTACTTTTTGTATATGTTGAATAGATTAAAAACTGGAATTCATTTTCTATGGAAATCTGGAATCATCTTACTCGATATTGTGGGAGTAAGTCAAGCGTAACATTATTTCTTTCAACCTTCATTTAAGTAATAAAAAAATTACCTTGCAAGAACATCATGCACATCAAATCAAATTTATGCTCTTAGATTAGTAGGTAATTAAATAAATAAATTTTGTAAGGTGTATGCAAATAAATGATTTATCTATCTATTAGTAAAGAGTGAGATTCGGTTTTCATTTATCTCAAACTTGAAAAAGGGTAGGAGTCAAAATTTTAAAACTCATTCGTTACATCACTTAACAATAAAACAAAAAATCATTAGTCAAACATTTTAGTGGTTGAATGAGATCATGAGTTTGTAACTTTACTAATTGATTTCTTTTGCGTCTCATGTTCTTGATCAATTTAGAAGTATTTATTAAAGAAAATAGTAGGTATGTAAAAAATTGTAAGTAAATGATTACCTTTCCCTTAGTATTGTGTTGTGCGCCCCACGCAGACATGACGTAGGGGTCGTTGACGGACACGCACACGATCTCCGAGACGCCCTCGGCCTTGAGCTTGTCGGCGCTCTGCACGTAGCCCGGCAGGTGCGTCTTGGAGCACCCCGGCGTGAAGGCGCCCGGCACCCCAAACACGATCACCTTCTTGCCCGCCGTCAGCTCGCAAGTGTTCACTTTGTTCGCCGGCGAGTCCTCGAACAAGTCCGCAGCGGGGAGCTGGTCTCCAACCTTCAAAACAATCCCGACGTCAGCCTCCAGTGCTTCCAGAAATTCCAGTTACATAATTTTAACAAAAAACAAGCACTCACCTTCACGGGTGCCATGGCTAGCGGAGTGGTGTGTACTGTGCGGCTTGTCGCTTGCTTAGCGAATGCTGAAATACCTCGAAGCGGTAGATACATTTGTAGATTTGCTTAATTTTTATTCTTTGACAACTCCACCCTCCACTTCGCGGTATCGATCCGATGAAATTGACAGGTCAAATGACAGGTGTCATAAATAGCACAGGTGAAGAAAAATGGTATTAGTAATTATTGAGCTTTATTAAATTATTTTATAACAATAGCAAATCCTTATCAAAAAAATAATTAACAAATTACTAAATTATTAAATAAATTTTTGGACACATGAGCCCAGCAGGTGCCACTGCCACCATTGTCTAATAATGTCTATCAGTGGGTAGACACTTCTCATACAAAAACTAGTCTCTATATGTAGCAATTGATATACAACCTTATCCCTTAAGTAATAAAGTGCATTTTGGATTGATTTCACTATAGCAGGGGAACCCGCGGATCAATACCACCATACTAAAAATAATTGTTAGTGTCCTTATGTTGGTAGTATTGTTAGTTTGACAAATGAAAAAAATGTCTGTCAATTGAGTTTGAGTTTTAAACCGGCGAATTGATTCGTGTGAAGTTATTTTCTCAGATTTGGTGCAATATTACTGTAAATAAACTTTTCTGTCGTTTACGTTGAGTTGATTAAGTTCCTCCGCCGTTCTATCACGCCCGATAGCGTGATAAAGTTTGCTGTTCAGTGTTATGTTTTTTGTGAGATAGAGACTCTTTTAAATAAGCTGTGTTTCAACTTCTACAGAAGTTTAAACTCTTATTTACTTTTCTGTTTAATGGGTATGTTATCTACTTACTTGAAATATTAGATCTATTACAAATCTATTTTTCATTAAAAACAACCCTATGTGATGAAAATGTAAATGTACTTTCAAAACTGGTAAATGCATGAACCAGGGCATTGACACTGGTTGGAGAGAAATTATAGGCTTTGTTTAATTAATACCTATTTCATTTTAGGCTTCTACTGATAATGGAGAGTAGAAACAACAAGAAGTGCGTTATTTGTAATAAGAGGCGAAGTCGTGGTGGATCACCCTTACTTTTGAGTAGGTTTCCTCTGGATTCTGACCGGTAAGTTTCTAATAACACTCATTTATTACAAGATAATTTTACTGATTGTGTAAACTTAAAGGCTGGGATTAATATTTTTAATCATACAGTAAATAACCATAACCAATTTTTAATTTCAGTATTTTGTTTCGTACTCTGTAAATGAATTGCATAACAATACTAAAAGAAATTAGTTGATGAATAAATTTCAGTTTGTTATTCTTTTTCTTTTCTAATAGGTATTTCTTATTTCAGTTGTCGAATGTGGGTTAAAAATGCTGGCATAGAAGACTTAGCATATGTACCTATTGAAAAGTTACACCAACTGAAGTTTGTTTGTGGTGGGCACTTCACTCCTGAATCCTTCAATGCCAAAGGAACTCGGCTGAAGAACTCAGCTATTCCAACACTGGAATTGAGCAATCCCATCTTGCCAGATGAAGTTTTGACAGAGTTTCCTCTTCATGTAAAAGACTCCAATAAAGAAAACCTCAAGACAGGTATGATGATGACTTCAATTATTTTTTTTAAATTTAATTTACTATCTATCAATTTTTCTGAATTATTTAGATGTCTTAATTAATTTTCTTTGGTTTCCAAAACAAACCAACCGAATGCAATTTAACAAGGTTCTTTCTTTGTAACCACAAACATGTGTTGTATGCTTATCAATAAATAATATATAATTTCAATTATTAATTATATCTATACTTTGTTACAGTTCTTTATGATCATTCATATTGCATTCCAAAGAAGTCAAATCCAGTTGAACGAGGTATGTTTATCTAAAATTATACTAATAATATAAAAAGGAAATATTTAATTGTTTGTTTGTATTTGATCGGCTCCGTAACTCGAAGCCAAGATAGCCTAAAGTGCGGGTTAGAACCCCACAGCTTGAATATTGTAGTAAACCCACTCGTAACACAATTTAGCTTAGAATGTGTGTTGAGTTAGAGGGACTTTAGTAATTTGTGTAATACAAATTCTTCAAAAAAAGTACCGGACCAATTTAAAAAATTTTAGGCAATCTACATTAATTAGCCAGGTCAGCTAGTTTAATAATATTTATAAGCTAGTAATTTTTAATGTGAGCAAGACATGTACTAGACTGATTGTACCCTAAAGTTGGGTAAGAACATGACATTTTATTACCCAATTCACATTTCATTATCTGCTTTCAGTTCCCCTTACAACTACAACCAAACAACTAAATTCAACATGTTTGGGAGCTGTGGATATACCAGATTCTGGTATTTCTGCGAAAACAACTTTTGAACCTCTTCCTTCTACTTCCAATGCACCAGAACATATGACCTATAAACCCATTACTCATGGTAAGTGTACAAACTAATTATTTACCTTCTAAAATATGCCTTCCCTCAAACTAAAGAATGCCACCCTGGATGCGTTCTGCAGTCTGCAGTCAGGTCAAAATGAACTTATATGTACAACATTCTAGGTTTCTGTACATTTTATATTAATGCGATTTGACCGTGCGGATACGAACAAAGAACGCAAAGCACACGTGACTGATTGCCTTATCACGACCACTTACAGATTGTCTTGACATACCCGCAGACCGCATCCAGAATGCAGAACATTAAAACCTCTAAATGCCTTTAATTTAATATTATGTCATTGTTATTGAAGGTGGGCCCACGCTTCATATTTTATGAGAAGAGCTATCATTATCCTGTCTTTGCATTTTTTTAAAACTTGATAATGATTGATTGATTTGGAAATAATATGTTTCATAAAACAACAAAATAAATTTTAAACTTATTTGCATATTTATAATATTTCAGATGATAAAAACATTTGCCATCAAGATGCACAGGCAGAAATATTAGTCCACAGTTATAAAAGACCTAAGAAAAACATTGAAATGAAAGGTAAGATAAAACATACCTAATTTAAAAAACTAAGTAAAATTGCTGATTAATTAACCAATATTCATAGCTGGGCACCGTTAATCAAATAGTTAACTTCGTTAATCGTTAAACCGTTAATAAAAAAATTAACTTCGTTAAACGTTAAAACGTTACATTTAGCAAGATTTAACGCAAGTTAACGTTAATCGTTAATCCGTTAACACATTATAATAAAACGAAAAAAATAATTGTAAGCAAGGTTCAAATAATTTCGAAAGCTTGTATCGCGCATGGAATTTATTCCTCTTTTTAGCCAGACAGTTTTGACAGTTCCAACTCCTTGCCAGACAGTTTTTTTAGGATAGCTGCCAAAGCCACGATGACCCAAACTTCATAATCCACCAACATTCTAACCTATATTTATTGGGAGCATACTCTGACAAACTTTCAACTTTTATAAAATGACGTTGATATGGCGTTCACCAGCTCTTAGTCTATAGTATCTCAATCTCAGAGCCTTGGTTCAATTACCTACAATACAATTTAGCACCAATGTGCTCGAAAAGACAAATCCAACTAACCCAAATTCGATGCGATTCCGCCGTTTCATTTAGGAGTTCCTATGGCCGCCTCCTGACTCCATCATTAGACCAGCTCAATGGTACCACAACATTGATACTTTAATTTGTAATCTGCCTGTTTTGTTATTCTTTAGCATCAAAGTATGCATATGTTACATCTCATATTATGTATAATGTATACAGGGTGTTAGGTAAATGGGTATATGAGCCGACACTAGCCCATGTTAACATGTTCATATAAATGGTATGGTGAAGTCAGAAAATTGATATCTTCATTTTAATTATTTTATTTTTCATACAAATCGTATTTCATAAAATTTATTTTGTATGAAAATTAAAAAAATTAAAATGACGATATCAAATTTCTGACTTCACCATACCATTTATATGCCCATGTTAACATGGGCTAGTGTCGGCTCATATACCCATTTACCTAACACCCTGTATAGCCACCTACTCTGTTGCACTAAGACCTAGGTCACTAAGTCTTAAGCCCATGTGTATGTAATTTCCACCATTACAATAATTGTCACTTAGTACGCAATAAAGATTTGAATTGAATTTGAAAGTATACCAAATTGCAGCTCAATCGGTTGAGGTGAACTGGTCTAAAAAATTCAGTTGCAAGATTTGTCCCACACATACTAACAAGTGAAGTCAATATACAGTCAGGGTGGAATTTTTTAATGTCACCTGGAGGGAAAGTACTCTTAATATTGTAGATATAGAAAAAAAGTCTCAAAGAAAACATTCCTGTATTATTGAAAAGAAAGAGAACTGCATTCGTAGATTTGTGTAGTGGCAAATATTTTTTGGAAATCTTTGAATGCAGTTCTTCAAAGATTTCCAAAAAAATATTTGCCACACCCGGGAATTGAACCAACTAAAATCTGTTAAAAATTACACCCTGTATTTTTATTGCATCGATCGTTAGGGTCAAGTATGGATGAAATCTCTCTAACAAACCTGATAAATCAAATGAAAGGAAATCCATAAAATCTTAAATTATTTTAATTATGTACAGAAATTGTATGGTATGGTAGCGAATTTTCGAAAAAAATTCGAAAATCTATGAATGCAGTTCTCTTTCTTTTCAAAAATACAGGAATGTTTTCTTTCAGTAAAATTTTCTATTTGTAGTATTAAGAGTACTTTCCCTCCAGGTGGCATTACAAAATTCCACCCTGTTGCTTGCTCAAGCTTGTAAATAAATAAGAAAATAGCATTTTATAAATCATTTCTTTCTGGTTACAAAAACTGTTGTTTTGGGTTCTGGAAGTTCTGGAAGCCCGAACGTACTTGTCAGAACGCGTTTTTCTAGTGTTTTTCAGCGTGCCTGCTGTATCTTTTTGGTAAATAGTAGGTACTGGATTAACGATTAACGGACTTAGGATAATTTAACGGAAGTTAACGAGTCCGTTAACATTTTTTAAAGTTAACTTAAAAGTTAATCCGTTAATAGAAATGTTAACTTCGTTAATTAACGATTAACGGATTAACGAGTTAATGCCCAGCTATGCCAATATTCAATTCAATTTGCTTTAATGTTGTTTTTTTTTACTAATGGAAATGTTTTTATTACAGACACTTCATCAACATTTACAATTAAAGAGAAGAGGCTTTGGCGACAGTTACAAAATGCAAAAAAAACAATAAGGAATATAGCGAAGTCAAGAGTGAATTTAGACAAGTTAGATTCGGAAGTGCTGACATCGTTAGTAAAGGATGTAGTGCAGAATAACAAAAAAAAGTCACAAGGAAAAAGGTGGACTTTAGCCAACAAAATATATGCTTTGTCTATATTTAAACGGTCCCCTAAAGCATACCGCTATATGCAAAAGCTGTTTACGCTACCAAGCACTAAAACGCTCCAAAGGATTTTAAAAAATATACCAATGGAGCCTGGTATAAATAAAAATATAATTGATATGTTAGAGGCAAAAGCATCAAGTATGCCAAAGGAAAATAAATATTGCTCGTTAATATTTGACGAGATGGCGTTAAAGAAACGGATAATTTATAACGAAATTGCTGATAAAGTGGATGGCTACGTGGATTATGGAGAGGGCGAGAACATGGGACGAGAAAAGAAAATTGCAGACCATGCGTTAGTGTTTATGATACAGGGTGCTAAACATAAATACAAACAATATATTGCGCACTATTTTGTGGAAGGCACAATATCAACAGCAAAACTGGCAAAAATTATATCGGACATCATCAAAAAATTAAAAGAAATCGGATTTATGGTTCTAACAACAGTTTGTGATCAGGGATCTACAAATATAGGAGCTCTTAACATGTTAAAAAGAAACTGTGGACAAGGCATAGATAGCAACTTTTTCTCTGTAAATAATGACAAAATTTTTATAATCTATGACATCCCTCACTTGTTCAAATCATTACGAAACAATTTCTTTAAAAGTGGAAATATGTCTTTCGATGGAAAAATTGCACAATGGAGGCATTTGGTAGTTGCAGAAGAACACAACAGAAATTTTTTAAATTTTAAAAAACTGAATAGTACCATTGTAAATCCAACATTCAAAACTAAGATGAGGGTGAAGTATGCTGCGCATGCTCTGAGTAATACCGTGGCAGCTATTTTAAAAATGATGGCATGGAAAGAAGTTTCTGATTGCAATGATACAGCATTTGTGATTGAACAGTTAGATAAACTATTTGATTGTACAAATGGTCCATCATCTTTAAATGACGTAAAGAAAGGGATCCGGGAAAATGTTTCCACATCAAGTAATCACATTGAGTCTTGGACCTTTTATACTGATAAGTTAAAAACCATAAAATTTATAACAGCAGAAAACACGATACTAAAAAATGTTAAATGCGTAAAGGGATATCAAATATCTATCAAATCCTTAAACGATATTTGGGAAAAGTTAAAGAATGAAGGGTTTAAATATATGAACCTTAGACAGTTTAACCAAGACTCTCTGGAAAACTTATTTGGAATCATTAGGCAACACAGTGTAACCAATAGAAATCCCACTATCACGCACTTTACTGCAGCGCTTAAAACAAGCATGGTTACTGGGCTGAAAGTGCCTCATAGCAGAAGTGCTAATTGTGAAGCAGACAACAATAAACATATGCTGGAATATAAAGACATTTTAAAAACTAATTTAAAAACAACAGAAATAAAAATTAATGTTCAAGATTCCACAGACACTGAATTTTATCCTGTGTTGTCTATCCCGGACCCTGAAAACTTAGAACAGCCCATTGAAAATTTGTGTAGCCTTGAAAACCAACCAGTAGTATATGTAAGCGGGTATTTAGCTGCCAAACTATTACAAAACAGTTCTTGTTTAATTTGTGAAGAGTGTTTGAGCGTGAAAACTCCTGTTGACAATGATTTGTATGCATATATCTCTTCGCGAATGGTGGCATGATAAAAAAAGTCTCGTTTATCCAACAATTCAATTATGTACCACCGTAAATGAAGCTAAACAATTTTATCATGACCATATTGCCGACCAGATATATATGGAAAATGTTGGAAAATTCATTTTCTTAATGTTGAGTACAAATTGTAATTTTAGTTGGTTTAAATGTCAACAACATAATAAAGAAATTTATGATAAGATGTTTAAAATATTAAGTTACCTTTTTCTAAGAAAAAGTTGTAAAATCATTAATGACAGCTTCATAAAAAGTGAAAACAATTTTGCTGACAAAAGTAAAAAAGCACAGCAACAAAGCATTGAAAAGTAATCTTGAGGCTGAGGTTCGATCAGCTGATAAGAAAATTAAAGATGTTTATCTTTATAAATAAAAATCCTATTTTTTCTTAGAAAAAGTTGTGAAAATAAAAGTTTACAAAATTATCATTTCTGTACTTTGTTATAATTTTCAATAATTCCTCATGCCTACAACTGCTATGTCATGTTCAATACTTATTGTAATATACCTATTTTATTTCGAAATAAATAATTTACGTTACAAAACTTCGTTTTACTTAGACATAGTATAAAATAAAAATAGTAATCATTAAAATATTGAAGGTTCCTATACTAGATATCGATATGCAATTACAACCCTAGCAAAGTATCGATAATCGATAAGTTATTACGAACGTCACTAATACTGTCAGAAAATAAGGCATTATGTTGGTAGCTCCGCCTGTAGTTTGTGCGGTTGGTAAAGATTTGCGGGTCGTTCTCTAAAATGCATATGTGTGCGTGAGCTCAAAAAATATCTATGGAGTGCCGTCTCTTACTCTTTTATGCTCTTTGATGTCTATGGTTGGTTGGTTGGGTGTTGGGTGATATAAAATTAATGTTGCCATCTTTCCAAAATGTCCAATGGACATGGTAATATTAACACAAACAAACACCTTTTATCGGATTTTGAGTATCTGTCAGTCATCTCAAAATGAGACCCTATAATTTTTTTGATCTAACTAAAGTATCAACTCAGTTAATATGCAACTCTTTATGAGAACTTGCGCATTTATTCACAAGTCAGTATAAAGGTGTGAATTGAGAATTTTTTTTCATCATCATCATCATTTCAGCCATAGGTAGGAAGGATGTCCACTGCTGAATTTTTTTAAAGAAAAATATTTTAAAAGTTCATTCAGTTTTTCGTTCGTTCGTTTGTTCGTTTTAGCCGAAAGACGTCCACTGCTGGACAAAGGCCTCCCCCAAGGATTTCCACAAAGACCGGTCCTGCGCCGCTTGCATCCAGGTACCTCCCGTTCAGTTTTTATTCCTTCTTAATGGGATGCATAAGTTTTCTTGTATTTATAAATGATAAACAACATTTACCCGTGGTGGCCTTTGAAAATTTTGTGTGTCAGAGATGTCCCGCCCGGATGTCCCTGTTGCACAAACCGGGATAAAAACTATCTTATGTCCATTCCTGGGACTCAAACTCTATCACTGCCAAATTTTATCAAAATCGGTTCATTGGTGCGTGAATGCTTAACAGACAAACCTTAGCCCCGATTACGGTAACTTTTAACGTCTACAATCCAGACACGCTTCATCGATTCTGCAATACGATTGGTCAAAACAGCTGACGTACGCCAGCGTAAACAGCGTACGTCAGCTGTTTTGACCAATCGGCTCTTATTTTCATGATAGACAAAATGGAAAGTAAAGTAAATTATAGCAACACTTATTGTTTATGGTATAACATTAATGACAGCACAGATTAAAAATGTATGTTCACCTGTCACCAGTTGTCACAGATTTCCTTTCGTCAAGCATTTCATACGTTTCGTATGCGGTTAGTTGTATTTAATTTGTATTTTTACTTAAAATCTATGTTTTAGATATGAAAGTGCATGGTGTTTGTGTTATGAAAAAAGGGCGTTAAGTGACTTTGGTGTTGTGTTCACGTTTAAAATATGGAGGCCCCCCCAATGGACACAGTTTATCAGGCCATCAGTGCCTTGTACGACAACCCAGATGCAAGTGAAAAGGAAAAGGCATCTCTTTGGCTTGGAGATGTTCAAAAATCTGTAAGTATCATAGTTTCTTCCAGAATAGTATTAAATATAACTGCCCAATAGATATGCCATAACATGTAAATTATGAAGTTTTAGTCACAATTTGTGCCTAATACGTTTAAATAACCCCACGTCATGCGTTAAATTTCAGATTCACTCATGGAAGATAGCAGACGATTTGCTGCATCAGAAAAAAGATATCCAATCGACTTATTTTGCTGCCCAAACAATGAGATCCAAAGTACAGAACAACCTCTCAGAATTGCCACCAGAGGCCATCATATCGCTCCGAGACTCCTTGGTGTCTCACCTGGAGGGAATGCCGCCCGACACTAGTTCAGCCATCCTCACACAGCTTTGCCTGGCTCTAGCAGACTTGGCTCTACAATTACCTTCATGGGAAAACTGCATAAGTGAACTAATAAAAACATTTTCTAACAAAAATGACTATGCCCTATTAGAAATACTGACTGTGCTTCCTCAAGAAATCGATTCATCAAAACTGAAACTGGGAGAAAACAGACGGGAAGACATAAAACAAGAGTTAAGGTCTAACAGTCAAAATGTAAACTTATTTTTAAAAGAAAGTATTGTTAATTCTCCAAATACACATGTAGGACTAAGAATTATTAAATGTCTAACTTCTTGGATACAAGTTGGAGCTATTGATATGCAAGAAATACCTCAGAATGCAGTTATTGGGTTTTGTTTACAAGTTTTAAGGGATCACAATTCAATAAATATATTGCACGATGCCGCTTGTGACTGTGTTTGTTCATTACTGCACTGGTTAGAGGATAGTAGTCATGATGAAGTGGAGAAGCTTATGTTTGACAGTTTGTCAGCGCTCGAAGACAGTTACCACTTGGCCGTGGCTCATGAGGAGGAGGAGAAGGCATCAAATTATGCTAAAGTGTTTACAGAGCTGGGTGAAACATTCTTAACAAAAATTATTGATGCTGTGTCTAATGGGAATACACACTTTGCTATGAGGTCACTTGAGTTGGCTCTTGTATGTGTGGGACACCATGATTATGAGGTAATCAGATTTTGTATATTTTTGTTCTTTAGTTTGCCAATGAACCAAGCTAACCTGATAGTGATAGTATAGCTATAGTTATTTTTTATTATGTTTTATATGTCACATAAAGATTTACTTATATCCTAGGATATCTTAAACTAAATACATTTGTATATTTATACTTTCTTATCATTATAAAAAGATTTAAACAATCACATTTATATTATCTTAGTCATACTGTTAATTTTATGTTGTTTAATTTAATGAAAATAACTGTCTTACTGTTCCAGGTGGCAGAAGTAACTTTCAACCTATGGTACAAGCTCTCTGATGATGTTTATCAAAGGGACTATCAGCCATTGACAGATGCGTTCAAGCCTCACATAGAAAGGCTAATCGAAGGCCTCGCCAGGCATTGCCAATGTGAGCCAGACCAGAGTACACTTCCAGATGAAGGTGATGATTTCTTTGTAAGTATATTACTTCCTTGTAAGTATATTTTGGAATCCCCCAATCCCCTTAATTTATAAATTGTAATTTGTAAACTTGTGGAAATAAAAGCTTTTTATTTATTTTATTAAAGTATATTTTGGTTACACAGCTGTGCGATTGCCATTAAAAACTTGTTCAAACTGTCACTGTTGTTATTTTTTAGAGATTTCTTAAAAATCTGTGTTTATTTCTTTCTTGTGTATCCTTTGTGCATAATTTACATTATAATTTGTATGATTATAATAAAAAAAGGTAGGTACTGTCTTTACCTAAATTAGCAGCCTTACTAATAGCGGGCGTTATTGTGGTCTTTTTTTTGTTAATGACCCTACAAATATAGGGCGTTATTGTGGTCTTTTTTTCGTTCACAGCCTCACAAATATTGGTAGTTATTGTGGTAATTTTTCAGTTAAAAACCCCACAAATATCGGGCGTTATTGTGGTCCTTTTTTCGTTAACAACCCACAAATATAGGGCGTTATTGTGGTCTTTTTCTGGTTAGCAGCCTTACAAATAGCGGGCGTTATTGTGTTTTTTTTTATTCACAGCGTCACAAATATCGGGCGTTATTGTGATCCTTTTTTCGTTCAAAACCCTACAAATATAGGCCGTTATTGTGGTCTTTTTCTGGTTAGCAGCCTTACAAATATCGGGCGTTCTATCCTTTTTTCGTTAACAGCCTCAAATAGCGGGCATGTTTATTCTTGCAGGAATTCCGCATCAAGGTGATGGGTCTGATCAAGGATGTGGTGTTCATCGTGGGCTCCAGCGCCGTGTTCCGGCAGATGTTCGCGGCGCTCCACGCAGACATCTCCTGGGAGCAGACCGAGGCGGCGCTCTTCATCATGCAGTCGGTCGCCAAGAATATACTGCCGTGAGTTCTAATTCTTACCCCCTTTTGGTATGAATTAATGGTGATGTAGACATTGGTGTATATCCACTCACTATTGTCTTCTGCCAATGTCAGTGTTCCTCTTTTTATAAAGTCCTAAGGTCGCAAATTTAGAACAGCGGCACGTGTACGCACGTAACTAGTTTTCGCTAGAACGCGCGTAAGGCCCTTTTCACACGTCCCGGTTGCCGGCTAACCGGCGCCGGGTATCCGGTGGTGAAGTGTATGGGCATGGTACGTAGCTTTCACATGTTCCGGCGTAATTAATCCGGCATGCCCATACACTTCAACCGGGACATGTGAAAAGGGCCTAAGTAACGCGTGCGAACGGGGCGTCTGTGTGTAACGCCCTTATTCACAAACATTACTATGAGGTCTGAGTGCGCGTGGACGCACAGGGTGACACACGAACCAATCACAGAGCTCTATTCAACGCTGTGCGTTCGATTCAAGCATTGTTTGTGAATACGGGCGTAACTTACGATCAGTAGTCGATCGTCCACGCACAAAATACGGCGCGTGAAATGGAGCGTCCATTTCACGCGCCGCCGTTCCGAATTTACCGTCTCAGTTCTTAACAACCTATCCCTTTCCAGCGAGGAGTACGAATACGTGCCGAAGGTGGTGGAAGCAATTCTATCGATGCCTGACGACACGCACCCGGGCGTTCGCAAGACTTGCATCCTGCTGCTGGGCGAGCTGTGCGAGTGGATCGAGCAGCACCCCGAGGCGTTGGAGCCCAGCCTGCGCGTGCTGGTGCGCGCCGTGCACGACGACCAGCTGGCCTACGCCGCGGCGCTGGCCTTGCAGGTGAGACGCGTGCTGCGGCCGAGCGGTGCGGTGGATCGAGCGGTGCGGTGGATCGAGCAGCACGACGACAAGCTGGCCTACGCCGCGGCGCTGGCCTTGCAGGTGAGACGCGTGCTGCGGCCGAGCGGTGCGGTGGATCGAGCGGTGCGGTGGATCGAGCAGCACGACGACAAGCTGGCCTACGCCGCGGCGCTGGCCTTGCAGGTGAGACGCGTGCTGCGGCCGAGCGGTGCGGTGGATCGAGCGGTGCGGTGGATCGAGCAGCACGACGACAAGCTGGCCTACGCCGCGGCGCTGGCCTTGCAGGTGAGACGCGTGCTGCGGCCGAGCGGTGCGGTGGATCGAGCGGTGCGGTGGATCGAGCAGCACGACGACCAGCTGGCCTACGCCGCGGCGCTGGCCTTGCAGGTGAGACGCGTGCTGCGGCCGAGCGGTGCGGTGGATCGAGCGGTGCGGTGGATCGAGCGGTGCGGTGGATCGAGCAGCACGACGACCAGCTGGCCTACGCCGCGGCGCTGGCCTTGCAGGTGAGACGCGTGCTGCGGCCGAGCGGTGCGGTGGATCGAGCAGCACGACGACCAGCTGGCCTACGCCGCGGCGCTGGCCTTGCAGGTGAGACGCGTGCTGCGGCCGAGCGGTGCGGTGGATCGAGCGGTGCGGTGGATCGGCGGTGCGGTGGATCGAGCAGCACGACGACCAGCTGGCCTACGCCGCGGCGCTGGCCTTGCAGGTGCGAGTGGGTCGGCAGTGACAGATGGCCCACCATTCTTCATTCTTCTTCCTGTCTGCCTGCTACTGTCAAGTTTGGTCTGTATAGATGACCCACGCTGAACTGTCCCACCAAACTTAATGACAGGGGGGCGCTACCATCGTTCAACTATACAGGGTGTTAGGTAAATGGATATATGAGCCGACACTAGCCCATGTTAACATGGGCATATAAATGGTATGGTGAAGTCAGAAATTTGGTATCATCATTTTATTTTTTTAAATTTTCATACAAAATAAATTTTATAAAATCCGATTTGTATGAAAATTAAAATAATTAAAATGAAGATATCAATTTTCTGATTTCACTATACCATTTATATACCCATGTTAACATGGGCTAGTGTCGGCTCATATACCCATTTACCTAACATCCTGTATAGTTTCCAACATGGCAAAAATCGGAACCAGCGATCCGGTATTGACGGTGGCGCCCCACTGTCAATGTCATGCACAGGACAGTTCAGTATTTTGGAACTATATGGTTCAGAACTTGCATTTTCACTGCACGCACTTAGTCATTTCGTTTTAGATGACACTACCAAAAATGCTTTTCGAGTACCCATGACAGGCCTAAAATCACACAGGTTCTCTCCCGACTGGCTCAGGAACAACGGAATCACGTCTGCCCCGAATCGTGTCTTCCAAAGAAACAATATCACAACTTTGTTCTTGTTGCAGAACATCTGCAAGGCGTGCCGCGTGCAGGCAGCATCTCACGCGATGTCGCTGCTAGAAGCCACGCGCGACTCAGAGAAGCTGAACCTGCCGCTGCCGGCCGCCGCGGCGCTCGCGCGAGCCCTCGCCTCCGCGCTCGGCGGCCTGCCGCCCGACCAGGTCAGTCGCTCATGACGTCACATAACACTGCCGCCCGACCAGGTCAGTGACCGGCACTCCTGCAGGCGGCGTCGCACGCGATGTCGCTACTAGAAGCCACGCGCGACTCGGAGAAGCTGAACCTGCCGCTGCCGGCCGCCGCGGCGCTCGCGCGAGCCCTCGCCTCCGCGCTCGGCGGCCTGCCGCCCGACCAGGTCAGTCGCTGCTGACGTCACATAACACTGCCGCCCGACCAGGTCAGTGACCGGCACTCCTGCAGGCGGCGTCGCACGCGATGTCGCTGCTAGAAGCCACGCGCGACTCGGAGAAGCTGAACCTGCCGCTGCCGGCCGCCGCGGCGCTCGCGCGAGCCCTCGCCTCCGCGCTCGGCGGCCTGCCGCCCGACCAGGTCAGTCGCTGCTGACGTCACATAACACTGCCGCCCGACCAGGTCAGTGACCGGCACTCCTGCAGGCGGCGTCGCACGCGATGTCGCTGCTAGAAGCCACGCGCGACTCAGAGAAGCTGAACCTGCCGCTGCCGGCCGCCGCGGCGCTCGCGCGCGCGCTCGCCTCCGCGCTCGGCGGCCTGCCGCCCGACCAGGTGAGTCGCTGATGACGTCACATAACACTGATGCCCGCGGGATCTGCCCGGCTTTTACCCGTGGTCCCCCCAACATGTCCCCAATTTATTTTAACCATGTTCCCACCGCACTAAGTGTGTGATGTGAAGATATTATAAAGATATTATGGTGCCGTACCTACCTATAATTATTTTCTATATTAATTATAGATTTTTTTATAATATTATAGATACCTAGGTGACAAGCAATGTTTGCCACTTAGTGCGGTGGGACCATGGTTATAATAAATTACGGGGACATGTTGGGGGGACCACGGGTAAAAGCCGGATCTGCCGCCCGACCAGGTCAGTGGCCGCACTCCTGGACTCCTGCAGATGACGTCACTCATAGCACTGCTCGCAGGATAGAGCAGCTATTGTCGCACCCAATGAACAGCCTTGCGACAATTTCGACACACATACTTCAGTTTATATTGGCGCGTAAAGCTATGTCTTATGCAACTTTAAACTGTGTGACAGTGACATAACGGTGGTCATGCAAGCAAACATAGTCAGAGTCACTGTATTTATATTTTTTTTCGAACTCCTCCTATGTTCTTCTGATTAATTTCGTTGCGGGTCCAATGACAGTTTAACTTTCCCCCGGAACAAACTTGACCTTCATTGGTTGGGTTTTTGTGGCGGTCAAGCTGTAGATCCTGGCTACACAGGAGTTGCAGTGGTGGGAACGAGTGGTGGGAATAGTCCCGTATATAAAAATCAATGATATGCTAGACGTTCTGGCGCCGCATCGCAGGCACACCGCACTTCGGTTGAGCGAGAAAGTCCCGTATTGCGACGCCGCATACCACATGTGTACAGTGATGCGGCAAAATGTTTGCGGTGCGACGCCGCACCGCACCGTGTGGCATCTCCCTAAGAATACTGGTCCGTCGGATTTTAGTGGATAGACCCCATTCTATTGGGAAGACGCCCACATAACCTACAGGCCGTCCACATTGCCCAATGGGTATGCTCAAAGAATTTCCAGACGTTGTTCGCTGTTCATCTCCGCGAGTTTACATCGAAAACAAAATACGCACGATGGCCCACCTACAGGATACTATTCGACAAGGCCTCACATACGAGCGAACATTGACTCACGCACGCGTATTCTTATGTATGATGGAAGAAAATAAAGAAAATGGTGTACTAAATACTGTGCAGTATTTAACTGCCTAAATAATAATAAAAACACAGAATGTACTTTTTTAAGTTGCCTCAAGACACTGAGAGGTAAATAAGTAGTTAATATTATTCATGATAATTCATGCTAAATCATGTATTTCCTCCGCCATTTTCCGCAGTTTGGCACCTCACGTCACATCATTTTACCGAAGTCAGCCCTATAGCTTCGGCGCAGTGCCGATCACTGACGTTAGGCTAAATTACACCATATTGTTAATGACATTGAGCATTTTTTTTTTTAAATACCTTCGCGAAGTAAAACTACTGTACATAGTACTTATTATTATTCTGTGCTAGGGCGAACTAATTAATTTTCAACCCACAGCTCAGCGTGGCCATGCGGGAAGCGGTGAGCATGCAGCTGGCACCGCTACAGGCGACATTGAAGTCGGACGCGGCGCTGCAGAAGGGCACGAGCTCGGACCCGGTCACCAGCCTGGACAAGATCGCGGCGCTGTTCCGCGACATCAAGGCGCCGGCGCCGCGACACGACGACGTCGCGCTCGCCTGCCTGCCCGCGCTCGCCGACGCCTGGCCCGTCATACGCGACGTCATGCAGAAGTGAGAGCAGGGAATACTATAGAGCAGTGGTTCTTAACCTTTAAGTCATGAGGGACCGTTTTACTAAATTTCTGTCTTGTCAGGGACCACCTCATAATCAAAAAGTAAACCAGTTTGACTGCAAAAATCAGTTAAAAGTGGACCACTTGGAATGCCTCCAGGGACCTTAGTGCTTGCTTTGCCTCCAACATGAAATCTGCGCGCACGCATTTTATTTTAATTTTTGATACAACTCGCCGCACCTGCGCGGGTAGCCTAGCCAAGCGCTTAGACACCATGACTATACTGGTAGGGAGAAGATGGATGGAGCGTTCTGGACATAAGTCTCGACTCGTGTGTAATATAAGCGTCAACATAAGTCGGACTCGAAGACGCTAACTCTACTAAGCCTAATTTTAATAAAAAAAAAAAACCAAGCAAAGAACCCTCGGCTGCAACGGAATCAACAGTTGCCATCAGGCAATAATGAGGATCATTACTGTTGTACAAAATAATGTAACCCATCCATCAGCAATTTTTAAAAATAGAAATTGTGAAAAATATAAATTTGTATTTTTTTAAATTACCTATAGTTAACTTAACGGATTTCTTAGCCCTATAAATCTGCATTAACAACTAAAAATCGAAATGAACCTCATTGCCCTGTATTAAATAGTTCGTTTTCCCCTCAGATACAACACCGACGGCCGCATAATGGAGCGGTCAACCCGAGCGCTGCGCTTCGCCGTCCGCTGCGTGGGACGGAACGCTGCGGCCTTACTTCCACCGCTCGCAGTACACATGGCATCTTTATACATGACGGCGGCACACAGCTGCCTGTTGTACCTGGCTTCGGTGCTACTTGACGAGCTGGCAGCGGCACCGGGATGTGCGCCCGCGCTCGTGCAACTGCTGCAAGACCTCATGCCGCGCGCCTTCAACCTGCTACAGGTGCCCAACGGAATGCAAGACAACCCAGACACTATTGATGACCTGTTCCGGCTTTGTATCAGGTTAGTCAGCTCGGTGTCTTCACTACAGGACGACTGTCTCTAATTTTTTTTTTCAAGTTTTTTTTTATTCTTCTACTTTATCCTGGATAGATATAGGGTTGGGGAGGCCTAAATTTCTCCTCTAATCACCTTTTACGAGATTCTCAGTAAGTATGCAGAGCATATAACTAACATTCTAGTTTCTTGGACGATCCTTTCTATCCGGCCCATGAGGACAGCGCATCCCGCTGGAGTTCCTTGCAACTGTTCGTTCTTTTATTTATTATATTTGGTGCACAAAACAGGGATACAACCATAACATACAAAGCGTTTAAAGCAGGTTATACAGTATAACTTGTTGCAGCTCCAATAACAAGTGCACTTTCTGTTTTATATGTGTTTTCTAATCCTCTGTTTATTTTTGTCTTTAGAGATAGGGCATTATGCCAGACGTCTTTCAGCGACGGATCATAAAGATGGTATTCCCTCGCAGGTTCTTGCAGCGTATCCCACTGGAATTCCTATCGTGTGGCGCGGCGGGCGCGGTGGTGCAGTGCGCCAACCTGGCCTGCAAGCTGGACCACCGCGAGGCCAACTCCTCCGTCATGAAGTTCCTCTACGACTTCGTGTCTGCCGCCAATAGGGGCAAGGACCAGGTCAAAGGTAAGGCGGATCTTGAATTGGTTGCAGGTTTTGCGACTTGGGCGGCGTGTGTTTTTATGATAACTTTAAATGAATATCTTTATTTATCTTGTATAAGACTTGACGCCGCTAGCATCGTCATCATCTCAACCATAGGACGTCCACTGCTGAACATAGGTCTCCCCCAATGCTTTCCATGTTGCCCGGTTGGCAGCGGCCTGCGTCCAGCGCCTTCCTGCTACCTTTATGATGTAATCCGTCCACCTTGTGGGTGGACGTCCCACGTACGTGGGAAAATGCAGACGCCGCTATAGTTTTCTTGAATAACGAATTTTTTTTCGTATCCATAGGTCGCTGGCTCATATCTGGCTCAAAGGACCAAAAGTAATGTAGCGGTTATAGATCACACATTTAGGATTCGCGAGGTGGTGAATCGCTTTTTCTTTAATTCTAGAGGAATTGGTCTCTTTCCGATAGCTCCATCCTAGCTTCTCCAAGATTAACGACTCCCTTCCTTCACGATACTTCTGACTTTGAGTGTCTCCGCACTGCTGGCCAACGAGCTGCTTGACCTGTATGGTACAGAGATGACGTATGCGCAGGAATCGGTCTCTTCCCGGTAGCTCAATCTTAGTTTTTCTAGGATCAACGACTCTCCCTGTTTCACGGTACTTTTAACTGACTATGAGCGTCCCCGCAGTGCTGGCCAACGAGCTCCTAGACCTGTATGGGGCAGAGATGATGACGTACTTCCAGTAGCTTTGTCCTAGTTTTTCTAGGATCAAGGACTGTCCCTCCTTCACGATACATCTAACTGACTGTCTCCGCAGTGCTGGCCAACGAGCTGCTAGACCTGTATGGTACAGAAATGACGTACGCGCAGGAATTGGTCTCTTCCCGGTAGCTCCATCGTAGTTTTTCTAGGATCAACGAACGAAATTCAACTCTTCCCTCTTTCACGATACATCTAATTGATTTTGACCGTCTCCGCAGTGCTGGCCAACGAGCTGCTAGACCTGTATGGGGCAGAGATGATGACGTACTCCCAGTAGCTCCATGAGCTCTATCCTAGTTTTTCTAGGATCAAGGACTGTCCCTCTTTCACGATACATCTGACTGACTTTGAGCGTCTCCGCAGTGCTAGCCCACGAACTGCTAGACCTGTATGGAGCAGATGATGACGTACTCCCAGTAGCTCCGTCCTAGTTTTTCTAGGATCAAGGACTGTCCCTCCTTCACGATACATCTAACTGACTGTCTCCGCAGTGCTGGCCAACGAGCTCTTGGACCTGTATGGAGCAGAGATGACGTACGCGCGGGAATTGGTCCCTTCCCGGTAGCTCCATCTTAGTTTTTCTAGGATCAACGAACGAAATTCAACTCTCCCTTCTTTCACGATACATCTAACTGATCCCGGTAGCCCCATCCTAGCTTCTCCAGGATCAACGACTTTCACTTCCTTCACGATACTTATGACTTTGAGTGTGTCTGCAGTGCTGGCCAACGAGCTCCTAGACCTGTATAGGGCAGAGATGATGACGTACTTCCAGTAGCTCCGTCCTAGTTTTTCTAGGTTCGACGACTCTCCCTGTTTCACGGTACTTTTAACTGACTATGAGCGTCTCCGCAGTGCTGGCCAACGAACTGCTAGACCTGTATGGGGCAGATGATGACGTACTCCCAGTAGCTCCATGAGCTCTATCCTAGTTTTTCTAGGATCAAGGACTGTCCCTCTTTCACGATACATCTGACTGACTTTGAGCGTCTCCGCAGTGCTAGCCCACGAACTGCTAGACCTGTATGGAGCAGATGATGACGTACTCCCAGTAGCTCCGTCCTAGTTTTTCTAGGATCAAGGACTGTCTCTCCTTCACGATACATTTAACTGACTGTCTCCGCAGTGCTGGCCAACGAGCTCCTAGACCTGTATGGGGCAGATGATGACGTACTCCCAGTAGCTCCATGAGCTCCATCCTAGTTTTTCTAGGATCAAGGCCTGTCCCTCCTTCACGATACATCTGACTGTCTCCGCAGTGCTGGCCAACTAGCTGCTAGACCTGTACGGCGCGGAGATGACGTACGCGCAAGAATTGGTCTATTCCCGGTAGCTCCACCCTAGCTTCTCCAAGATTAACGACTCCCTTCCTTCACGATACTTCTGACTTTGAGCGTCTCCGCAGTGCTGGCCAACGAGCTCCTAGACCTGAATGGGGCAGAGATGATGACGTACTCCCAGTAGCTCCATGAGCTCCATCTTAGTTTTTCTAGGATCAAGTACTGTCCGTCTTTCACGATACATCTAACTGAATTTGACTGTTTCCGCAGTGCTGGCCAACGAGCTGCTAGACCTGTATGGGGCAGAGATGATGACGTACTTCCAGTAGCTCCGTCCTAGTTTTTCTAGGATCAAGGACTGTCCTTCTTTCACGATACATCTAACTGACTGTCTCCGCAGTGCTGGCCAACGAGCTCCTGGACCTGTATGGGGCAGAGATGATGACGTACTTCCAGTAGCTTTGTCCCAGTTTTTCTAGGATCAAGGACTGTCCCTCCTTCACGATACATCTAACTGACTGTCTCCGCAGTGCTGGCCAACGAGCTGCTGGACCTGTATGGGGCAGAGATGATGACGTACTCCCAGTAGCTCCATGAGCTCCATCTTAGTTTTTCTAGGATCAAGTACTGTCCGTCTTTCATGATACATCTAACTGAATTTGACTGTTTCCGCAGTGCTGGCCAACGAGCTGCTAGACCTGTATGGGGCAGAGATGATGACGTACTTCCAGTAGCTCCGTCCTAGTTTTTCTAGGATCAAGGACTGTCCTTCTTTCACGATACATCTAACTGACTGTCTCCGCAGTGCTGGCCAACGAGCTCCTGGACCTGTATGGGGCAGAGATGATGACGTACTTCCAGTAGCTTTGTCCCAGTTTTTCTAGGATCAAGGACTGTCCCTCCTTCACGATACATCTAACTGACTGTCTCCGCAGTGCTGGCCAACGAGCTCCTAGACCTGAATGGTACAGAGATGACGTACGCAGGAATTGGTCTCTTCCCGGTAGCTCCATCCGAGCCGAATGAAGTGCGGGGAGCACGGGCGGGGCGGGGCGGGAAGCACGGGCGCGGCGGGGTGGGCCGCAACTCGTTCACATTACTCCGGTCCGGTGATTTTGCCGGCATTTTGTAGCGACAAAACGCTCGGTAAAAATGCCGGGCTCGGCGAAAAAGCCGGATCCGGGATAATGTGAACAGCTTCATACAATTTGTACCGCCGCTAGGCCTTCCGGCGATTTTACCGGACCGGGAGATCTGCCGGTCCGGCATAGTGGGAACCCGGCCTAACTGACTTTGACCGTGTCCGCAGTGCTGGCCAACGAGCTGCTAGACCTGTACGGAGCAGAGATGACGTACGCGCTGCTGGAAGCGGCCGTGCTGCACCTGCACGCCTACATGCTGGCCGAGGTGGCCGAGGTGCTGCTGGAGCTGACGAGCGCGCGCGGCGGCGCCTGGCTGCAGGCCGCGCTCGGCCGCCTGCCCGCGCGCCCGGCCGCCGCCACGCCGCAGCAGTGCTGGCAGTTCCACCAGTACGCCGTCAGGTATAATACCTCCTATGTTCTTCTGATTAATGGCAATGCCAGATTTTGTATGGAAAGTGGCGTCTTTTTTTTTTCGCGCGGCCATCGATCAAACTTTGTTTTTTGATTACAAAATAGTGTAATAAACCAAACTTACTATGGCATGTATACCTCTAAACTCAGTCTGAACTGAGTTACGAGCATTAGAAGTTTGATGATTTTCATACTAGATTTGCTTTTTGTGCGCAAGTTTTGTAAGAAATTGCAACAAAATATTGCGCTATTTTTTTATTGCGCTGATTCTGCTTCATACTGATGTCTGGAGCCTATAATAGATATTTTTGTTTGTTTACACATACAATCTCACTAGTTTGTTGCAATTTCTTACAAAACTTTGCGCGCAAAAAGCAAATCTAGTATGAAAATCATCAAACTTCTAATGCTCGTAACTCAGTTCAGACTGAGTTTAGAGGTAGGTATACATGTCATAGTAAATTTGATTTATTACACTATTTTGTAATCAAAAAACAAAGTTTGGTCGATAGCCGCGCGAAAAAAAAAAGACGCCAATTTCCGGCATTGTCTTTTCGTTGCGGGTCCAATGACAGCTTAACTTTCCCCCGGGACAAACTTGACCTTCATTGAATGGGTTTTTATGGCGGTCAAGCTGTAGATCCTGGCTACACAGAAGTTGCAGTGGTGAGAACGAGAGGTGGGAATAGTCCCGTTGTCAGGTACGTGACCAACTGTGCTGACAGTTCCACCAGTATGCTGTCAGGTACGTGACCAACTGTGCTGACAGTTCCACTAATACGCTGTCAGGTACGTGACCAACTATGCTGACAGTTCCACAAGTATGCTGTCAGGTACGTGACCAACTGTGCTGACAGTTCCACCAGTATGCTGTCAGGTACGTGACCAACTGTGCTGACAGTTCCACCAGTACGCCGTTCGGTACGTCACTACACTGCTGCTAGTTCCACCACTACGCCGTCAAGCACGTGACCACCTGCTGCCAAGATCCACCAGTCCGCTGTTAGATACGTGACCAACTGTGTTGACAGCTCCACCAGTATGCTGTCAGGTATGTGACCAACTGTGCTGACAGTTCCACCAGTATGCTGTCAGGTACGTGACTAACTGTGCTGACAGTTCCACCAGTACGCTGTCAGGTACGTGACCAACTGTGCTGACAGTTCCACCAGTATGCTGTCAGGTGCGTGACCAACTGTGCTGACAGTTCCACCAGTATGCTGTCAGGTACGTGACCAACTGTGCTGACAGTTCCACCAGTATGCTGTCGGGTACGTGACCAACTGTGCCGACAGTTCCACCAGTATGCTGTCGGGTACGTGACCAACTGTGCTGACAGTTCCACCAGTCCGCTGTTAGATACGTGACCAACTGTGCCGACAGGTCCACCAGTATGCTGTCGGGTTCGTGACCAACTGTGCTGACAGTTCCACCAGTATGCTGTCAGGTATGTGACCAACTGTGCTGACAGTTCCACCAGTATGCTGTCAGGTACGTGACCACCTGCTGCCAAGATCCACCAGTATGCTGTCAGGTACGTGACCAACTGGGCTGACAGTTCCACCAATACGCTGTCAGGTACGTGACCAACTGTGCTGGCAGTTCCACCAGTATGCTTTTAGATACGTGACTAGCAGTGTTGGCAGATATAAACCCGTACGCTGTTAACGCCACGAGTGCCACGACCCATCCCACCAGTGAACTAGCCCGCAATATACGGTGAGCTAGCGCGCAGTATGCAGTGAGCTAGTGCGCAATATGCAGTGAGCTAACTCGGAGTCAGGGTGTCCACTGCAAATGTTCGAAAAAATTCCCTGACTTTTCCCTGACTTTCCCTGACAATTTTTTCAAAATTCCCCAAAATTCAAGGATAAGCCGACGCCACAGGATGGACATAGTCATGACTAC
The DNA here is from genome assembly GCF_963855985.1 of Ostrinia nubilalis. Classification (NCBI taxonomy): domain Eukaryota; kingdom Metazoa; phylum Arthropoda; class Insecta; order Lepidoptera; family Crambidae; genus Ostrinia; species Ostrinia nubilalis. Next base: position 17,674,799 of record NC_087093.1, read on the forward strand.
TTTAGGAAAAATAAGGAAAAAAATCTATCTCAATTATTTTTTAACTTACACAATAAATTATGAAATTCGATGAAAATTGACACCCCTTATGATATTTTACATTACCACGACCACAATTTTTCAATTATTCCTGGTTTTCTGTTTATATCGGCAACTTAAGTAGTGCTGCTGTTCACCCCAACTCTTAAAACCCCCAGAATCCTTGCAGTTTTTACACAAAAGTTAATCAAAATATTATGTTATTTCCTTAAAATTTTGAACGATTTTTACTTTCACTGCACTTTGACTCATCGTTTTGTAAAAAAAAAAGTATGAACACTACTGCGGCAAGTTTTTTATAAAGTTGACGCAACTATCCAAGATTCCAAAATGGTATAATACTCTAAGAAACCTAGTCGCAAAAAAGATATGCGTACCATTTTTACAAGCACTTCGCTTGTTAGTTAGTATGGGATAAATCTTGCAACTGAATTTAAAACCAGTTCTCCTCATCCGATTGAGCTGAAATTTGGTATACTTGTGTAAGTACGATGACAATGCAATATTATGGTACCATTAAGCTGGATGGAGTCAGAGTCAGAGAGACATTGAGATAGGAACTCTTAACGAAACGGCGGAATTGCATCTAGTTTGGGTTCGTTGGACTTGTCTTTTCGAGCACTTTAGTGCTAGATGATGTCCAGGGTCCTGATGATGAAGTCAAGAGGTGGCAGGAGCTGGCCATAGGAAGTCCTAAACGAAATGGCGGAAGCTTATCGAGTTTGGGTTCGTTGGATTTGTCTTCCCGAGCACTTAGGCCATGAGATTGAGAAACAACTAAAAAGTTTAAAATAAAGTTGTAATAAAAAAAAAACTTTTTTAAAAACAAGCTTGACTTCGTTTGAAAATTATAATTGACTTCATCATCAGGACCCTGGACATCATCTAGCACTAAAGTGCTCTAAAAGACAAATCCAACGAACCCAAACTAGATGCAATTCCGCCGTTTCGTTTAGAAGTTCCTGTGGCCACCTCCAGTCTCCATTCCACCTCCAGTCTCCATTCAGCTCAATGGTACCATAATATTGCATTTTCATCGTATTTACATAAGTGTACCAAATTTCAGCTCAATCGGATGAGGAGAACTGGTTTTAAATTCAGTTGCAAGATTTATCTCATACTAACTAACAAGCGAAGTGCTTGTAAAAATGGTACGCATATCTTTTTTGCGACTAGACTTCTTAGAGTACTATACCATTTTGGAATATTGGATAGTTGCGTCAACTTTATAAAAAAACTTGCCGCAGTAGTGTTCATACTTTTTTTTTACAAAACGATGAGTCAAAGTGGAGTGAAAGTAAAAATCGTTCAAAATTTTAAGGAAATAAAATATTTTGATTAACTTTTGTGTAAAAACTGCAAGGATTCTGGGGGTTTTAAGAGTTGGGGTGGACAGCAACACTACCTACCTACTTAAGTTGCCAATACAAACAAAAAAACAGAAATATTTAAAAAATGGTGGTCGTGGTAATGTAAAATATCATAAAGGGTGTCAATATTCGAAGAATTTCGTAATTTATTGTGTAACTTAAAAAATAATTGAGATAGATTTTTTTCCTTATTTTTCCTAAAGTAGTCATAACTATGTCCATCCTGCGGCGCCGGCTTATCCTTGAATTTTGGGACACGTTGACTTTTCGGATAGATCCAGTTAATTCTGTAACCTATTACTGATATCGTTTGAAAGAGCTCGTGAAGCACTTTCAAGATCAATAATCAGTTTTTCGATATCTTGTGTAGTTTAGAAATAATCGAATGAGATCACTTATCGTTTCCACCCTGTATTAATAGCACTCACAGTGAACTGCTCACTAGTCTGCACTCAATAAACAAATCAATAAATAATTATAAAAAAAATATAAATAAACATAAGTTATAAGTTGCACTTTCACATCGACAATAGAAAATATATCATTTTACTGAAACAAAAAAGTACAACTATTAAAACAAAAAGGAGTAATCTAGTTATGACAAAAAAAAATCATAACATAGATCACTCTAATCCTGAAAAAAAAAACTATATGAATAATCTAATTAAGAACAAAATTATGTCATAATTTAGATCAATCCACTTCATTAGATAAAAAACTAAAAAGGAGTAATATAATTATGACTAAAAACAAAGTCATAATGTAGATCACTCCAAAGCTGAAAAAAAAATGCTTCGATAGTCAAGACCAAAGGTCTTTCTAGAGCATAAATTAATTAAATCCCTCATTTTACAAACACTGGGAAATTTCGGGAGACAAACAGTGTTTTGGTAGACAAAATCTCAATGTTTCCCTGACTTTCCAGGTGACCCCTCTATTTCACTGACTTTCCCTGACTGCTATGAGCTTCCCTGACTTTTCCCTGATTTTCCCTGACTTTCCAGAATGTGGACACCCTGTCGGAGTACACATTGAGTTAGCACGCAGTACCCAGTGAGCTAGCGCGCAATATGTAGTGAGTATACAGTGAGCTAGCACGCAGTATGCTGTGAGCTAGCGCGCAGTATGCTGTCAGCTAGCGCACAGTATGCTGTGAGCTAGCGCGCAGGATGCAGTGAGCTAGCGCGCAGAACACATTGCGTGTGTTTTAAATTCATAAATTAAATTCAATAATTTATTTTCTAGGAATGACCTAAAAACTATTGCTAAGTACTTGTTAAGTCCGGTAATGATTATGAGCTACTATTCACTAATACTGAAAATATACTGCTCTACTTCTACTGCCTCTACATTTGACTACTTAAATAAATACAAAAACTAGAACTAAGTTATGATTCCAAATATTAAATACATATTTATCTTATTCCAGGGCAGAGAAGTGCAAAGAGATGACCCGGCTGCTTCGCGACTTCGCGCGGCTGTACCGATAGCCGCCAGGCGCCCGACTGAACCTCAGCCGCTACTGAACAATAAGACAAACTAATTATATCCGAACTAGACTCTTACTCTTAGACTTCTTACTTCTTCCATATTATCCTACCTAAGTGTAGCCGAGTGAAACAAAAAATCTCATATCAAATGCGAAGTGTTTCGCATAATTAAAAGTTGATTCATTTCTTCCCATCTCAAAATTCAATTAAAAGAGTTATTTTAAGATTTGTATAGATTTATTTTTAATAAATAAACCGAACGAGTCAACCCTTAATAAGTTAGGTAAGTATGACACTTTCTATCGATGAAATATATTTTGTTATTATTATACCTTCTTTTATTTGATTGTGATACTTGCTTGTAAATATTTATTATAAATGTTTACTCATACACTTGACTTTCTTTTATTGTTCCAGTAGTAATTTGTTAAAAAAAATAAGCTTAAATTAAATGTATATTATAATTGTTATGTATCAAATCTTTTGTGACCAGTTCTGCATCTCTGTCGGCGTTATTGGAATCAAAATGGGCAATATAATCACTTCACTTTTTCTTACTATTTTTAGGGCTCGATAGGGTGACAAAACTCACTCGTCTAGGGGCTTTGGGACTCGGCGCAGCCTTCGACGCGGGTGACTTCACGTCCGTCACTTTGGCTTGCTTAAAGAAATTGTTACTGCTAGAACTTTTCGGCGTCTCCGCTTTAGGCGACTCTTTCTTTTGCTCGGGAGAAGTCTTCATTTGTTCGGGTGACGTCTTTTTCTGGTCTTTCGGCGACTCAGCTGACTTCGTCTCAGTTTCGTCGTATACTAACTTCATATCTTCGCTGTCCTCTATTTCAATGACCGCCGAAGGCTTCTCAGAATCCACTTCCATCGCGTCTTGCTTAGGCTTGCCCATTCCACTGTTGGAGTTGTCATTCCACGACGGCATAGCGACTTCTTCTAATACATCAATTTTTATGGGAGTTTTCTGCTGATTGGCCTCGATCTTCTGCTTTTTAGGAGACTTCTGTGAGGGTGTTTTGAATTTGATAAAAGAGTCTATTTTTTGGACGTTGCTGGTTTGCTTTTCTTCAGGAGCTTTCTCTTTTATTTCGGTTTTCTGAGATTCTTTCGGTTCTTGTTCTTCAACTTCCATTTGGTCTGTAATAAATGATAAATAGTTTACTATCAATAAAGTAAAATAGGATTACAAATCGTTGGAAAAATGCTTCATGACCAAGTAGGTAAATATTATGCAATTCACACAAGTTATACCAATCAAAAAAAAAACATTTGTAAATCCCACATAAAGCATCTAGGAACTGGATCCGATGATAGGGGTGGATCCGCCTCGAAGGACCATTTAATATAGGGCGTGTGGAATGAACATAAGCAGTTTGAGTGACTGTTAGAAATACACTGATCTATTTCTTTATTATATTTATCTGTATAATTTATGACTACGCTCGTACATACCATTCCCAACCGATATGATATTTTACTAAAGTTTATTTATTTATTTTGGGAAACATACAGTTACAATATAATTTAACTTAGGTGCAGTAAAAAAACACATAAACCAATTAAGTTTCCACATTTAAGTTAAAGTTGGGATTTATTAAGTTTCACTTTAGATATTTGTCTCACGGCGATACCTTCAGTGGTCTGAGGAAGCGCTGGTGTTTCTTCCGGCAGCACGTTGCCCAGCTCGCCGTCGTCGAAGCTGATGACGGAGCAGTAGCCGTCCGTGCTGCTGGCCACCAGCCGCCGCGCGTCCGGAGACCACGACAGGTCCGTCAGCCTGGAAGAAACAGGCGATATAAGCACACAGGAGTGTCATGCTATTCACCTACAAGATGGATCGACATCACAAAGGTAGCAGGAAGGCGCTGGACGCATGCCGCTACCATTCGTTCAACATGGAAATCATTGGGGGAGGCCTATGTTTAGCAGTAGATATCATATGGCTGAAATGATATGATTCAATATCAATATGGACAGTTGTGTCTCAAGACAAGTCTTCGAGCAGTGTGTGTTGCCAGTATTGATATATGGATCTGAAACGTGGTCACTTACTAGGTCTTATTAGGTCACCCAAAGGGCGATGGAGCGGGCCATGCTTAGTTTCCCTGCGTGATCGAATCAGAAATGAGGAGATCCGCAGGAGAACCAAAGTGACCGACATAGCTCGCAGAATTGCTAAAATCAAGTGGCAGTGGGCGGGGCACATAGCTCGTAAAGACGATGGCCGTTGGGGCAGAAAAGTTCTCGAGTGGCGACCACGGCCTGGAAGACGTAGCGTGGGCAAGCCTCCTACTAGGTGGACTGACGATCGGGCAGCGCAAGACCGTTCATTGTGGAAAACCTTGGGGGAGACCTTTGTCAAGCAGTGGACGTCATTTGGCTAAAACGAACGAACGATTCTTTTTTTATAAAATTCCATAAAATATGAGTAGAGGCCGCAGGCATGCAATATTCATTGGTTGTCAACTTCTCATGTGAAGAAAATAAGATGCTTTTTCATGTGCTAAGTAATTTCTATTTTTACTGCTTCTTTATTTTCAAAAAGTCAGGGTCTCACCTGGTGTAATGTATGTTAGATATGAGCGCGACAGGCGTCTTCTGCTGCGTGTCATACAGCAGCACGCTTCGTTTAGTAGCCACGGCGAGCAGCATTCGCGGCGCCGGCAACGCGGGCGCGGGCCCTTCGCGGCGCGCGCTGAACCGCAGCGGCGCCCACCGCACCGCCAGCGCCGGCTCCCCGCACGGCAGGATGCAGGCTGGCCTGGAGAATAGAATAAGCTTGATAAGATGAACTAAGATAAAAAAAAATCTAAATCAAAAATATTTATTCAGTTTAGACCACAAGTGGCACTTATGAACGTCAATAGAAAATAATAAAAAAAGAAAAGGTAGCCCTTATGGGGCACTTTACATGTCTCCTTATCTTTTGGGCCCTACCAGCGCTTCGAGACAAACATATGGCAAGTGCTGAGAAGAAACGCCGGAACAAACTCAGTCACCACTTATTGCCAGGAATTATCTAACGGTAATGCCGTTTGTAGACATCCGCTTTAGCTTTAGGTTGGCAGAAGTACAAAGGCACGACAGAAACTGCGCCGCACAGTAGTTTGATTTTAAAAATAGGTGGACATACGATCGAAAGTCATAATTTCACCGAAACAAAAATTGTTTTGGATAGCATTTTGAATGCTGAGCAACATTTGTCATAATGCATTTTTCGATAAAACGAGCCTTTCATGCTTAAAAAAAATATGACAAGAAAATTTGTATGGAGAAAAATCTTTTTTAATTTTTTTCTGGCTACTGTTGCAAACTGTAGCGGTCAAACCTTATGTAGTCGTAAGTACCTATGGTGCCTAACATTACTACATAAATACTTTTTGCGGGCACGCGCGGCGAAGCGAGTAATGGACATGACAAATTTTAAATATTTTTATTTATTCATTATTGATTTTAATGCACTTAAAGTAATTATTAATAGATAAATATACTTAGTCTAACTTACTACAGCCCTCTATTACCTCATTTCACGCTAAAACCTTTCAAACTAGAACCTACGTTTGTAGGTACTAGGTAGTCTAAGTTGTTTTTATTGTCATTATAATATTCACTACTGGTCTACTGGTTATCGTTTAAGATAGATTAGGTAGATATCAACCCTTTACCTAGGTATATAGGTATATACCTAGAAGTAGGTACTTCTTGGCACTTATAATACCGACATACATGATTAAAAAAAGTCTTCAAGCAAGAACCCTTGACTTCAATGGTTATGAAAGTTTTTTAACTTTCTAGAGTAGTCCTGAATAGAACCTTAAATCATTTTGAATTTCATAATCGATTACAGTAGGTAGCGGGATAGTTTCAATTTTGATAGAACTGTAATTTCCAGTTCTTCTGTTGAATAGTCTTATACTTTCGCAAAAATATTTTTTTTTTGGCTCCTTTAAAGAGGTGTAAGTTTCTTTCCCTTCGTCTTAAAAGATAACGTACATAACACTTTTATAAGTAGCCTCAAACATAAAGCATACCTTTACCCAATCATCGAACTGAGAAAAATCTGAACTCCGACATTATTTTATCACCTTCTTCCATTCATGTCTTCAATTATTATCTTCGTTCGAAAAACAATCAAAAAAAGATATTTTAGCCTATTCACTTATCTTGATCAGAGTGTTCAAAATAATCAAAGTCACTCATATACTTACTTTTTCCGAAAGAATCCAATAGGCAGGTTTGCAGTACACCAAAATGTTATCACATTATCTGCACCATGTATCAGCAGTTTTTGTGTACGTTAGCTGGCATATAAAACTATAGGTAGAGGTGTACATAATGGATCTGCAATATTGTGTGGCATTACGGCTCGGAAACGTGGCCTCTCAATATAGGCCTTATAAATAAGCTCAAAATTGCACAACGTGCTATGGAGAGGGCTATGCTCGGTGTTTCTTTACAAGATCTAATCAGAAATGAGGAGGAGATCCGTAAACGAACCAAAGTCGTTGACATAGCCCAACGGATTAGCAAGCTAAAGTGACAATGGGCAGGGCACAGTACGCAGAACTAATGGCCGATGGGGCAGCAAGGTTCTGGAGTGGAGGCCACGTACCGGAAAGCGCAGCGTAGGATGTTCACCCACAAGGTGGACCGACGACCTCATAAAGGTAGCAGGAAGGCGCTGGATGCAGGGCACCACCAAGCGGCCATTGTGGAAATCATTGGGTGAGGCCTATGTTCAGCAGTGGACGTTCTATGGTTGAAATGATGATGGATGATGAATAATGTGTAGAAGAGGGTTACGGATATTTCCATTTATGATGGAATTATTTGACTAACTGAATGGAGAGCCATAAAAATGTATTGTTTACTATATGGGTTGAAACCCTTACTGAACCCACTACCTACTGTAATCGATTATGACAGTCAAAATGATTTAAGGATCTATTCAGGACTACTCTAGAAAGTTTAAAAATCTTTCATAACCATTGAAGTCAAGGGTTCTTGCTTGAAGATTTTTTTAATCATGTATGTCGGTATTATAAGTGCCAAGAAGTAGGTATATACCTAGGTAAAGGGTTGATATCTACCTAATCTATCTTAAACGATAACCAGTAGACCAGTAGTGAATATTATAATGACAATAAAAACAACTTAGACTACCTAGTACCTACAAACTTAGGTTCTAGTTTGAAAGGTTTTAGCGTGAAATGAGGTAATAGGGGGCTGTAGTAAGTTAGATTAAGTATATTTATCTATTAATAATTACTTTAAGTGCATTAAAATCAATAATGAATAAATAAAAATATTTAAAATTTTGCATGTCCATTACTCGCTTCGCCGCGCGTGCCCGCAAAAAGTATTTATGTAGTAATGTTAGGCACCATAGGTACTTACGACTACATAAGGTTTGACCGCTACAGTTTGCAACAGTAGCCAGAAAAAAAATACAAAAGATTTTTCTCCATACAAATTTTCTTGTCATATTTTTTTTAAGCATGAAAGGATCGTTTTATCGAAAAATGCATAATGACAAATGTTGATCAGCATTCAAAATGCTATCCAAAACAATTTTTATTTCGGTGAAATTATGACTTTCGATCGTATGTCCACCTATTTTTAAAATCAAACTACTGTGCGCCGTGGTAAATCCGGAACCCCAATACATTTTACGCATATTGATATGGCTGCCAGTTAGTAAAGGATGTGCTGCAGTGTAAGTTTTTATATGGAACTACCGCCTAGTTCGCCTAGGACCAAACCCAACTCATATGTATTTCATTTCAAAGTCAATTTAGGAAATTTCAAACATTTTTTTACAAAATTCTAAACAATTCACTTCTGTAATAAATGAGCTGAATAAATACACATTTTTTATGAATAGAAAAATTAGAAAGCATACTCACACTTTCAATGAATATCTAGTGTAAATGTACACAGCATTGATTGGTTTTACATCCACCTTGGCCTGGTCAGGTTCCACCCGACCCGCTGGCACTGCCAGCAGCAAACCATCAGGGCTGAAATGCAGTCTTCGGAAGTATGTCTGCAGCGTGTCATCGTGGTAGAGACGCACTTTAACTTCGTGCAGAGGGTGGTCAGGTGGAAAAGGAAGAGTGGCTTTGCTGCTTCGTGATACAACTTTCTTTGTGTTCACATCAATGGTACGGAATACTCTGGAATGATGAAGATTGTTTAGTCATTGGAAATCAGTTAGGCAAGCTGGATGTTAATTTTTTTTTCTAAAAAGAACAAGCATTATTCTTGGTAATTTAATTATCTATCTAGCTTTTGTATACCTATCTGTGCTAGCAGTGGCAATGATACTGCCTTGAGGATCCCATGACACACCCTGGATGAACCCCTTGTGATCTGTGATAATGGATGTGTACCGGCCTCGAGTAACATCCCACACTAGCAGCTTGTTGTCCACAGAGCCTGACGCCAGGTGCAGGGAATCAGGACTCCAGCTGAGATCTAGGACATCTTCCATGTGGCCTCTGAGTGTCTGATGGATAGTAAAAGTATTGACTGAAGAAGTAATGACAGTATTTTAAATGTTAAATTTTTTACAACTAAAATGATGTGAATGCTCTCAAATACCTGCCTTGTTTTGCATTAATAACACCCCTCATTTAGCGTGGGGAATTAAAAAATGGAAGCTTACACAGATTCACCACTCACCTTGTGAATTACCCACGTTTCTTTGTACTGCTCCTCTCCTTGGTCAAGAGTCTGAACAGTTTCCTTCTCAGTCTTTTGTTGCCAGACAAAAATAATTGATTCGTCATCTCCAGATGCCAGAAGTTGTCCGTTAGGGGACCACCGTACTACATTCACTGCCTTTTGGTGACGGGTTAGATCAGCAACTACCTCAATGTTTACAGATCCTGAGTCACTGGAGTTTATGTACCAAATCTATAAAAAAAAGTAACTTCAGATAATGCCTATAAACGTACAAAGGACTGACTGATTACTGACACAGAACAGATATACTCCAAAAGGACTTATTTAGTATGGTTTAAAGCAATGTAGAACAAGAAAAAGGATTTACCAAAACATGAGAATCCGTGCCACCAGTAGCGAGCCGTAATGGCCCATTAGGCTCTGTATTTGGCTGAAAATCTACACTAAGGACTGGGTCACGATTATGCCAAGATATTTCGGGAATGGCGAATTTCATTTTATCACAGTTTTTCTAACAAACAGGCAAGTAAACTTTTCAGCTGATTAATTTCTTAAATCTGTCAGATTTTAGGCGCCAAAACTCTCCGATTGTGACATTTGTTTTCTTAAAGTATTTATTTTTAATTATTTCTACTAATAGTGTTACTATAGTTTAAAAAAATTTTAAATAACTAAAAGCAAAAATAAACTTCTAACTTTTTTATATAGCGATTGCCCTAATAAATATAAAAATAGAGGTAAAAAAAGCGAGAAAACTATCTAAGAATATGAATTCTTAAGGCAGGTGGGGCGGGGGTGGGGCAAATAAAATATTTTCAACCATCTTTCAGCAACGGATTATAAACATTAAAAAAATAGTGCAAGTTAGACAAATGAAATGGTCGAACTCACAAGAAATACTATTCTTAATCATAATAAGAAACAAAATTTTTCTACTACCTACTAATATAACTTGAAAAGTGGCAACATTTAAAGTGTCACTGTCAGTAGTTTTTAATCTGCTGTCTCTTTCTCTCTCGCCTTTTTGACGTTCTTTCAGATCGTGTTGAGCAAAAATCAAAATGGTTTGTGTTTTTTCCGTAAAAATATCCATGTTAATCATGAATTGTGTTGATTTAATTCGAATCAAAACCAAAAATATATGTTCAGTGTTTATTCAAGTGCCTCTTGGAAAAGATATTTTAGTTAAACCCGTTACCAATTTCAGGTGAACGTACCAAAACAGCGCAGGACCTACTGCAAAAAGTGCAAATGCCACAAGACCCACAAGGTGTCCCAGTACAAAAAGTCAAAGGAAAGGCATGCTGCCCAGGGTAGAAGGCGTTATGACCGCAAACAACAGGGTTATGGTGGTCAGTCCAAGCCTATCTTCAAGAAGAAGGTAAACATCTAACATAACCTTTAACAACCGGTAGTATTATTGATTCTCTTGCTCAGACAAATCCTTCTTCTAATTGAAAAGATGAAATAGCTACAGTATTATTGTTACCCAAAAAAAACTGTTCATCAGACAGGCTATTCAAGACTATAATAACTCAGTTGCTCAATAATATCCGACTGATTGTAATTAAATGTTAAATGAACCTGTTTCTGACATAGAAACTTCTTTCTGAACAGGAACTTATTGTACACAGTAATTCAGTGTTCACTACAATCATGCCAGGTTGATGATCTTAGAAATAGTCTCATTAGTAATATGCAGTAGGCATCTTAATTTGTAAATAGTGTAAAACTGGAAGAAAATTAATTCAGTATCCCAATTGTTTTAGGCGAAAACTACCAAGAAAATTGTGCTGCGTCTTGAGTGTGCCGACTGCAAGGTGCGATCACAGGTTGCGCTGAAGCGATGCAAGCACTTCGAGCTGGGTGGAGACAAGAAGAGGAAGGGACAGATGATCCAGTTCTAGGCTGGCTAATAAATAAGTTCAACTATTTGCTGGTTTCATTTTACATCTATTAGTTTTAAATTGCACAAATGGGTAGTAAATAGCTAAATGCTTTTGACCATAGATAGGATGTGTTAGTGATTTTCTAGAATTTGCATTTTAATGGCAGAGATGTTGAAATATTCTTGATGTGTTACCCAAGTGCTTATCTACCTATTTAGAAATAGTTTTTAATTTTGCTCTAATACAAAATTGAGTCCCATTGAAGAGAGGACAACTAACTTTTTGTAGTTATCTCTTCTCATGGCCTAGGTTAGGTAATAGGCTATTGAACTATTAGTAATACCACAGGTTCTAAAAATTCTAGTGCTCATTTTTTTAGGGTTTATATTGGGTGTTAAAAATCTAGTGCCCAAAATTTTGAATAGGTGTTTTGTAAGAAAACAAACAACTTGTAAATATTCATTTATTTATAATCTGCTCAAAAATATCAGGGTCTAACCCTTCCATGGATACTTTCAGCTTCACAGCCTGCAAAGGCACACCGACCTGGACCATCTTTATAAACCTGTCGTATTCGGGCCTAGTCTGTGGTGGGCTCTGTTCAGTCTCTTGAGTTTCTGGTGAAGGCTCTGGTTTGGAATCTGAAGAAGAGTCTTCTGGTGGTTTTTCAACCTCCTTTACACTGTTAACTTCGGGTATTGAGGATAACTGCAAAGTTAAAGAAAATAAAATTGACTTGTTTTACTTACAGTTATGTGGAAAATATGTTCACAATAAAAACAATAACTTACTCTTGCTTCTAACAGCACCATAGCTGCTTCAACTTTCTCCAATTTCCTTTCAAAATGCATTAGTTTTTGTTCGCAGTTTTTCATAAAATTATTTAGGAACTGGACTGTAGTGATAGCAAAATGGTTTACAAAAGCTAATGTTCTTTTCTGTTGAAGTGCGGCGACCTACAATTTAAATAAGTAGATAATTGAATATGATTTATATGGGTTGGGTAGAGTTTAGATGGCTATAAATTAAAACGTTAAATATATTGAAAAATACCTTTGATAGATCCAACTTGGTCAAGTCTTTTTGTATCATAGTTTCTTGCATATTGATACACTGGAGGCAGTTCTCTTTTAAAGAAAAAAAACAGTATTTTTTAATTTTATGTCTAGATACCTATTTTAATAAAAAAATATTATACAAAACTTTGTTTTGTTGGAGAAGATAAAAACTCAATAGTTTCCAGTTTCACAACATTGACAAATTTGACAGACAAAAATAAAAATGTCAGAAAGCAGCTGTTCTGCGTTTTGTTCGCAGAACCGTTGAACATTTTTTTTAATGGCTCGCGCGGTTTGCTAATTTGCCAATTATTTTTAACTTTGTTGCTGTATTAAACGAGATTTAAAAAAAACAGAAAACCATAGTGATGATGAAAAAGAATGGGATTTTTTATGGAACCTAGGTGCGTACCTATTACCTAGTATTGTGTATCAGTGATTTATCAGTCGTCCGATTACATCTCTATGAACGATGTCACTGATGTCATTCTGCGAGTCTGTCAATTGTCATTAATGTCAGAATTGTGTCATTGATTGAGTTGTTTGTTGTGTTGTGAACTGTTGTGGTCCGCTAGATTTTAGAAATATTATCCCCAAAAGTTATACAATTCAGTGAAAATGGCTGGAGAAGTGGTTGTTGATGCATTACCGTACATTGACCAAGGATACGATGACCCAGGAGTCCGAGAAGCGGTAAGTGAATAGATAACCTTAAAGCACCATCAAAATTTTCTAGAAACGGCTCAAATAGATGTAATTTTTGACGTTCAGGCTCTCGCTATGGTGGAGGAAGAGTGCAGACGATACAGGCCTACAAAAAATTATTTAGAAAATGCGGGTCCAGAACCAAGTACAGCGTTTGAAACTACTGCCCTTCAGAGGGAAATGGAACGCGTTCAACAGCGCCTGCCCATGGAGCCGCTATCTATGAAGAGGTAACCAAATTATTTGAACCGGGTTGATTCGTAATAAATAATTTTTAGTTGCAAACTGTTCATCAAACTTTTTTCATCCCTGGGAACTTAACAGTCAAATTCAAATTTACTCTTTATTGCACATTAACATAAATCTTGATGTCTTCGTAATTATTATGAGAATATTTATGTAAAATATGTATGTAAACCCCTCTGCCTGTACTTGTGTCTGTCTTGTTGGTTGTCCTAAATAAATAAATAAAATAAAATTTCTAATAAAATTATTGTAGTTTATAATAAACCATTGTAATTTTCAGATATGAGTTACCACCACCGCCCGCTGGACGTTTAGGTGAGCCAGCAGCTTGGGCTGAGTCCGTAGAGAACTCACATGCACAACTCTCACATCAAGCAATCAGAGTGTTAAACTTGGAACTGCAGTTAGGCTATGGGTCAGAAGCATGGAGATCATACCTTAACACTCTGCAAGCTTTGGTCACGAGATCCCAGAATGTTCATACACAACTCAGGTAAGGTTATTGGAACAAAGAAACAGATTTCAGCATTTCGAACCTGATTTTATCTCTTCTGTATTTGGGTCTCATAATAGTAACCAATACTTTTATGAAACTAAATTTATTATAATTTGAAACAACTCAAAATAAGGTTGTTGGTTATCTGTACTAAAATCTTTTACTGTAGTAAAATGTATTCAAACCTTTATTGCTCCAATTTTTCCCATTTTATGTTTCAGTAATTTTAAGGTACACCTCTAAATTCTTATGGTGATTTATTGAAATAATTTAGAACTCAGTACCTATCTCGTTTTGGGGATTAATCTCATCTTAGTCCAAAAAACAAATTCTTTTCTTTATTTTATGCAATATTTCTGTGCAAATACATGTGAAGTGTGCAGCAAAATAAACATTTTGCCTAGTTACAGACCACCGATTTTTCGTCGGCCGATTGTTTAGTCGGGCAGTTGATCAGTATGGGCATGTATGTATGTTACAATCGGGCACAACTATCAGCCAACTAAAAATCGGTGGTCTGCGCCTAGTCTTTACTAATACACTTTCCTTGTTACATTTCAGGAAACAGATAGCAGGCGTGAACTGGGAGCGCAAGCGTTCGCAGACGGCGAGCGGCGCGCGGCTGCGGGCGCTGCGCCGGCGCTGGGCGCACCTCGTGTCCGACAACTACCGCCTCGAGCGCGCGCTCATGCAGCTCGAGATACAGCTGCAAAAGGTACGCTATGACCACTCCAACCGATCTACCGTCCTCGCCGGCGAGGACTCGCGCCGCGGTCCCCTTCGACCCGTCCCTTTTTCTCGCGGTATCGGCACGTGCCGGGCCGCTTCTCTCCCCAAACCTACGTTAGGCTACCGTCCCCCAGCAACGCCCTAGGCCGAGGTCTGAGCCCCACTCGGGGGCGCCCTTAGGCTCGTTGCTTAAATTTTGAGGTTGAGAGCCATCTGCGCTCACCTATTGTCCGGCGAAGCTGAAAAAGCCGCTCACGGCTATCAGCATAGTCCGATGTGAAAGGTGATGAATTTTCTTGCGCTGCTTCTTCTCAACATGGGCCCATTTATTGTCCTGAAGCAGTGGTGGGGTTAAAGTAATACTCAAACAATACATGTAAAAGCGCTTTTTAAAATCCTATTTGAAGATAATAAAATGGTTTTATGACTAAAAAGTCATAAAACTATAATGCATTACAGGCCCTGAAGTTTTAATAATTAATCTTGATTTTCAGGCCCAAGGACAAGCCCCCATTGACGACAATGAACCTGCAGATTTGGAGGCGGTCAAGATGTTACCAGACAAACTCAACTCTGAGTCTGAGAAGGAAGTGCAGAAAAAGATTGAAGATATGTTTGCTGATTAGATTTAAGACATTGTAGAATAAGTTATGAGAATATAATTTATAATAATTAATTTTATTGTTATTTTACTATTTCTCTATCCTTAAACCCGATTACGTGAATAGAGAATAACAGAAAATGCATAGATATACAGTAACATCCAACAGATGTTACTGTATATCTATGCATTTTCTGTCTGTTTTCTGTTTATGATGTTCGAGGCTGCAAAAACATAAACAGACGACGACAACAACTTCCAGCCACATTTGAGGGTTATACGGAAGGAAAATAAAGATTTATTGCACCCTAATGGATGAAAGCTGCACAACCTAGTCTTGAGGACCACAGATATGGATTAGAGTTGAGGACAGTCATAAAAAAAAGTATAAATCAATGCAGAAACTAAACGCATCAGTTTTGGTTCGATTGTCATTTGTCGTCATCTGTCAATTTTTATTTGAAAATGGCGGACGATGCATCAAGCAGTAGCGGCTGTGCCGGTAATTTAGTGGATAACTCAATAAATCAGGATGAATTGATTATGAAACAGCAACGGGAGATAGAAAAAGAGGTAATCTTTGAAATACACTTGGTATCAAAGTCAGCCGAGGGCTGTAATTTTTAGAAAAAATAAAATCATACATGACGTGATGTTTGTGTTTGTTTTTCAGATATCAGAGTCGATACCGCTTGTTGGGGAACTCGAAGCCTTATCATCATTAGAAAAAGAATACAATGAGGACCCCGTGTATCTTCTAAAAGTAAAAGATCTGGCTTCTAAGTATAAGTATATGAGGAGAACGCGGCCTGACGGTAACTGCTTTTTCCGGGCATTTTCGTACGCATACTTAGAGTATCTTCTCACAGATAAGGCCGAGTATGAAAAGTTTTTTGAAATAGCAAAGAACTCCAAAGAAATCCTCCTAGCGTTAGGCTTCTCTCAATTCACAGTGGAAGACTTTTACGAGACAGTAAGTTTATTTTTTAGGTTATGTTTTTTGTTTCACTTGCATGATTTGAATTGCTAATTGAGTTGTGATGGTTATTTTGAGAGAATAAATCTTTGTTTTATTACATTTTTGTTCGTGCAGATGTTCAGCTCTGATAGGACAATGTCAATAGTTGATACATTACAGGATAGCAATGTTGATAATGTATTATTCTGTTGTGTAATATTAATTAGTTAGATATTTAGTTCTTTGAATAAAAGTAATCCTACTATTGTAACTCAATACAAAAACTACATTGGGCTTAATCTTGTAGTTTATGGAAGTTGTCCAACGGGTCGGAGAGCAGGCCGGGGGCTCCCCGGACGGCATGGAGCCGATCCGCGCCGAGCTCCACGACAAGTTCAACAAGCAGGGCTATTCCGACTACATTGTGGTGTACCTGCGCCTCGTCACTTCCGGCCAGCTGCAAACCCAACATGACTTCTACCAGAACTTTATAGAGGGACCCCGGACTGTGACTGAATTTTGTAGGCAGGTGAGAAATTATCTAATATGTTTGGAAATAACCTACTTATTTTGTTTTATGCATTGCTGTATACAAGTTTCTCTTGAATATTTTTGTCCTCCATGATTAGATAGCTATAATTCTTCCCTCATTTTATTAATAACTTAAAAAACTAGGATTTTTATAGAATAGAAATCAATTAAGTGATTGCATACTTACCAGGCTGCTACCAACCGGGCAAAAGGAAAGCATTGGGGGAGGCCTATGTTCAGCAGTGGACGTCCTATGGTTGAGATGATGATGATGATACTTACCAGATGTTTTGATCTACGAATTTTGTTACTTTTCAGGAAGTGGAGCCAATGTACAAGGAGTCGGACCACATCCACATAATAGCCCTCAGCAACGCGCTTAATGTCGGCGTGAGGGTGGAGTACATGGACCGTGGAGACGGCAGCCAGGTAAACCAACAATCCCTATTTATCCTACTTCCTATTCCTATACTTATTATAAATGCGAAAGTTTGTGTGGATGTCTGGATCTTTCTTACTCTTTCACGCAAAAACTACTGAACGGATTTTGATGAAACTTTACAGTATTTTTGTTTTAGCCCAGCAAAAGCTAGTATTTGTTATATTTTTATCACACAAATGATCAGATAATAATATTTATAATGAAAATTGAATAAAGATCATGCCTTCATGATCATTACTAATGATAAGTTACTTTATGTGCTATATCTATGTGCAGCAAATTAATGTTTGCTTACTTGGTTTGCCTATGTAAATGTAGGTAGCAGCATTATATCAGACTCCTGCTCTGAGACAACAGTTTCTTGTAAGAAGTGGTAGGGTTAGTTAGTTACATTGGAATGTGGAAAAATGCTTTATAAAAGCCTCATTGCAGAAATTAAATTACTTTCATGACTGCAGATCCCATACAGGAGTTGCAGCAGTAGTGGGAACATAGGAAGTCTTATAACAGTTGTGTGCGACTGTAGATCTCTATACAGGAGTTGCAGCAGTGGGAACATAGGAAGTCTTGTAACAGTTATTGTCTGTGCGCAGGTGATCGCGCACGTGTTCCCCGAAGGCGCCAAGCCGCTGGTGCAGCTTCTGTACCGGCCCGGCCACTACGACATCCTGTACGCGTGAAGCCTGACCAACGTTACAACTACAATAAACTTATTACCACTCCGCATGAGTTTTATTTGAACATTTAGGCTGTTGCACCATCTTACTTTAACTTTGACAAACGTCAAAAATCTGTCAAACTCCTTACAAAAAACACCGGTTATTGTTAATGTTACGGTTAAAATATGGTGGTGCAACTCAGCTTTACAATTGATTTGAATTTTTGAAATATGGGGTTTAAGTTTTTAAACTAGCTTTTGCCCATCCTAGCTGTTGTTAAATGACCAAGGAAATGTAAATAACAAGGTACTGCTGACATATAGGAGTGACTATGTTGTAGCAAAATACACAATATTCATAATAATTACTTTTTTTTTTTTTTTTTTTTTTTTTTTTTATCCACAACGAGGAAGCTCTTGGCCTGTATCTCACCTGATGGTAAGTGATGATCAGGCCGAAGGTGGAAGCGAGCTTCACCCGGAATCCTCAACCACGGAGGAACTGGCTATCTTACCTCTAACTGCCGGAACACAATAATGCTGTTAACATTGTTGTTATGGCGACAGACTTAGGTAAGATGGTGGTAGCTAGCCAGGCGGACTTAGAACAAGCCCTACCACCAACCAAACCGAACAGAAAAATCTGCCCCCACTGGGAATCGAACCCGGGACCTCTGCGTCTGAAGCAGGTGGTCTTACCACTAGACCACAGAGGCGGTTAAACTTAATTACATTGATCTGCATAATAAGAATCTATCTCATGCAGATCAATGTGAAACTGAACAAATAAAATCCATAATAAGGTACCAAAGAATATATTTAGTCAGTGTTAAACGTCATGAACTTCTATGAGAAGGTCTACATACATTAAAATTCAACACTAAGCAAAGGAATGCAATAATCAACTGAATAATAAAAAAAGTAGTTCTTAAACTAAAATCTCATCTGCAGAAGTAGACGCCGTCGGGCTCGCGCTTCGGCTTCATGCCCGCAAAGAAAGCCTTGATGTCCTCTTCTTTCACTACTTCCTTTCGGTCTTTGAAACTCTTCAGGAAGTCCAACAGTTTGTCCCTCATTTTATTGTATTCAGTCAAAGCATTTATTTGCTGGATTCTGTCCAAAGATGATAAGGCTTCTAGACCTCTCTCATACTGTGATGAGGCAGACCCATCAGTCCTCTGTTTGCCTAATGCTTCATACTCTGTCACAGTATCTTCCAGATCAGTCAGGAACATGACCGAAAGATCTTTGTACATTGAGATGCACTCGCCGCAAGTGCAAAGCTTTTGGCGGAAATTCGATGGCCAGAATGTGGCACCTTTGAATATTCGTTTCACTCCCTTTGGTCTCAGACAGCTGCTCTCTTCTTCTAATTTAGGTTTCTTTATAGCTACCTCTTCAGATTCTTCTGTTGAGTACTTTCTTTTACTGTCCTTTGTAGTGTCTGTTGTGCCATCAATTTCATTGCTTACCTCATCAGTAAGTCGAGAAACATCATTTTCCGTAGTACCATTTTGAATATTATCAGTTGTTTCTGACTTTAAGTCATTATTGGTGGTAGTATTGGCATCCTTTTCTTCATTCATGTCTACATCACTGGTTTTAATCTCAGCATTGTCTTCTTTGCTTGCTTCTTCTACATTCAATTCAGATTCTACTTTATCTGGTGTTGCATCAGTAGTAATACTGTCTTCATTCTTAGATTCAGTCTTATTTTCATCATTTTTAGTGCTATCATTTAATGGAGTTTGCTCATCAAACTTATCTGTTTGTTCTACATTACCAAGTTCACTTTCAAGTTTCTCTATGCTTTCTATGATAGAATTTTCATTACTTTCTCTTTTTTCTTCAGAATCCTGTGCTAAATTTGTTTCCAATTTTTCTTCTGCCTGAGGTGCTTCTTCCATGTTTTCTTCATTCTTTGTTTCATCATCCTTTTCAGGAATGTCATTAGTAATACTATCAATGTTTGGTTCATTGTTTTCTGATGCATTAGGAGCAGTCTCTGCTATATCATCATTTTCAGATTGCTTTTGTTCTTGTGGTTCATATTGCTTTTCATTAGACTCTTCTTTATTATCTTTTTCTGTGTCTTCCTTAATACTATTGGCTGCATCAGGCACTGGCATATCCATTTTATTTTCATCATTTCCATCCAAAGCTGTAGATTCTTTACTATCTTCAGCCTCTTTACTTTCACTATCTGTGGTGGACTCGACAATATTTTTATCTTTTTCTGTCATCTCAATATCATTCACTGTATTATTTTCCTTTTCATTAGAAAACTCAGTAGATTCTAGTGCTCCATTAATTTTTGGTATATTATTTTCAGCAGACTCGTCAGCTGTAGGTGCTTCAGATTTACTGACTGATGTTATGTCTACTTCTGCAGTTTCGTTATTAACTGCTATGTCACTGTAATCATGCAAAAATTCATTTTTCTCCATACAATCCTTGCAAATCATTTCAGCATATTGCTCGGAAGGAAGAGTTGCTTCCAGATGAGCTGCATGGAGCCAATCTTCGCAGATGATGCATTGTATCATTTCATCTTCAAAAGCAGCCTCAGGATCAGGGTATGGCCTGTGACAGGTGCAATAGAGACCACTGAAGTTCTGATTGTAGCAGTTATCTTCATTTAGATCCAGCTTGTTTGTTGTGTATTGACAGGGATGACCATTGAATTTTGGGTTGCCACAATCACAGCGGAAATTACGTTTTGTATACAATTCAATAAGTTCATGGTTTTCATGGCAGTTGAGGCTGCATGCGAGGCAGACACCGGCTCGCTTTGTTGGGTCAGTTTTGGCATCAGAGCAGCAGGTGAGGCAGGCATACAGAGCTTGTCTTTTAATGTAACCCTGAAACAAGTAAATAGATTTATGACAAACAAATAGCTTAAAACAATGCAATTACCAGAGACTGTTAAGATTTAACCTCGTAAGTCCTGTGTTTTTTCAACAGCAGTATTCATATCTGCCGGATGTACTATACCAAGTACAAACTAAGAAATGTGCTTCAGACCGAGATAAAGTATTGACGGTTTTACATAGTTTTTTAAGCGTTACCTTATGTTTTGTATTTTTTACTGTAAGTTTAGCATCTTTAGCACCTGTTTTAAAAGAAAAATATTGAAAATAGTTTGTACTCCTGTAAGTACGTTAGGCTTTTTATACAGTGTAAAAAAATAATCTTATTAAGATAGTTTTATTTAAATATTTAAAATAAATCATATTTTTCTTCTAAACGTCACTTAAGTAAGCAATAATTATAAAATTCAGTCTTTAAGACAAAATTATTTGGCTTTAGCGTTTTATATGGAGAATTTCACCAAAATTAATTTTTCCATACTAATTTTTTGTGATTTTTTATAAAAGCATAAATTTAAATTTTATGAAATTTTGTAGATAGATTGAAACAACATTAAGCTATAAAAAAAATTAAGACATTTAAAAAAAATTGGTATCTGTATAAAAATATATTTATTTTTGTTTAATGGAAACGGACGACAATTAGGACGAGCTGTCTTTGAAGATTAAATTCTAATTTAAAAAATTAAATTAAGTTTAACATTTTATACGCAAAAGTAAGCCCTTGAAGTCAAATTTCAAATAAAAAAAGAATGATGGACATAGCTATACTATGAAAGAAATTACATAGTAATGAACATTGAAGAAAAAAAAATCGCTAATTTCATACCTAATACAACTTTCATACAATTATTTGTGTAACCAACGCCTAACGTACTATATCAAGTACAAATTATTTTGACCGTTCATGAACCTCCTAAAATACTAAGTTTCTTTTTAAATTTTGTTTAATTTATAGAAACTATAATTTATATTTACTGATACATTTAAAAAACAAGACAAAAAACAAAAGATTACTTTGATATAAACAGATAAACTATCCTCGTGCCGGCCGGCAATCCGACCGCGTGACCATTTTGCGAAAAAAATACACTGACACTGACAGTTGACGTTACCTGTCTACCGTGGCAGAATTGACCATAGAGTATTGAATGAGTATGGTCGTATCATTTTTGCCATTGTAAAAAAACTACCCGGTAAATGGGGAAAGAAAAATTTGTACTTGGGTAAGTACATTAGGCAGTTACTCTTGCTATGTAGTTTAAATGTCAGGTCTGAACTACTATGCTTAGTTTGTACTTGTACAAGTACGCGGGGACTTACGAGGTTAACTTTCCAATAGTGTCCATTAACTTAAATTTTTGTAAGACCTCATCCCCTAATCTTTCTTTTAATTTTAAGCTTTTGAAAGTCATGCAAAAGTTTTAAAGTAATTTTGTATAATATTTCATTTAGTAAATATTAAAAATTCTGTTTCTTTCAATTAGTTATTTGCTATTGACATAGCCAAATCAATACATTATAAAATCTTACAGTATTTAATGGAGATAATTGATATTTGAGACAATTTTTAAGGAGATCCATTGTACAACGTAATAGGATGATAACCCCAAAATACGTACGTAATTTTGCAAAGAAAATCAACGTTGACTCAGTTTCATAGACGGCATTTTAGAAGGAAATGATCGGGAAACATGTAGGAGATAAAATAACTTCAAAATGATTGCATTTAGTATATTTTTTTCGACATTAATGCAAATTATCCAATACTACGTTTCGCCAGCCATTTTGGACAAGATTCTGTTACGAAAGATAAAGTAATTGCTTGAAATACCTTAAGGAAAGTGCAATTTTTTTCGTCCGATGCTCCGAGGACCGCGTTAGCGTCTTCTTCGAACTCTTGCTGTTCCTGAAGAACGTCCATCATCGTCACAACTTTTTCACCATCACACTCTGCCATGTCGGCGTCCTCTGTTACGCCGTTTGACGACATGTTAATACTTTCAGTAGTAAAAATATTGTGATAAAAGGCTAATCTTTAAACAAAGAATGAATGAATTTACAGGCTTTATGGACAAAAGCCGGTTACAAATGGGCGCGATTTTCGCTTCGCGACCATCCCACAAAAACGAAACGACAGCTGTGAAGAAGAGAGACAAGAAATGCAAGTTAGAGTGAAAAAGCGATATGTGATCATTGATAATACAAGTTTCTATAGATAGAGCACTTTTGACTTGTTGTACAAATTTAAAAGGTTGCAATGGAATTAAAAAAAAAAAAATGGAATTATTGTGACTAGGTATTTGCAAAAAAATATTGTTCGGCTTGTAGCGAAATATCATCGTGTGGTTTGCAACACTGCTTTCGATATCCAACAAGAAAAACTCTCGGGAAACCGCGGGAAACGAGCGTGTCGGGCTGCGGGCACGTTTTTAGGGTACCGTAGCCAAATGGCAAAAAACGGAACCCTTATAAATTCGTCATGTCTGTCTGTCTGTCCGTCCCTCCGTATGTCACTCAGCCACTTTTTTCCGAAACTATAAGAGCTATACTGTTGAAAACCCATACGTATAGGTCTTCAAAAACGATATTGAGGTTTCTATAATTTTTTTCTAAACTGAATAGTTTACGTGAGAGACGCTTCCAAAGTGGTAAAATGTGTGTGCCCTCTGTAACATCTAAAATAAGGTACCTTGGCTGTATCAAGCAACCCCCGCTCAAACTCCAATTAGTGATTCTACTAAAAATAATACAAACCCTGTAATTGCTTCTGCTGTACCGACCTCAACTCACACTCCTATTTGATCGCCAAATGTATAAAAATACTGATTCTGCACCATTATGGTAGTCCATGTACAAAAGACTTACCTAACTCATCAGAAGATACTGATTCTGCACCTTAAGGTAGTCCATGTACAAAAGACTTAACTCACCAGAAGTTGCTGGCTGGTGGATAGACGACGCGCTACATCAACATTCGCGCTACCTACTTAGCAAGTTAAGCAAGCATGTTCAGTGTGCATTTCTATTGTTTTGAAAATTAATTATAGTGTTTGAATTTGATTTTGCATTGCTTTTTTTTATTTTTTTTTCTCACTATTTCATAACGGGATGTATAATGGGTATGCCTTTGCCTTCTCATGTAAACGGAACGGAAAAACTATGACAAAAAACTTGCTTCAGGCTACCTTCAGAAAAATAATTTCTTGATCGGTGAAAATGGAGGAGCGCATACGCAACTACAACTACATTGGTTTTCAAATTACGATAGTCTTATAACGCGTAATCGCTAACCGCTGCGGTAGATCTAGACGGTTTTAATTGTATTTAGGTAACACGAGAAACGAAGAATAGAGCAATGGTGCAAGGTAAGTAACTAGACTTATGGAATTTTAAAATAACTGATCTCATTCCTTTCATGTTGCGTGCACTGGAATTTTCGATTAAGTCCAATTATTTTGTTGCAGATTTCAACCAAGCAGTTGATGGTGCGTTAGTGACTTGCAATGGCTGATTGGCGACATTAACAAGGTATACTTAATTTAATATGTAGTGGAAATCGTCCTACCTACTTACTTATTTTTGTCTTCTTTGCGTTGCTTTTGTATACCTAATGTGTGTGTATGTTGAGGTTAACTTTTGAAAATAAGCTTGGGGTCAACATTTATTGATTGAAACTAAAATATTCACGTTAGAAAAATAAATTTACAGTAGGAAAGGGACGTCTAATCCAAAATTTTAAGTGATCTAATTCCTTTCAGGTTATATGCTATGGCTTCTTGACTGAGTCTAATTATTTTGTTGCAGCTTGAAAGCTGCACCATCAACAGCTTGGTTTCAATCTTGATGGTGCGTTGGTGGTGACCATGGCTGATCTTGGCTGATTGGCGAGAATAACAAGGTAAGTACCTACAAATTGTCCTGCTTACTTCTTTGTGTCTACTTTGCGTTGCTTTTATATTGTAGAATCTGTGTGTGTTATGCTTGAATTTAGCAGCTTTTGTGAAGAAGCTTGAGTAGCTTCGTATAACGAAACATTTGTTGAATCTAATATACCTATTAGCGTTAGGAAAGGGACATCCACATTCTTAACTGATCTAATTACTTGCACGTTGCATTATATTGGAGCTTTCAACCAAAGTTGTTGATAATGTGTTGGTGACAATGGCTGATTGGTGAGAGTAAAAAGGTAAGCCAATAATCCCCACTTCTTTAAATCTACAGTAGGAAAGGAACTTCCAAATTTTTAACCGATCTAATTTCTTTCATGTTACATACATGCTATAGCTTCTTCTTGTCTAATTCTAATTAATTTGTTGCAGATTTCAACGAAGCTGTTGATGGTGCGTTGGTGACGTGGCTGATTGGCGAGAAATACAAGGTAAGTACTTAATTATTTTCGTCTTTTTTGTGTTGCTTTTGTATAAATCTGTGTGTTGTGGTTAAGCTTAGATTTAGCAGCTTTTGAAAATGAGCTTGAGGCCTATTTTCGTATAACGAAACATTTTTTGAAACTAAAATATTCACGTTTGAATAATAAATCTACAGTAAGAAAGGAAGTTCCAAACCAATGTTTGTTTAATCCTTTCACGTTGCATGCATTGTATATTCTCGACTAAGTCTAATTATTTTGTTGCAGACTTCACCAAGTTGATGGTGCGTTGGTGACTGGCTGATTGGCGAGATTATCAAGGTAAGTGCCAATTATTGTCCTGCTTAGTTACTTCTGTTTGTCGTCTTTGCGTTGCTTTTATATAATGTGTGTGTGTTGTGGTTATGCTTGGATTTAGCAGCTTTTGAAAAAAGTTTGAGGCCTATTTTAGAATAACGAAACATTTATTAAAACTAAAATATTCACGTTAGAATAGAATAATAAATCTATAGTAGGAAAGGGACGTCCAAATTTTTTCTGCCATTACCAACGTACAGAAAGCCACCGTCTGGGCTCTTAACTTTGTGAAAGTACGTCATTCCTGGCCAGTACAGGCTGCGCAGGTAGGCCACACTTCCCGATTTCTCCAGGGACAGGCTCCAGCACCCGCTAGGGATGTCTTGGTCGATAGAGTCAAGGAAATCCATGCTGTAGTTGTAGTCTTGCCTCGTCAGAAGGTTGGTATTCCAACGCTGCTGTGGCTGTCTGATGTGCAAGTACGACTTCAATTGTTTGGCCTCGGCTCCTGTGAGGCCATAGAAGTTAGGGTTGATGATCACTTGGCCGTCGGGCTGCTTGATGAGCTGCCCCCGCGCGCATATCTCGGCCTCGTCACAAATGTTGCTGATGGTGGCAGCGATGCGGCTCTCCTCCTTCATTAAGCGGCATCTTTCTGGATGATTCTCCTCCAGAGATTCGTCGAGTACCTTGATTTTGAGGGAAGGGTCGCCGCGTAAGGGGAAAGTTGTTAGAAGGGACAAGATCTTGTACTTCTTCTTAGGCTTAGGGAGGAGGCCCCAGAACTTAAAGTCAGTGGTGTAGAAGTACTTGCGGTCGGCGAGGGCGTCGTTATTGATGCCGACGGCGATGTGGTAGTCGGCGTCTACCGCATACAACTGCCCCCAGTACTGGATGTGGCTGAAGTGGTTCTCAACTTGGAGCAGGGTCAAAGAGTTCTGGAGCAGCGATATCAGCTCGCTGGTCAGCATCATGCCGTTTACGTTCACGTACTCTCTGTATTCCCACAATTTGTGCACATTCATTATTAGGAAGAAAATTACGTAATCTTTTTTCAGTAAAATAAACACGGTTGTTTTCAAAATTGACAAGTGACAATTTACTTTTATTGAGGTCCTTGCATTTCAAACGTGCAAAGAGATATTTTATAATCATTAATTTTGTCTATGTAGGTATGTATTATCAATTAATTATTATTTTAATTATAAAGGCACTGGGCCTCTATCAGAAGGAACTCTAGGGGTGGAATCTCCATTGGCGTGGGTTAACGGGCAAGGAGATAATATCTTGGATGGTTGACAATCACTTTTCCTACAATTTAACGTTCCACCAAACTCAACACGCTTTTCAAAGATAACCTCGCAGCCGCCTGCTCACACTTGACATGACACAACTGATTGACAGTTATCTTTTTCTGCGCATCAGTCGGGTGTTACGTTTAGGAATCACAAACCTTCCGCTCTACAGATTTACAGATAACATAATATTAAGATTGGTACTATTAATCATCAATAATAATTTGCAGCATCTGTGTCCGGCGCCGACAAATAAATATCCTTACACACAATATCTTTACCAAATTTCATCAAAAATAAGGCGTGAAAGCGTAACATACAGACAGTGCAGGTATTACTTTCGCATTTTTAATATCATTATACCCGCAAAAAATCAAAATTGTGTAGATTTTACGAGACGTATTCATGATTTACAGGCAACCAATTTGCCCAAGGATATTCCTCATGTGCAAAAAATCCGCAGGGGCTCTCGGTAAACGGAGCTTCGGTCTCGTGTGACAATTACCGACATCAAATATTTGCTGGCCCTCTGTCGGTCGTAATTCGTAACTTGACCGCTGACATATCCAGCGTAAGTTGACCTCTACTATCTAAGGCTTCATACGACGCTTTGGCTTGGGCTACGCTGGTTATTTCGCCTACAACTAGACACGCAATTTGCTTATTTTCCCAGATTACGACTGATCGGGTTGCTTGTTTGCAGACTCGTGGGTGATATTTGGAAGAAAATATTGCGGGTTCAGATGTGTAAAAATAGGGTATCGGATGCCTAGGTGTGGTGAGCGAATGAGGGTATTTTATGGGCCATTATTGACGTACTGGATGAGACGAACGAAGGAATAAGTACCTACATACGAAGGACTAACATTTTGTTGTCTGTATTTTTTTTTTGTATATTTTTATTGAAAATTAATAAGTAGGCAAAGTTACTAACTTTCTAACTTTAAGTTAGACCAAGTTTTAGAAAAATCTTTATTGAAATGTTCTTACTACTCGACACAAGATGTCGCTTGACAAAAAAGCACACTTACTATTTTGTTTTTTTTTTTAATTGCGCCCTATTTGATTATTAAATAAGTTATAAAATTTTACACATAATATAAATTTTAAAATTGTGTATTTACACGTTGTATTTTTAATAAAATTTAGACTTAAATTCAGTAGTTTGATCAAGCCGCTCACCGCTAGATGGCGTTAGCTGTTCCAAAATTACACAAATTGCAATAATCATCATCAGTATGCTATTCTTTTTATGTAAAATCTCAATTAAAATTAATTAGATTGTATTAAGCAATGTTTCTTTATATTTGTGGTTGCAGTTAATAACCCGTTAGACCAATTACAATATGTCTCTTAGAGTCGTTTTAAAATTTTAGTTTGCAGTAGATTTACAGCATTTCATTTCATCTAACATTTAAGCAACACATCATTACATTTATTTGCTTTTTCTTATTTTTTATCATCATACCTACTTTATTTATATTATTCTTTATGTAGCCAAC
The DNA here is from genome assembly GCF_963855985.1 of Ostrinia nubilalis. Lineage (NCBI taxonomy): Eukaryota > Metazoa > Arthropoda > Insecta > Lepidoptera > Crambidae > Ostrinia > Ostrinia nubilalis. The sequence continues at coordinate 17,703,043 of NC_087093.1, forward strand.
ATTGATTTTGCCCACACACCAATAGACACGCACGAATGTTTTATAATCGCGATTATATGCAAATCTATTGAGTTTTTATCATATTTTGAGGGTAGGTGCGTGATTCTAAACAATGAAGTGTGTGATCGAGTGTCGGCGATCTATAGACAAAACATGTCCGTTAGACAAAGCGCGAACACGTGCGACAATTAGCCACTTGTCTTTAATGCAGGGGTGTGTAACTATCGGCTTTAGATTAGAATAAAAATATACTCTTTTAATTTAAAAAGATATGAAAGTTCTCAAAGTAAAGAAACTTAGTTTTTCTTTGTTTCATAGTGGTCTTGCGCTGCTTTTTCTCAGCACTGGCCCATTTATTATCCCGAAGCAGTGGTAGGGTTACTTAATACTGTGTAAAAGTTTTTTAAAAGCCTACTTGCAAAAATAAAGTGAGTTTTATGAGTTTTTATGAGTTATTAGCACACCGGTTCACTTATTTGTAAAAACGGAATTCGAATCCGCGACCTCGTACTTTACTTACTTTGGACACCGTCTATGCTTTTTGGTGGGTACATACGAAATCCTCTAATAGAATTAATTTCTTTATGCCATGAAACTAGCAATGTGTACTGAAATATCCAGGTGGTGATCGGCTGGTATGGGGAAATTCGGGAATAAAATAATACCTACCTTGTTATGGGAACTTACGTGAATTTATAGTCTTAAATTTTGGTTAAAAACTATATTTTCTAAAAGCCATTAAAATTCATTCATATGATTGACACAAGAGCTTTTTAAAAACAATTATTAAGCTACTGTTGCCAACGTATTCTTCGAAAATGTTGTTAACCCCTAAGTGCGCGACGGAGCGCGATTCGGCACGCGCTGGGGAGGCACACGTCAAACCTCTCGTCCTCCCTCCAGGTACGAGAGGCGGATGACGAACCGTCCAGATTGCACCGATAAGGATTTCACTCTGATTGAGAGGGTAATGATGCAAGTAAGGGGAAAGGTTAAGACGACTCGTTTCGTTGAGAGCTCTCATCTGTATTAGGCACCGTTTTGAAATCTTTCTTTTTCAAGTTAAACCAATTACAGATTCTGATCTTGTTCTTCATATCCAAGAGTTAGTGATATTCAAGTAAACACTTCGTTCTGAGAAATAGCTACGATTCCTTCTTAGATCAATTGCCGGCATAAGGGATTATGTTGGTATCACAGATACATGCAAAATATCATACTTATCTGTATGGCAATTGTGTCCTTCAATTTATGGTAGAGATGACAAGAAGTTTAATTATTATAAAGATACCTATCTAATCATCAGATTACATTACAAATCTGTCATAGTAAGGTAGGAGGTACCTAAAGTAAGCAAATTTTCTCATTATCATAAGCATTGTGAAAATCTTTCAATAGGATCATCATCAACAGGACATCTCAGTTACTGAATTCTTTGAACTTTTTGCAATAAATTTCGCCTTTTGTTGGATGTTTGTCCCTTTCCATGCATTTCAATCAAAATTCGCACCCAATATTGACTGAGCACTGAGCACAATGATATTGCGTTCAATCTTTTGTTTAGACTTCAAACTATTATTTGACGACAAATGAAAGCAATTCCCAACAAACCGCTGATTCGTGTCCACCGGCCGTAAGGGATGACTTTGAAACTGCGCAGGAGTCGAGTGAGCAACCACAATGCGCGCACTGGAAGACAATGCCGCGTTCGTTTAGCCCGCCTCGGGCGCACCCCACCACACCCCATGAGATCTTTTTAGTTCCAACCCTCTAATTGTTTTTGAAAGTCGGACCTCGAGGCGAAACGATATCAGAGAAAACAGATTTGATAATGTTTTCTTTGCTATAATGCTGGGATTATCGACTGTGAAAATATCTAACAATAGATCTACCCTTTTGATTCTCATAATAGCTACGTTGTTAACGATTTCGCGCATATTAAAGTTAGGTTTGTAACTGTTTTGCATTGTTTAATATTTTGATAAAACTAAAAATATTATCAGAAGAGACCCCTTCTAATGCTTGACTAACCAAGGGTTTCTATTTGAAGGCAAACATTGTAACTAATCCTTGTAACGATAACGTTACAATGCAGGTAGCTTTTAAAACTACTTTGTAATGGTTTTTAATTGAGTTTTATGCAACGCTGGTGTAATTGAATGAAAAGCAAAGTTTTAATGAATTCCAAAAACAATAAGACAGATTTCTAATTGCAACACGAA